>NC_069505.1:20807201-20817201 GCF_027579735.1 Bombina bombina
ATGCATATATATATATTTCATTTCAATCCTGCTCTCGTGTTTGTGCGAGCTGACTGCTGTTATTTTTTGTTTCAAACGAGGCTCCATTGAAGTCTAGGGAAAATAAGATCTTGCATCACAACTTTACAAAGTCTTATTTTCTGTGCAAGGATGCGACCGCTAGAGAGGAAAAATGTTACTTGTGACCTGTAATAAATGTGCAACTGGGCACACAATGGTTAAAAAGGTTCAGCGCAGATGAAGCACTCGTGGGAGCGCACATTTGCGCTCCACTCATAAGCTAGCCCTAAATGTTTATATATGCACAGTATATATCAGTAATTAAGTTCTGCATTACATAAGGTCTGCACACACAATAACTGTTTATGTATGCACAGTATATATCAGTAATTAAGTGCTGCATTACATAAAGTCTGCACACACAATAAATGTTTATATATGCACAGTATATATCAGTAAATAAGTGCTACATTACATAAGGTCTGCACACACAATAAATGTTTATATATGCACAGTATATATCAACAATTAAGTGCTGCATTACATAAGGTCTGCACACACAATAAATGTTTATATATGCACAGTATATATCAGTAATTAAGTGCCACATTACATAAGGTCTGCACACACAATAAATGTTTATATATGCACAGTATATATCAGTAATTAAGTGCTGCATTACAAAGGTCTGCACACACAATAAATATTTATATATGCACAGTATATATCAGTAATTAGGTGCTGCATTACATAAGGTCTGACTCTGAACACACAATAAATGTTTATATATGCACAGTATATATCAGTAATTAAGTGCCACATTACATAAGGTCTGCACACACAATAAATGTTTATATATGCACAGTATATATCAGTAAATAAGTGCTACATTACATAAGGTCTGCACACACAATAAATGTTTATATATGCACAGTATATATCAGTAATTAAGTGCTGCATTACATAAGGTCTGCACACACAATAAATGTTTATATATGCACAGTATATATCAGTAATTAAGTGCTGCATTACATAAGGTCTGCACACACAATAAATGTTTATATATGCACAGTATATATCAGTAATTAAGTGCTACATTACAAAAGGTCTGCACACACAATACATGTTTATATATGCACAGTATATATCAGTAATTAAGTGCTGCATTACATAAGGTCTGCACACACAATAAATGTTTATATATGCACAGTATATATCAGCAATTAAGCGCTGCATTACATAAGGTCTGCACACACAATAAATGTTTATATATGCACAGTATATATCAGCAATTAAGCGCTGCATTACATAAGGTCTGCACACACAATAAATGTTTATATATGCACAGTATATATCAGTAATTAAGTGCCGTATTACATAAGGTCTGCACACACAATAAATGTTTATATATGCACAGTATATATCAGTAATTAAGTACTGCATTACATAAGGTCTGCACACACAATAAATGTTTATATATGCAAAGTATATATCAGTAATTAAGTGCTGCATCACAAAAGGTCTGCACACAAAATAAATGTTTATATATGCACAGTATATATCAGTTATTAAATGCCGCATTACATAAGGTCTGCACACACAATAAATGTTTATATATGCACAGTATATATCAGTAATTAAGTGCCAGATTACATAAGGTCTGCACACACAGTAAATGTTTATATATGCACAGTATATATCAGTAATTAAGTGCACATTACATAAGATCTGCACACACAATACATGTTTATATATGCACAGTATATATCAGTAATTAAGTGCTACATTACATAAGGTCTGCACACACAATAAATGTTTATATATGCACAGTATATATCAGTAATTAAGTGCTGCATTACATAAGGTCTGCACACACAATAAATGTTTATATATGCACAGTATATATCAGTAATTAAGTGCTGCATTACAAAGGTCTGCACACACAATAAATGTTTATATATGCACAGTATATATCAGTAATTAAGTGCTGCATTACATAAGGTCTGCACACACAATAAATGTTTATATATGCACAGTATATATCAACAATTAAGTGCTGCATTACATAAGGTCTGCACACACAATAAATGTTTATATATGCACAGTATATATCAGTAATTAAGTGCCACATTACATAAGGTCTGCACACACAATAAATGTTTATATATGCACAGTATATATCAGTAATTAAGTGCCACATTACATAAGGTCTGCACACACAATAAATATTTATATATGCACAGTATATATCAGTAATTAGGTGCTGCATTACATAAGGTCTGACTCTGAACACACAATAAATGTTTATATATGCACAGTATATATCAGTAATTAAGTGCCACATTACATAAGGTCTGCACACACAATAAATGTTTATATATGCACAGTATATATCAGTAATTAAGTGCCACATTACATAAGGTCTGCACACACAATAAATGTTTATATATGCACAGTATATATCAGTAATTAGGTGCTGCATTACATAAGGTCTGAACACACAATAAATGTTTATATATGCACAGTATATATCAGTAATTAAGTGCCACATTACATAAGGTCTGCACACACAATAAATGTTTATATATGCACAGTATATATCAGTAATTAAGTGCTGTATTACATAAGGTCTGCACACACAATAAATGTTTATATATGCACAGTATATATCAGTAATCAAGTGCTGCATTACATAAGGTCTGCACACACAATAAATGTTTATATATGCACAGTATATATCAGTAATTAAGTGCCACATTACATAAGGTCTGCACACACAATAAATGTTTATATATGCACAGTATATATCAGTAATTAAGTGATGCATTACATAAGGTCTGCAGATACAATAAATGTTTATATATGCACAGTATATATCAGTAATTAAGTGCTACATTACATAAGGTCTGCGCACACAATTAATGTTTATATATGCACAGTATATATCAGTAATTAAGTGCCACATTACAATAGGTCTGCACACACAATAAATGTTTATATATGTACAGTATGTATCAGTAATTAAGTGCTGCATTACATAAGGTCTGCACACACAATAAATGTTTATATATGCACAGTATATATCAGTAATTAAGTGCTGCATTACAAAAGGTCTGCGCACACAATTAATGTTTATATATGCACAGTATATATCAGCTAAAATCACCTGCATTACCATTTTTTATATATATTCACAGTATATATTTTAGCAATTAAGTGCTGCATTGCAAAAGGTCTGTTCACAATTATACATTTTTAAATCAAAAATTGCAGGGTTTTGCTATTTTAGTGCATGCCAGGAACATACCCCTTGAAAAGCTTCTGGGCTATAATTACCTGATCTCTTTTCTTGTGGTTAAAGGGCCAACATAAGCCCAATGCTTAACGCTTCATATTCCCCATGTATCTCGAATATGAAATATAACATTTGAATATTGAAGGTAAAATTTTTAAATCAAATATAAAACTGAATATGGAATATGGTATTTGAATATTGGATTTGATTCAATGTTCAACTGTATTGGAAAAACGTTTCATGCTTTTCACAATATTGATCAGTGTTAATGCTTTATAACTATAGAGCGTATCAAGGTATCAGAAGTATTCCGCACCCATCGCTATACAAAAAGAAATAGGGGGCAATTTATCAATGTCTGTCAGACATGATACGCTGTCGCTGTAACGTATCATGTCCGACAGACATTGCTGAATGCCAACATGATACGCTGTCACTGTAGCGTATCATATCCAACAGACATCGCTGAATGCCGACATGATACGCTGTCGCTGTAGCGTATCATGTCCGACAGACATCGCTGAATGCCGACAGCATACGTTGTCGCTGTAGCGTATCATGTCCAACATACATCGCTGAATGCCGACATGATACGCTGTCGCTGTAGCGTATCATATCCGACAGACATTGCTGAATGCCGACATGATACGCTGTCGCTGTAGCGTATCATATCCGACAGACATCGCTGAATGCCGACATGATACTCTGTCGCTGTAGCGTATCATATCCGACAGACATCGCTGAATGCCGACATGATACGCTGTCGCTGTAGAGTATCATATCCGACATACATCGCTGAATGCCGACATGATACGCTGTCGCTGTAGCGTATCATATCCTACATACATCGCTGAATGCCGACATGATACACTGTCGCTGTAGCGTATCATATCCGACATACATCGCTGAATGCCGACATGATACACTGTCGCTGTAGCGTATCATATCCGACATACATCGCTGAATGCCGACATGATACACTGTCGCTGTAGCGTATCATATCCGACAGACATCGCTGAATGCCGACATGATACTCTGTCGCTGTAGCGTATCATATCCGACAGACATCGCTGAATGCCGACAGCATACGTTGTCGGCATTTAACATTGCACAAGCAGCGGACCAGTTATGGAGCAGCAGTCTTAAGACCGCTGCCTCATAATTGCAGTTTCCTGCAAGCCTGAAGGCTTGCGCGGAAACGGGCATCAAGCTCCATACGGAACTTGATAATTCGGCCCCACAGAGTCCATTTATGAAGTTAAAGGGATAGTAAAGTCCAAATTAAACTTTCATGATTCAGATAGGCCATGTCATTTTAAACAACTTTCTAATTTACTTTTATCGTCAAATTTGCTTTATTCTCTTGTTATTCTTAGGTGAAAGCTAAACCTAGGTAGGCTTATATGCTAATTTCTAAGCCCTTGAAGGATGCCTCTTATATGAATGCATTTTACAGTTTTTCACAGCTAGAGGGCGATAGTTCATGTGTTTCATATAGAAAACGTCCTCATGCACGTGAAGTTATTCAAGAGTCAGTACTAATTGCCTGAAATGCAAGTCTGTCAAAAGATCTGAGATAAGGAGGCAGTCTGCAGAGGCTTAGATACAAGGTGATTACAGAGGTAAAACTGAAAGGGGGCAGTCTGCAGAGGCTTAGATACAGGGTAATCACAGAGGTAAAACTGAGATAAGGAGGCAGTCTGTAGAGGCTTAGATACAAGGTAATCACAGAGGTAAAACTGAGATAAGGGGGCAGTCTGCAGAGGCTTAGATACAGGGTAATCACAGAGGTAAAACTGAGATAAGGGGGCAGTCTGCAGAGGCTTAGATACAAGGTGATTACAGAGGTAAAACTGAGATAAGGGGGCAGTCTGCAGAGGCTTAGATACAGGGTAATCACAGAGGTAAAACTGAGATAAGGGGCAGGCTGCAGAGGCTTAGATACAAGGTGATTACAGAGGTAAAACTGAGATAAGGGGGCAGTCTGCAGAGGCTTAGATACAGGATAATCACAGAGGTAAAACTGAGATAAGGAGGCAGTCTGCAGAGGCTTAGATACAAGGTAATCACAGAGGTAAAACTGAGATAAGGGGGCAGTCTGCAGAGGCTTAGATACAGGGTAATCACAGAGGTAAAACTGAGATAAGGGGGCAGGCTGCAGAGGCTTAGATACAAGGTAATCACAGAGGTAAAACTGAGATAAGGGGGCAGTCTGCAGAGGCTTAGATACAGGGTAATCACAGAGGTAAAACTGAGATAAGGAGCAGTCTGCAGAGGCTTAGATACAGGGTAATCATCGAGGTAAAACTGAGATAAGGGGGCAGGCTGCAGAGGCTTAGATACAAGGTAATCACAGAGGTAAAACTGAGATAAGGGGGCAGGCTACAGAGGCTTAGATACAAGGTAATCACAGAGGTAAAACTGAGATAAGGGGGCAGTCTGCAGAGGCTTAGATACAAGGTAATCACAGAGGTAAAACTGAGATAAGGGGGAAGTCTGCAGATGCTTAGATACAAGGTAATCACAGAGGTAAAACTGAAATAAGGGTTCAGTCTGCAGAGGCTTAGATACAGGGTAATCACAGAGGTAAAACTGAGATAAGGGGGCAGTCTGCAGATGCTTAGATACAAGGTAATCACAGAGGTAAAACTGAGATAAGGGGGAAGTCTGCAGAGGCTTAGATACAGGGTAATCACAGAGGTAAAACTGAGATAAGGGGGCAGTCTGCAGAGGCTTAAATACAAGGTAATCACAGAGGTAAAACTGAGATAAGGGTGCAGTCTGCAGAGGCTTAGATACAAGGTAATCACAGAGGTAAAACTGAGATAAGGGGGCAGTCTGCAGAGGCTTAGATACAAGGTAATCACAGAGGTAAAACTGAGATAAGGGGACAGTCTGCAGAGGCTTAGATACAAGGTAATCACAGAGGTAAAATTGAGATAAGGAACAGTCTGCAGAGGCTTAGATACAGGGTAATCACAGAGGTAAAACTGAGATAAGGGAGCAGTTTGCAGAGGCTTAGATACAGCGTAATCACAGAGGTAAAACTGAGATAAGGGGGCAGTCTGCAGAGGCTTAGATACAAGGTAATCACAGAGGTAAAACTGAGATAAGGGGGCAGTCTGCAGAGGTTTAGATACAAGGTAATCACAGAGGTAAAACTGAGATAAGGGGGCAGTCTGCAGAGGCTTACATACAATGTAATCACAGAGATAAAAATGAGATAAGGGGGCAGTCTGCAGAGGCTTAGATACAGGATAATCACAGAGGTGAAACTGAGATAAGGGGCAGTCTGCAGAGGCTTAGATACAAGGTAATCACAGAGGTAAAACTGAGATAAGGGTGCAGTCTGCAGAGGCTTAGATACAAGGTAATTACAGAGGTAAAAATGAGATAAGGGGGCAGTCTGCAGAGGCTTAAATACAGGGTAATCACAGAGGTAAAACTGAGATAAGGGGTAGTCTGCAGAGGCTTAGATACAAGGTAATCACAGAGGTAATACTGAGATAAGGAGGCAGTCTGTAGAGGCTTAGATACAAGGTAATCACAGAGGTAAAACTGAGATAAGGAGGCAGTCTGCAGAGGCTTAGATACAAGGTAATCACAGAGGTAAAAATGAGATAAGGGGGCAGTCTGCAGAGGCTTAAATACAGGGTAATCACAGAGGTAAAACTGAGATAAGGGGTAGTCTGCAGAGGCTTAGATACAAGGTAATCACAGAGGTAATACTGAGATAAGGAGGCAGTCTGTAGAGGCTTAGATACAAGGTAATCACAGAGGTAAAACTGAGATAAGGAGGCAGTCTGCAGAGGCTTAGATACAAGGTAATCACAGAGGTAAAACTGAGATAAGGGGGCAGTCTGCAGAGGCTTAGATACAAGGTAATCACAGAGGTAAAACTGAGGTAAGGAGGCAGTCTGCAGAGGCTTAGATACAAGGTAATCACAGAGGTAAAACTGAGATAAGGAGGCAGTCTGCAGAGGCTTAGATACAAGGTAATCACAGAGGTAAAACTGAGATAAGGGGCAGTCTGCAGAGGCTTAGATACAAGGTAATTCACAGAGGTAACACTGAGATAAGGGTGCAGTCTGCAGAGGCTTAGATACAAGGTAATCACAGAGGTAAAACTGAGATAAGGGGGCAGTCTGCAGAGGCTTAGATACAAGGTAATCACAGAGGTAATACTAAGATAAGGAGGCAGTGTAGAGGCTTAGATACAAGTAATCACAGAGGTAAAACTGAGATAAGGAGGCAGTCTGCAGAGGCTTAGATACAAGGTAATCACAGAGGTAAAACTGAGATAAGGCGGCAGTCTGCAGAGGCTTAGATACAAGGTAATCACAGAGGTAAAACTGAGATAAGGGGGCAGTCTGCAGAGGCTTAGATACAAGGTAATCACAGAGGTAAAACTGAGATAAGGGGGCAGTTTGCAGAGGCTTAGATACAGGTAATCACAGAGGTAAAACTGAGATAAGGGGGCAGTCTGCAGAGGCTTAGATACAAGGTAATCACAGAGGTAAAACTGAGATAAGGGGGCATGCTTCAGAGGCTTAGATACAAGGTCATCACAGAGGTAAAACTGAGATAAGGGGGCAGGCTGCAGAGGCTTAGATACAAGGTAATCACAGAGGTAAAAATGAGATAAGGGGGCAGTCTGCAGAGGCTTAGATACACGGTAATCACAGAGGTATAACTAAGATAAGGGGGCAGTTTGCAGAGGCTTAGATACAAGGTAATCACAGAGGTAAAACTGAGATAAGGGGCAGTCGGCAGAGGCTTAGATACAAGGTAATCACAGAGGTTAAACTGAGATAAGGGGACAGTCTGCAGAGGCTTAGATACAAGGTAATCACAGAGGTAAAACTGAGATAAGGGGGCAGTCTGCATAGGCTTAGATACAAGGTAATCACAGAGGTAAAACTGAGATAAGGGGGCAGTCTGGAGAGGCTTAGATACAAGGTAATCACAAAGGTAAAACTGAAATAAGGGGGCAGCAGTCTGCAGAGGCTTAGATACAAGGTAATCACAGAGGTAAAACTGAGATAAGGGGGCAGTCTGCAGAGGCTTAGATACAAGGTAATTACAGAGGTAAAACTGAGATAAGGGGCAGTCTGCAGAGGCTTAGATACAAGGTAATAACAGAGGTAAAACTGAGATAAGGGGGCAGTCTGCAGAGGCTTAGATACAAGGTAATCACAGAGGTAAAACTGAGATAAGGGGCAGTCTGCAGAGGCTTAGATACAAGGTAATAACAGAGGTAAAACTGAGATAAGGGGGCAGTCTGCATAGGCTTAGATACAAGGTAATCACAGAGGTAAAACTGAGATAAGGGGGCAGTCTGGAGAAGCTTAGATACAAGGTAATCACAAAGGTAAAACTGAGATAAGGGGGCAGCAGTCTGCAGAGGCTTAGATACAAGGTAATCACAGAGGTAAAACTGAGATAAGGGGGTAGTCTGCAGAGGCTTAGATACAAGATAATCACATAGGTAAAAAGAGTATTAATATAACAGTATTGGTTATGCAAAACTAGGTAGTGGTAAATAAAGGGATTATCTATCTTTTTAAACAATAACATTTTTGGTGTTTACTGTCCCTTTAAAGGAAATTGAAACCGGATGTATGTACCTTCCGCCTGTTGTAGGTGACGATAACTTTGTTTCTTTTGCTATTCGTTTAAGGACTGGCTCAGGGTTTGGGGGTAGGACAATATGATTTAGCACCATCTGGTACACAAGGGGTTAATTCCCCCCCATCTGGGATAGTAATTTTTTTGAAGTTCGCAGGTCAGAAGTGACAAAAAGAAAAGGCAAATTAAATTAATTGCATATTATCAAAGTAATTATTTGTGACTGTGTTAGCTTTTTTACTTATTCAGTCAGTGATGAAGCACAACGCGTTTTATATCTTTATTTCATTTATTTAGGGGAACCATTAAAAAACGAAAAAAATATATATTTATAGAGATCAGAAATTAAATAGAAATACAATTCAACATAAAAATGATTTAATCCTGAAGAAGTCACAAAAATTCAAGAAACACAACGACCTCACCCCATTTATTAAACGCCAGACAAGGTTGGCTCCTGGCTTTGCGGCCCCCAGTGAGAATTGTGTCTGCAGGTACACCCCCTGCCGTAGTGCAACCAATCACCCGAGAGCAGAGCTTGTCAATCATCCCAAAAGAAAAACATTGTAGCATAGCAAGAGCTGCTAATACAGACGACCCAATGGTTAAATCACTGCACTTATTGTAATATGTTAGAATAGCACTTTCATATATACACAATGGAATCATTTTGATGCCCAGTCCCCAATGAATGTACCTGCATTAGGTACATTCATTGGGGCATATGTATCAAGCTCCGAATGGAACTTGATGCCCCGTGTTTCTGGCAGTTATGAAGCAGCGGTCACAAAGACTGCTGCTCCATAACCTGTCCGCCTGCTCTGAGCAGGCGGACAGACATCGCCGGAAATCAACCCGATCGAGTACGATCGGGTTGATTGACACCCCCCTGCTGGCAGCCCATTGGCCGCAAGTCTGCAGGGGGCGGCATTGCACCAGCAGCTCTTGTGAGCTGCTGGTGCAATGCTGAATACGGCAAGCGTATTGCTCGCCGTATTCAGCGAGGTCTGGCAGACCTGATGCACACTGTCGGATCAGGTCCGACAGACCTCGATAAATAGGGGCCATTTTTTCTGA
>NC_069505.1:20822201-20923338 GCF_027579735.1 Bombina bombina
ATGTATGTGTGTAAAGGTGTGTTATGTTAATATGTGTGTGTGTATGTATATGTGTACATCTGAAGGAGTCTGTTGTATGTATGTGCATGTATGTGTGTAAAGGTGTGTTATGTTAATATGTGTGTGTATGTATATGTGTACATCTGAAGGTGTCTGTTGTATGTATGTGCATGTATGTGTGTAAAGGTGTGTTATGTTAATATGTGTGTGTGTGTGTGTGTGTGTGTGTATATGTGTACATCTGAGGAAGTCTGTTGTATGTATGTGCATGTATGTGTGTAAAGGTGTGTTATGTTAATGTGTGTGTGTGTATGTATATGTGTACATCTGAAGGTGTCTGTTGTATGTATGTGCATGTATGTGTGTAAAGGTGTGTTATGTTAATATGTGTGTGTGTGTGTGTATATGTGTACATCTGAAGGTGTCTGTTGTATGTATGTGCATGTATGTGTGTAAAGGTGTGTTATGTTAATATGTGTGTGTATATGCGTACATCTGAAGGCGTCTGTTGTATGTGCATATATGTGTGTAAAGGTGTTTTATGTTAATATATTTGTGTGTGTGTGTATATGTGTACATCTGAAGGCGTCTATTGTATGTATGTGCTACTGAATATGTAAGTGTTGTGTTCAGTAATAAAATAGATCCATCTTCTACTATTACCTAAACTAACACCACTGCTTGTGTTAATAATGGAAGCTCCGCCCCTAGGGACCACACTGTGCTAAGCATGTGATTTTAATTCTGTCCTTGGAATATGCTAGTGCCCTAGTTTCTAACAACACCCTTGATATCATCTTATGCTAATAACCCTGTGGTAAATGACACATATTTTGTTCTCAGACACACACCCTTCAGACTGGTGTAAGGAATGGGCACAGTGACTTGTTGTACCGGCTAACGTTCTCCTGTAGAGCGTCTATAGGGTCATATTATTATATAGAGATATAACCCTCATGGTACATCAGAAAGGGGTCCACATGTAGTTAACCCAGTATCCCTTAAAGGGACATGAAACACCATTTGTTTTCTCACAATTCAGATAGAACATACAATTTTCCAATGTACTTCTGTTATCTAGTATCTTCCTTCTCTTGGTATCCTCGGTTGAAGGTGCAGCAAAAGCACTACTGGGTGTTAGCTGAGAACATGTATGTGCCGCCACCAATCAGCAGTATTGCTGCTCCTGAGCCTACCTAGATATGCTTTTCAACAAAGGATACCACAAGAATACAATTTGATAAAAGAAGTAAATTGGAAAGTTGTTTAAAATGATATGTTCTCTTGCACTCATGGAAGCTCGGTTTTGGCTTTACTGAATCTTTAAAAGACAAACTAATAGCTGCACATGGCAGCATACCTGAGTAGCACACACAGACAAATGACATACACTAGGCCTAGAGCAGCTGAGACTATTTAACCACTGTTTACACAACAAAGCATCAGAAGAACTACCCACCCCTGTGGTGTGTATCAGCATTTTTATAAATATTCTTATTGGCTTTTCATGTTGTTACAAAGTACACAGCAAAATAAGAATTACATAGCTAAAATCCGTATAGACAAAGCAAAATTCAATCTTTTGAGAATACATTAACAATAAAAGAAGTGTTAAGTCATAAAACAAAAAAGAATATCACTATATTGTCGGCATATCAATTACATTCCTATCATATCGGTATTCTCTCTTATTATGTTGGCATGTAGAGAAATCCGAGCCCCACAAATACGTATATTCCCTATGTTATAGCCATAAGGGGGGTATGGAAGAAGGCAGAAAAAAATAAAGAAATATATAAGAAGGAAAAAGAGTGAATAGAGGTGGTAGAGGAGCCCAGGGGGAAAGGAGGGGAAGGCATGAAGGTGGGTAACAAGGAAATAGAAGTAATAATTAAGTTCTCCATGTTGCCGGGAGTTTATTGGTGCCGATCCAACGGGCCACCAGTTCTGCTTTCCTTAAAGGGAGTATAATTTGGAGTTGTGTGTTCAAAGGAAGGGATTCAATCACTTTTAACCACTTATTAAAGAAGGCTTTTAATTTTTTGCTCGATTTTATTGCAGTGTTATATTGTTCCAAGATGATTTGATTTGACATCCCTCTGGAGAATTTGATTATACTAGGTGCGCTATAGGACTTCCATTTAGATAATATCAGGTTGCACCCCTTGTAAAATCACCGTATTTATAAGATTTGTGCTTAAATATGTATCAGAATATTTACAGAGAAAAAAAATATGTGTGGTGCACAACTCAAATCTGTAACCAGTCATCTTAATCAGCCAGTGGCTGACTTTTTTCCCCAAACTGTATAATCTTAGGACAGGTCCAAAAACAATGCAGGATGTCAGCGTTTACTGCACAACATCTCTAGCAGCCCATATCATTTTTAAACCATTTAGCTAGTTTAAGAGGTGTTATATACGTTTGATTAAGTAGTTTGAAATGTGATTCCCTCCATGTAATTAACTGGGTTGCCCCTTTAATTCGGTTAAAGCTGGACACTATCTCTTTGTTTGAGCTTTGTATATCTTAGAGTGTAACAGTGTTATGAGTCTATCTCACTATGCTCTCATGGAGGGGAACTCAATTTCAATTAAGAAGAGGTGAATTCGATACTAGAATTAAATTTATTTTATTCTCTATCTATCTGAATCATATAATTTCATTCTGACTTTAAAGGGACACTGAACCCAAAAATTTTGTTTTGTAATTCAGAAAGAGCATGCAATTTTAAGCAACTTTCTAATTTACTCCTATTATCAAATTTTCTTTGTTCTCTTGCTATCTTTATTTGAAAAAGAAGGCATCTATGGGTTTTTTGGGATCAGTACTCTGGACAGCAATTTTTTATTGGTGGATTAATTTATCCACCAATCAGCAAGGACAACCCAGGTTGTTCACCAAAAACGGGCCGGCATCTAAACTTACATTTTTGCATTTTAAATAAAGATACCAAGAGAATGAAGAAAATTTGATAATAGGAGTAAATTAGAAAGTTGCTTAAAATTTCATGCTCAATCTGAATCATGAAAGAAAAATTTTGGTTACAGTGTCCCTTTAATGTTCTTTTAAGCAATTCAAAACTCATTGTGGACATATTGAATATCTGATGCTGATTGGCTACAAAGAATCCAATAGGAATGTAGGGAAGCTGATTTTTACTGGTCTTAATTTTATTGGAACAAAAATTACTATCACAATAAATTCTAGAATCAGTATTTCTCTTGATGTGAGCAAATATCAGGAGTTGGAGAATCTAGGGCATTATCCAAGACTGACCCAGTTTCTATCATAGTAATAGATAATAACTCACTGTTCCCTTTATGAAGACTTTAAAATTATAATCTAAATTGCACAATTATACTTGCAGCAGGTACCTGGCTTACATAATGATCTAATCTACATTTTATCGCATGCTAGAGATGTGCTGCTAATGTAAGAGCAGATAATTGCTCATCTACTCCTAATGGAGTCATTTTCTATTACAGCAGAAGGATATTGTGGTTGACAGTTTAACTATTTAATGAAGCGGTGCATGTGCTTTGTAAACTGTTGTAGTTTGTAGACTTTTCTGGAGCAAAAGCATTCAAGGCTGCCAAAATTTCCCAAAAGGCGATATGACGACACATAAGAAGGAATCACAACCACATGTCTAGATTTAGAGTTTGGCGTTAGCCGTCAAAAGGAGCATTAAAGGGTCCTAACTCTGCTTTTTACCGCCCGCTGGTATTTAGAGTCAGCCAGGAAAGGGTCTACCGCTCACTTCCCTACCGCGATTCCAGGCTACCATAGATCCCCTTACGCCATTTGCGTATCCTATCTTTCAATTGGATCTGCCTAACGCTGGTATTTGGAGTCTTGGGAGAAGTGATCGGTAGACCCTCTACAGACAAGACTCCTACCAACAAAAAAAGTCAGTAGTTAAGAGCTTTATGGGCTAACGCCGGAATATAAAGTTCTTAACTACTGTGCTCTAAAGTACACTAACACCCATAAACAACCTATGTACCCCTAAACCGAGGCCCCCCCACATCGCCGTCACTCTAATAAAAAAATGTAACCCCTAATCTGCCGACCATTATCCCTATGAACCCCTAATCTGCTGCCCCTAACAATCGCCGACCTTTATATTATATTTATTAACCCCTAATCTGCCCCCCCCCCAACGTCGCTGCTACCTAACTACACTTATTAATCCCTAATCTGCCGACCGGACCTGCCACCACTATAATAAATGTATTAACCCCTAAAACTTTGCACTCCCGCCTCGCAAACACTAGAATAAATTGTATTAACCGCTAATCTGCCCTCCCTAACATCGCCACCACCTACCTACAATTATTAACCCCTAATCTCCCGCCCGCACCGTCGCCGCTACTATAATAAAGTTATTAACCCCTAAACCTAACTCTAACCTCTTTTGGCACCCCTTGTCTTCTCCTCCTCCTAGATATCCTGACCCACCACACCGTGGACACAAGCGGAGCAAGCCTAACACCTGAATACACAAACTTTATATCCTTTATTTTGAAGTGGACTTTCCTTTTTTATGGACACTGAGAGATATATGTATATATCCAAATATATATATACTCTCTCTTTTATGTTGTGTTATGTAGTATTGTCATTATAATTATATTAAAATTGCACTTACTGTTATTTACCAGAAATTGTTTGTACACCTGAGACCTCCAATATATATATATTTTTATTCAGATTCATTTATATAGATGCTATTTTGAACAAGATACCAAAGGGCTTGCAATTTTATATCACTGTCACTTCCACTTTAGCGCATCCTCTTAGTTTTTTCTTGTTTAGAAATCACTTTATTAAATTGTATTATCCCCTAATCTGCCCTCCCTAACATCGCCACCACCTACCTACAATTATTAACCCCTAATCTCCCGCCCGCACCGTCGCCGCTACTATAATAAAGTTATTAACCCCTAAACCTAACTCTAACCCTAACACCCCCCTAACATAAATATAATTTTTATTAAACAAAATAATATTCCTAAAATTAACTAAATTATTCCTATTTAAAACTAAATACTTACCGATCAAATAAACCCTAATATAGCTACAATATAATTAATAATTACAATGTAGCTATTTCTCCAACATTGGTGTGTCCGGTCCACGGCGTCATCCTTACTTGTGGGAATATCTCTTCCCCAACAGGAAATGGCAAAGAGTCCCAGCAAAGCTGGTCACATGATCCCTCCTAGGCTCCGCCCACCCCAGTCATTCTCTTTGCCGTTGCACAGGCAACATCTCCACGGAGATGGTTAAGAGTTTTTTGGTGTTTAAATGTAGTTTTTTATTCTTCTATCAAGTGTTTGTTATTTTAAAATAGTGCTGGTATGTACTATTTACTCTGAAACAGAAAAGGATGAAGATTTCTGTTTGTGAGAGGAAGATGATTTTAGCAGACAGTAACTAAAATCGATTGCTGTTTCCACATAGGACTGTTGAGATGAAGTAACTTCAGTTGGGGGAAACAGTTAGCAGACTTTTCTGCTTAAGGTATGACTAGCCATATTTCTAACAAGACCATGTAATGCTGGAAGGCTGTCATTTCCCCTCATGGGGACCGGTAAGCCATTTCTTAGGCAAGCAAACAGAATAAAGGGCTTAATATGGGCTATAAAACTGGTAGACACTTTTATGGGCTAAATCGATTGCTTTATTTGGGCATTTTATACATGTTTATGCTGATAATTCACATTTATAGACTTGGGGAACGTTTTTTAACGGCAGGCACTATGTTAGACACCTTTTCCAGTCAGGGAGGGCCTTCCCAGTTGTAGGCTGAGCCTCATTTTCGCGCCATTACTGCGCAGTTGTTTTTTGAGAGCAAGACATGCAGATGCATGTGTGAGGATCTGAAAGTAGCTGGAAAAGTTTCTAGAAGGCGTCACTTGGTATCGTATTCCCCTTTGGGCTTGGTATAGTCACAGCAAAGGCTGTAACTGGGACTGTATAGGGGTTAAATTTGTAAACGGCTCCGGTTCCGTTATTTTAAGGGTTAAAGCTCTGAAAATTGGTGTGCAATACTCTTAATGCTTTAAGACACTGTGGTGAAATTTTGGTAATTTTTGAACAATTTCTTCATACTTTTTCACATATTCAGTAATAAAGTGTTTTCTGTTTAAAATTTAAAGAGACAGTAACGGTTTTAAAACGTTTTTTGTGCTTTATTGACAAGTTTAAGCCTGTTTAACATGTCTGTGCCTTCGGATAAGCTATGTTCTATATGTATGAAAGCCAATGTGTCTCCCCATTTAAATTTGTGTGATAATTGTGCCATAGCGTCCAAACAAAGTAAGGACAGTACTGCCACAGATAATGAAATTGCCCAAGATGATTCCTCAGATGAGGGGAGTAAACATGATACTACATCATCTCCTACTGTGTCTACACCAGTTTTGCCCACGCAGGAGGCCCCTAGTACATCTAGCGCGCCAATGCTTATTACCATGCAACAATTGACGGCTGTAATGGATAACTCCATAGCAAATATTTTATCCAAAATGCCTGCATATCAGAGAAAGCACGATTGCTCTGTTTTAAACACTGAAGAGCAGGAGGGCACTGATGATAATTGTTCTGTCATACCCTCACACCAATCTGAAGGGGCCATGAGGGAGGTTTTGTCAGATGGGGAAATTTCAGATTCAGGAAAAATTTCTCAACAAGCTGAACCTGATGTTGTGACATTTAAATTTAAATTAGAACATCTCCGCGCACTGCTTAAGGAGGTGTTATCTACTCTGGATGATTGTGACAACTTGGTCATTCCAGAGAAATTATGCAAGATGGACAAGTTCCTAGAGGTTCCGGTGCACCCCGACGCTTTTCCTATACCCAAGCGGGTGGCGGACATAGTGAATAAGGAGTGGGAAAAGCCCGGCATACCTTTTGTTCCCCCCCCCTATATTTAAGAAATTATTTCCTATGGTCGACCCCAGAAAGGACTTATGGCAGACAGTCCCTAAGGTCGAGGGGGCAGTTTCTACTCTAAACAAGCGCACTACTATTCCTATCGAGGATAGTTGTGCTTTCAAAGATCCTATGGATAAAAAATTGGAGGGTTTGCTTAAAAAGATTTTTGTACAGCAAGGTTACCTTCTACAACCCATTTCGTGCATTGTTCCTGTCACTACAGCAGCGTGGTTCTGGTTCGAGGAACTAGAAAAGTCGCTCAGTAGAGAGACTCCATATGAGGAGGTTATGGACAGAGTTCACGCACTTAAGTTGGCTAACTCTTTTATTTTAGATGCCGCTTTGCAATTAGCTAGATTAGCGGTGAAAAATTCAGGGTTTGCAATCGTGGCGCGCAGAGCGCTTTGGCTAAAGTCTTGGTCAGCGGATGTGTCATCCAAGACAAAATTGCTTAACATTCCTTTCAAAGGTAAAACTCTATTTGGACCAGAATTGAAAGAGATTATCTCAGACATCACTGGGGGAAAGGGCCACGCCCTTCCACAAGATAGGCCTTTCAAGGCCAAGAATAAGTCTAATTTTCGTTCCTTTCGCAATTTCAGGAACGGACCGGCCTCTAATTCTGCATCCTCTAAGCAAGAGGGTAATGCCTCACAACCCAAACCAGCCTGGAAACCGATGCAAGGCTGGAACAAGGGTAAGCAGGCCAAGAAGCCTGCTGCTGCTAACAAAACAGCATGAAGGAGTAGCCCCTGATCCGGGACCGGATCTAGTAGGGGGCAGACTCTCTCTCTTTGCTCAGGCTTGGGCAAGAGATGTTCAGGATCCCTGGGCACTAGAAATAGTTTCTCAGGGTTATCTTCTGGAATTCAGGGAACTACCCCCAAGGGGAAGGTTCCACATGTCTCACTTATCCTTAAACCAAATAAAGAGACAGGCGTTCTTACATTGTGTAGAAGACCTGTTAAAGATGGGAGTGATACACCCAGTTCCAATAAAGGAACAAGGAATGGGGTTTTATTCAAATCTGTTCGTAGTTCCCAAAAAAGAGGGAACTTTCAGACCAATTTTGGATTTGAAGATCCTAAACAAATTTCTCAGGGTACCATCGTTCAAGATGGAAACCATTCGAACGATTCTACCCACTATCCAGGAAGGTCAATTTATGACTACCGTGGATCTAAAGGATGAGTACCTACATATTCCTATCCACAAAGAACATCATCAGTTCCTAAGGTTCGCCTTTCTGGACAAACATTACCAGTTTGTGGCCCTCCCATTCGGGTTAGCCACTGCTCCAAGGATTTTCACAAAGGTACTAGGGTCCCTTCTAGCGGTTCTAAGACCAAGGGGCATTGCAGTAGTACCTTACTTGGATGACATTCTAATACAAGCGTCGTCCCTGTCAAAAGCAAAGGCTCATACAGACATCGTTCTGGCCTTTCTCAGATCACACGGATGGAAGGTGAACATAGAAAAAAGTTCTCTGTCTCCGTCAACAAGAGTTCCCTTCTTGGGAACAATAATAGATTCCTTAGAAATGAGGATTTTTCTGACAGAGGTCAGAAAGTCAAAACTTCTAAGCACTTGTCAAGTTCTTCATTCTGTTCCACGTCCTTCCATAGCGCAGTGCATGGAAGTAGTAGGGTTGATGGTTGCAGCAATGGACATAGTTCCTTTTGCACAAATTCATCTAAGACCATTACAACTGTGCATGCTCAAACAGTGGAATGTGGACTATACAGACTTGTCTCCAATGATTCAAGTAGATCAGAAGACCAGAGATTCACTCCGTTGGTGGCTGACCCTGGACCATCTATCCCAGGGAATGAGCTTCCGCAGACCAGAGTGGGTCATTGTCACGACCGACGCCAGTCTAGTGGGCTGGGGCGCGGTCTGGGAATCCCTGAAAGCTCAGGAGGGACTATGGTCTCGGGAAGAGTCTCTTCTCCCGATAAACATTCTGGAACTAAGAGCGATCTTCAATGCTCTCAGGGCTTGGCCTCAGCTAGCAAAGGCCAGATTCATAAGATTCCAATCAGACAACATGACGACCGTTGCGTATATCAATCATCAGGGGGGAACAAGGAGTTCCCTGGTGATGAAAGAAGTGACCAAAATAATTCAATGGGCGGAGGATCACTCCTGCCATCTATCTGCGATCCACATCCCAGGTGTGGAAAACTGGGAAGCAGATTATCTGAGTCGTCAGACATTCCATCCGGGGGAGTGGGAACTCCACCCGGAGATCTTTGCCCAACTAACTCAATTATGGGGCATTCCAGACATGGATCTGATGGCGTCTCGTCAGAACTTCAAGGTTCCTTGCTACGGGTCCAGATCCAGGGATCCCAAGGCGACTCTAGTAGATGCACTAGTAGCACCTTGGACCTTCAACCTAGCTTATGTATTTCCACCATTTCCTATCATTCCCAGGCTGGTAGCCAGGATCAAACAGGAGAGGGCCTCAGTGATCTTGATAGCTCCTGCATGGCCACGCAGGACTTGGTATGCAGACCTGGTGAATATGTCATCGGGCCACCATGGAAGCTACCTTTGAGACAGGACCTTCTTGTTCAGGGTACATTCGAACATCCAAATCTGGTCTCCCTCCAGCTGACGGCTTGGAGATTGAACGCTTGATTCTATCAAAGCGTGGGTTTTCAGATTCTGTGATAGATACTCTGGTTCAGGACAGAAAACCGGTAACTAGAAATATTTACCATAAAATATGGAAAAGATATATCTGTTGGTGTGAATCCAAAGGATTCCCATGGAATAAGATAAAAATTCCTAAGATTCTCTCCTTTCTACAAGAAGGTTTGGAGAAAGGATTATCTGCAAGTTCTCTAAAGGGACAGATCTCTGCTTTATCTGTCTTACTACACAAAAGACTGGCAGCTGTGCCAGATGTTCAAGCATTTGTTCAGGCTCTGGTTAGGATCAAGCCTGTTTACAGACCTTTGACTCCTCCCTGGAGTCTAAATCTAGTTCTTTCAGTTCTTCAAGGGGTTTCCGTTTGAACCTTTACATTCCATAGATATTAAGTTACTATCTTGGAAAGTTTTGTTTTTGGTTGCTATTTCTTCTGCTAGAAGAGTTTCAGAGTTATCTGCTCTGCAGTGTTCTCCGCCCTATCTGGTATTCCATGCAGATAAGGTGGTTTTGCGTACTAAGCCTGGTTTTCTTCCAAAGGTTGTTTCTAACAAGAATATTAACCAGGAGATAGTTGTACCTTCTTTATGTCCGAATCCAGTTTCAAAGAAGGAACGTTTGTTACACAATTTGGACGTAGTCCGTGCTCTAAAATTCTATTTAGAGGCTACAAAAGATTTCAGACAAACATCTTCTTTGTTTGTTGTCTATTCTGGTAAAAGGAGAGGTCAAAAAGCGACTTCTACCTCTCTTTCCTTTTGGCTTAGAAGCATCATCCGATTGGCTTATGAGACTGCCGGACGGCAGCCTCCTGAAAGAATCACAGCTCACTCCACTAGGGCTGTGGCTTCCACATGGGCCTTCAAGAACGAGGCTTCTGTTGACCAGATATGTAAGGCAGTGACTTGGTCTTCACTGCACACTTTTGCCAAATTTTACAAATTTGATACTTTTGCTTCTTCGGAGGCTATTTTTGGGAGAAAGGTTTTGCAAGCCGTGGTGCCTTCCGTTTAGGTAACCTGATTTGCTCCCTCCTTCATCCGTGTCCTAAAGCTTTGGTATTGGTTCCCACAAGTAAGGATGACGCCGTGGACCGGACACACCAATGTTGGAGAAAACAGAATTTATGCTTACCTGATAAATTACTTTCTCCAACGGTGTGTCCGGTCCACGGCCCGCCCTGGTTTTTTAATCAGGTCTGATGAATTATTTTCTCTAACTACAGTCACCACGGTACCATATGGTTTCTCCTATATTTTTCCTCCTGTCCGTCGGTCGAATGACTGGGGTGGGCGGAGCCTAGGAGGGACAATATGGCCAGCTTTGCTTGGACTCTTTGCCATTTCCTGTTGGGGAAGAGATATTCCCACAAGTAAGGATGACGCCGTGGACCGGACACACCGTTGGAGAAAGTAATTTATCAGGTAAGCATAAATTCTGTTTTTAGGATTTATATTTATTTTACAGGCAACTTTGTATTTATTTTAACTAGGTACAATAGCTATTAAATAGTTAATAACTATTTAATAGCTACCTAGTTAAAATAAATACAAAATTACCTGTAAAATAAATCCTAACCTAAGTTACAATTAAACCTAACACTACACTATCATTAAATTAATTAAATAAATTACCTACAATTACCTAAAATAAAATACAATAAAATAAACTATTCTATAATACAAAAAACAAACAAACACTAAATTACAAAAAATAAAAAAGAATTACAAACAGTTTAAACTAATTACACTTAATCTAAGCCCCCTAATAAAATAAAAAAGCCCCCCAAAATAAAAAATTCCCTACCCTATTCTAAAATATAAAAGTAATCAGCTCTTTTACCAGCCCTTAAAAGGGCTTTTTGCGGGGCCTTGCCCCAAAGTAATCAGCTCTTTTGCATGAAAATAAAAATACAATACCCCCCCAACATTACAACCCACCACCCACATACCCCTACTCTAACCCACCCAAACCCCCCTTAAAAAAACCTATCGCTAACCCCCTGAAGATCATCCTTACCTTGAGTCGTCTTCACCCAGCCGAGCCGAATTCTTCATCCAAGCGGAGCAAGAAGATGTCCTCCATCCGGTAGAAGTCTTGATCCAAGCGGCAAAGAAGAGGTCCTCCATCCGGGCGAAGTCTTCTTCCAAGCGGCATCTTCTATCTTCTTTCTTCCGGATCCATCTTCATCCCGCCGACGCGGAACATCCTCCTTCCCTGATGGACTAACGACGAATGAAGGTTCCTTTAAGGGACGTCATCCAAGATGGCGTTCCTTCAATTCCGATTGGCTGATAGAATTCTATCAGCCAATCGGAATTAAGGTAGAAAAAATCTGATTGGCTGATGCAATCAGCCAATCAGATTGAAGTTCAATCCGATTGGCTGATCCAATCAGCCAATCGTATTGAACTCGCATTCTATTGGCTGATCGGAACTTTCTACCTTAATTTCGATTGGCTGATAGAATTCTTATCAGCCAATCGGAATTGAAGGGACGCCATCTTGGATGACGTCCCTTAAAGGAACCTTCATTCGTCGTTAGTCCGTCGGGGAAGGAGGATGTTCTGCGTCGGCAGGATGAAGATGGATCCGGAAGAAAGAAGATAGAAGATGCCGCTTGGAAGTGTGGTTATCTATTAGAAGACATCGCCCTGATGGAAGAACCCTTCTTTGCCGCTTGGATCAATACTTCTACCGGATGGAGGACATCTTCTTGCTCCTCTTGGATGAAGAATTCGGCTCGGCTGGGTGAAGACGACTCAAGGTAGGGAGATCTTCAGGGGGTTAGCGATAGGTTTTTAAGGGGGGTTTGGGTGGGTTAGAGTAGGGGTGTGTGGGTGGTGGGTTGTAATGTTGGGGGGGGTATTGTATTTTTATTTTCATGCAAAAGAGCTGATTACTTTGGGGCAAGGCCCTGCAAAAAGCCCTTTTAAGGGCTGGTAAAGAGCTGATTACTTTTATATTTTAGAATAGGGTAGGGGATTTTTTATTTTGGGGGGCTTTTTTATTTTATTAGGGGGCTTAGATTAGGTGTAATTAGTTTAAACTGCTTGTAATTCTTTTTTATTTTTTGTAATTTAGTGTTTGTTTGTTTTTTGTATTATAGAATAGTTTATTTTATTGTATTTTATTTTAGGTAATTGTAGGTAATTTATTTAATTAATTTAATGATAGTGTAGTGTTAGGTTTAATTGTAACTTAGGTTAGGATTTATTTTACAGGTAATTTTGTATTTATTTTAACTAGGTAGCTATTAAATAGTTATTAACTATTTAATAGCTATTGTACCTAGTTAAAATAAATACAAAGTTGCCTGTAAAATAAATATAAATCCTAAATAGCTACAATATAATTATTAATTATATTGTAGCTATAAAAGGGTTTATTTGATAGGTAAGTATTTAGTTTTAAATAGGAATAATTTAGTTAATTTTAGGAATATTATTTCGTTTAATATAAATTATATTTATGTTTGGGGGGTGTTAGGGTTAGGGTTAGAGTTAGGTTTAGGGGTTAATAACTTTATTATAGTAGCGGCAATGGTGCGGGCGGGAGATTAGGGGTTAATAATTGTAGGTAGGTGGCAGCGATGTTAGGGAGGGCAGATTAGGGGTTAATACAATTTATTCTAGTGTTTGCAAGGCGGGAGTGTGGCGGATTAGGGGTTAATACATTTATTATAGTGGCGGCGAGGTCCGGTCGGCAGATTAGGGGTTAATAAGTGTAGTTAGGTAGCTGCGACGCTGGGGGGGGGCCGATTAGGGGTTAATAAATATAATATAGGGGTCGGCGATGTTAGGGGCAGCAGATTAGGGGTTCATAGGGATAATGTAGGTTGCGGCGGTGTACGGAGCGGCAGATTAGGGGTTATTAATAATAATATGCAGGGGTCAGCGATAGCGGGGGCGGCAGATTAGGGGTTAATAAGTGTAAGATTAGGGGTGTTTAGACTCGGGGTTCATGTTAGGGTGTTAGGTGTAGACTTAGAAAGTGTTTCCCCATAGGAAACAATGGGGCTGCGTTAGGAGCTGAACGCTGCTTTTTTACAGGTGTTAGGTTTTTTTTTCAGCCAGCTCAGCCCCATTGTTTCCTATGGGGATATCGTGCACGAGCACGTTTTCCCAGCTTACCGCTACTGTAAGCAACGCTGGTATTGAGGGTTGAAGTGGAGCTAAGTTAGGCTCAACGCTCCCTTTTTTGAGCCTAACGCAGCCCCTAAGACAACTCTAAATACCAGCGTTGTTGGAAGGGTGCGTTGGCAAAAAAGTCAGCGTTAGCTACGCGGCTTTTTACAGACAAAACTCTAAATCTAGGCCACAGTTTGTAAGCAACGTGACTGATATAAATCTTTCTTTTCCACATACACACATTTAGTGCAAAGCAAATGCCTAGGGTTGTAGTCCACCATAAACTCATCAACTACCTAACCAGGAGAATCTACTTCCAAACTCTGTAGACTACAAGGCAAAAACATTTTAAGGAGATGTTGTGTAGCCCCATTATAGAATTTTAATCAGTTTTGTAATAGTTGCCTTAAAAATACTGTCATGCATGTCCAAGACTAGGCATGATGTGAGGTTTAAGGCTAGGGTTAGGGTTGTGGTTTGGTTTTGGGTTCAATATTGAAGTTAAGGTTTGGTTTTAGGACTATGTTTATGTTTGGAAGTTTACTTAAGGGCTAGGTTTATGGTTGGGGTTGGCTTAAGGGGTTAAGCTTTGGCTTAGGGTTGGGCATAGTATTAGGACTATGGTTTAGGTTAAGTTTAAGGCTATAGATTGTGGTTGGGTGCAGTTAGGGATTTGGTTGGGCTTAACGCTAAAGTAAGGGTTGGGGTTGAGTTTAGGGCTAAGGTTAGGGATAGGTTTAGGGTTAGGACCTGGGTTAGTTTAAGGACTAAATATAGGGTTAACATTGGAATTGGTTTTAGGACTAGAATAAGGGTTGGGGTAAGTGTAAGCTTTAGATTTAGGATCCAGGCTGGCTTTAGGACTAGATCTTTAATTTGGTTTGAATTAAGAGTTAGAGTAAGGGTTGGCTTTTGGACTAGGGCTAGGGTGAAGGCTGGAAACGGATTAGGATTGAGGTTGGTTTTAGGACTAGGCCTACAGTTAAAGGCGGAGGGTAGTGTGAAAAAGGCAGGTATTTGGTCAGTGTTACCTTATAATGAGTAACTGGTCTTGGCGTACACAACTAGTCTCGGCATACACAACTGGTTTTGGCATACAAAAGCTGACCGTGTAAGGTAACCATCCTCCATCTTTAGGAAATATTATGAATGTTGACATTAGCCCATATGTAGCTCAGAGTTATCGTATTCTAAATAGAAGGCATGATAGATTTATACTTGTAAATCTATATACTATGTACAGTATATGTGTCTTTTCATCCCCATACTTCATTTACTGTCCTGTGTCTATGGTGCCCTTTACTCATTCAGGAAGTCTATCTTTCTCTCGTACAATTTGTCCCTCTTTCTCACCACCCTTTTTTCTCACTCCCTCAGCTGGTGGTACCTGAGTACTGCATCCATGGACTCTTTTGCTTAATGTTTATGTGTGCTGCTGAGTGGGTTACTCTGGGTCTGAACATACCTCTTCTATTCTACCACCTCTGGAGGTAAGTACATCTACTGATAATCACTCATCTAGAAAAATCTAAAATCTCTATTTCTGTGTTTTCAGGAAAATAATCTATTGGGATATTATTTATGTTACTGTTATATTGTGTGTTGTCAGCATCACAGCATCATCCCTGTATTGTTTGAATACTGAAATACAATTCCCATGATGCTCTGACATTTCTGATCTTCCATTCAATGAAACAGAGGAAACAAAGGAACTTCAGTTCCTCGTATGTTCTATCTGATCCTGCCTCTTCTTTAAATTAGGTCTGACTCTACTGTCTCTACAGGACATTCTGCCCACAAAAGGAATCATCTAACTTATCTTCCAAGTCATGTTGTATGATGGTTAATGTCACAGACCCCTCTGTCCTGGAACTATGTGGCTCTCCTGGTTAATTTGTGTGGATTCGTATGATTTCCTGTCCGTACTTCCCCGTTCGTTTATTCTTTTTTTTAATCTCCCGAACACTGCTGAAACTGCCAAACTCCCTACGGATTATGGATTCTGGCATTATGTTTAAGTCACCCTGTGCCCATTATAGGTACAGGGTGTGAATCCAACAGTACTAAACGGGTTAACTCTCTCCTTGTTCAGTTTTTGAGAAACTGTATTTTCTGATACAGGTTTCCTGGCATCAGCTATTGTTTACTGTAATTAGGTTTAGGTGATACGCTTTCACCTTGTGTAATCCCCTCCAGAGTCCAGACTGCTAGGTGCCAGGAAGTAATCCATTGTTTTCTTGTGTTTGATTGTTTAATGGTTTATGTAATGTATTTTTATTGTATCCTGTAAAAGGGCGTTTTTCCTCTAGCCATGGAGATAATTGTATTTCTTCCCAATTATCTCCAGGATATAGAGGAGGGGTTTACTGGTACCAGGTGGGAGACCTGCTTAAATACCGGGCATGTAGCCCTCAATAAAATTATTCCTGTTTTACCCTCAAGACGGAGCTTGGTCTTGTGTTTGGTGGGAATTGCTACTCTGGATTATTTTTTTGCCTGTTTTAGGAGAGAAAGATTTTGTGTATTTTCCCCGTCTGTGTATTAACTGGGTTCGTGTGTTGCTATTCCCGTATAAAGGGGATCTTTCATCTGGTATTAACCCTCGATATCCGGGTTATACCATAACAACTGGTGGCAAGCGACGGGATGGTCCTCATCTCCCAGAAGAGCAACTACACATCCGGACCTAATGTGAGTACTGTATGAAAGGCTGAAAAGAGCTACCCTTAAAGACCTGCTAGAAAAACTGGGCCGACAAGCCAGTAACCTCAGGAAGAGGGAGATTATTACAATACTGACCAAGATGAATGGAGTACCAGGGACCGAAAGAACCAATGGGCCCAGCATATCAGACAGAACCCCCGAAGAATCAAGCTTTGACCGTGCGGTTAAAATAAGACTGGCACATTATGGCCCCAACCCGACTACATTATGGCCCCAACCCGCTGTGGAGGCCAACCTACTTCGCCAAGGCGGCGCTGCAGCAGCCCAAGTCACAGCAACCCCAGTGGAAAAGAGAAAATACATTTTGCAGCTTTTAAAAACTTCATTGAAACAGAAGTAGAGATTGATGGGTACCTTGCGGATTTTGAGAGGCAATGTGCCCTACACAAGGTACCCACAGAGGACTGGGTCACGATATTATCCGGAAAATTATCCGGCCGGGCCAGCGAGGCTTTTCGGGCCTTTCCGGATGAGGAAGTCAGGGAATATAATGCTGAAAAAGAGGCTCTACTCTCCAGGTATGCGGTTACACCGGAGGCATACAGGAGACGGTTCAGAGACACTGTTAAGCTAGCTGGAGATTCCTACGTCGAATGGGCATGTAGGGTGCACCACACAGCAGCTCACTGGATGGCGGGGTGCCAAGCCATATCCGGGGAAGAGGTGCTGCAGCTATTCCTGTTGGAACATTGCTTCGACAAGTTATCCGCAGGAGATAGAGAGTGGGTTCGGGACCGTAAACCCTCCACAATGCATGAAGCTGCTCGCCTGGCAGATGAGTATACGGATGCCCGCAAACTGGACACTGCTGCCACTAACACCCCTGCCAGAGTGGAGTACCGACCCAGAGTCACCCCAGCAGCTACCGGTTACCAACCCCCGGCGCACCACTCTACAGCACCACCTCTAGCCACAAACTATCCTCAGCCAGCCCGGTTCAACTCACGGGATTACTCGCAGCCCATTTGGTGCTTCGGATGTAAGCAACTAGGGCACAAAAGACCAGAGTGTCCACTAAACACAGCGAACCAAGCACAGTCCTGGAGGAAACCCGCTGGTGGAAACCCACGTAACCCCCAGCCTGCTGCCCACTGCGTAGAGGAGGAAGAATGCTGGGGCATCCTACATGAAGCAGACCCCATGGTACATGGTCTAAAAAATAAAACTTACCAGGATAGGCTCAATGACCTAAATATGTATAGCTTAGAGGAGAGAAGGGAAAGAGGTGATATGATAGCAACTTTCAAGTACATTAAAGGGTTTAGTAAAACTGAGGCTGTGGGTATTTTACATAAAATTGAAAATTCAAGAACAAGGGGTCATGAGCTCAAGCTAAAGGGTAGTAGATTCAGGAGTAATTTGAGGAAGCACTTCTTTACAGAAAGAGTGATTGATTTATGGAATAAACTTCCTCAAGAGGTAGTAGCAACAAACACTGTGGGGGACTTTAAAAATGCATGGGACAAGCATATGGCTATCCTACGAACTAGATAAGTTTATACTGTTAGGTAAGGTCGGGCAGACTTGCTGGGCCTATGGCTCTTATCTGCCGTTAATATCTATGTTTCTATGTTTCTAAGCTGCCCACCGGGATAACTGACAACAGCACCGGCAACTGGTTAAAGTGAATGGGAAGGAGGTCAGTGGTCTACGAGATACTGGTGGTACCATGTGCGCATGACCTTGCTCCAAAAGAACTTGGTGTCCGAGAACCAGCACACCAGAGACACTGTGGCTGTGAGGGTAGCAGGGGGTGCTGTGTTCCGCCTACCTGTTGCCCAGGTACATTTGGATTGGGGAGTGGGCACTAGACATGTGAATGTGGGGGTCATGAAAGATTTACCAGCTGATGTTCTCCTTGGAAATGACTTGGCCCCCCTTGTTTCTGCCTACGCTCTGATGGGTCCCACTGATGTTAACCCTGTGACAACCCGTGCCCAGACCCATGCCGCCGAGACCGACCCACCTGCTGCTGAGACCCAGGTAAGACTCTCTCCCCCGACTTGTACCCTAGATCAGGCCCCCTTAGGGTGGGATACCCCAGAGACGTACAGGAGGAAAACCAGGGAGGATCCGACCCTTCAGAAGTATAGGGCTAGGGAAGATGCTGGAGAAGAGGGGGTAGATGGGGAACGTTATGAGTGGGTGGGGGATAGGTTATATAGAATCCCTAAACCTGCCCAGAAAAGTACTGCCCCTCCACAGAATCGGCAGCTGGTGGTGCCTGCGAAATACCGGCAAGAGATTCTGCGGATTGGGCATGATGTACCATTAGCTGGACATCTAGGGTCCCACCACACCGCTCATAGGATCAACCAAAATTTCTTCTGGCCCAATTTTAACCGTGATGTGCGGGTATATTGTAGTACTTGTGACACCTGTCAACGGGTGGGTAAGCAGGGGGATCACCCAAAAGCTAGGCTTATGTCCATGCCTATCATTGGGGAACCCTTTTCCCGCATAGCCGTTGACATTGTGGGTCCACTGGCCAGAGCTAGTCCATCAGGTAAGAAGTATATTCTCACCGTGGTGGACTATGCCACTCGTTACCCAGAGGCAGTAGCACTGTCTAATATAGAGGCAGAGACAGTAGCTGATGCCCTGGTTAAGGTTTTTACTAGGGTCGGGTTCCCTAAGGAGATTCTCTCCGATCAGGGGACCCAGTTTACCGCTGTGCTCACCCAGCAGCTGTGGAAGGTGTGCAGCATTAAACCACTGCTCAGTTTGCCTTATCACCCACAGACTAACAGGACCTTTTACTGACACTTGCAGAGACTGGGAGCGATTCCTGCCTCATCTGTTATTTGCGTACAGAAAGGTGCCCCAGGAATCTACTGGGTTCTCTCCCTTTGAGTTACTCTATGGGAGAAGGGTCCGCGGACCCCTGGATCTCATTAGAGGACACTGGAAGGGAGAGACAGAGCAGGAGGGGACCCCCATAGTACCATATGTCCTGGGACTCCGGGACCACATGGAGAAACTGTCCCTGATAGTAAGGGAGAATCTCCAGGTGGCCCAGGGGAGACAGAAGAGGTGGTACGATCGGGGTGTCCGGCAGCGGTTCTTCCAGGTTGGACAGAAAGTTTTGGTGATCAAGCCTGTGAGGACAAACAAGATGCAAGCATCTTGGCAGGGCCCGTATAAGGTGTTAGCTCAGGTGTGTGATACTACCTATATTATAGCAAGCTGTGCAGATTAAAGGATCCAGCGATCCTTTCATGTGAACATGCTGAAGGAGTATCAGGAGAGGCCAGAGGATGTCGCTGCAGTGTGTGCCCCTGCTGCAGACGACCCAGAGAATTTACCCCTGGCCGACTTACTAGAGAAGGACCCCCAGACTGACCTCACTAGTCTTGTGCAGCTAGGGGACCGGTTAAGCCCTACAGAGAAGGTACAGGCAAGACAGCCTCTGTGGGAGAAGCAGGCAACGTTCCCCCAAGAGCCCGGCTACACTACCCTAGCTGTACATAAGGTAGAGACCCCTGGACAGAATCCCCTGCGACAGCCCCCCTACCGTATCCCCGAAGCAGTCCGAGAAGGAATGCGGAAGGAGATACAGGAGATGGCTCGGCTGGGAGTCATCGAACACTCCGATAGCCCTTGGGCTTCACCTGTAGTCCTGGTACCTAAGAAAGATGGGACCACCCGGTCCTGTGTGGACTACAGGCGGCTCAACGAAAGGACCACCACTGACGCCTATCCGATTCCCCGGGTAGACGAATTACTAGACCGTATTGCTAGGGGACACTATCTGACCACCATAGACCTGTGTAAGGGCTATTGGCAGATTCCCTTGGCCGAGGATGCTATCCCCTAGTCGGCATTTGTCATCCCATTTGGCCTGTATCAGTTTAAGGTCATGGGATGAAGAATGCTCCGGCTACCTTCCAGCGTATGGTGGATAGACTCCTCGATGGCTTCCAGGAATTTGCTTGTGCATACCTGGACGACATTGCGGTCTACAGTGAGTCCTGGGAGGAACACCTAGTCCATGTAGGGGTGTTCCTGGATAAGATTTGGGCCGCTGGCCAGACCTTGAAACCGGACAAGTGTCATCTAGGTATGGCTGAAGTACAGTACTTGGGTCACAGAGTGGGGTGTGGGAGCCAGAGACTGGAGCCAGCCAAGGTAGAGGCTGTGGCTAACTGGCCCACACCTATCACTAAGACCCAAGTGCTAGCCTTCTTGGGGACGGCAGGGTACTACCGACGTTTTGTCCCGGACTACAGTACTATCACCAAGCCCCTGACTGACCTGACTAAGAAGAACCTCCCTAAGCAGGTCCTGTGGTCTCCAGCTTGTGAAGCCACATTTCAGGCACTGAAGCAGGCTCTTGTGAATGCCCCTGTCTTGGCTGCCCCAGTCCCTAACAAACATTTTCTCGTTCATACAGATGCTTCCATGTATGGACTGGGGGCTGTGCTGAGCCAAGTCGGGGAGGATGGAGGAGAGCACCCTGTCGCATACTTAAGCAGAAAGTTGTTAACTCGAGAAGTAAGTTATGCAGCAGTGGAGAAGGAATGTTTAGCCCTGGTCTGGGTACTGAAGAAGTTGAGCCCTTATTTATACGGACAGGAATTCTCTCTCATAACGGACCACAATCCCTTAGTCTGGCTTAACCGGGTCTCAGGAGACAATGGTAGATTGCTGCAGGGGAGTTTAGCCCTCCAACCCTATAACTTCACCATCAGCTTCCAGCCCAGTAAGCAGAACGGGAATGCAGATGGATTGTCCCGGCAAACTGACATTCCTACCACCTCCTAGTCTGTTCATCCCCAAGTTGAACCGCCAAAGGGTCAAGCCGGGTCTGCTGGAGTATCCCACAAGGAGGGAGCCGTGTGACAGACCCCTCTGTCCTGGAACTATGTGGCTCTCCTGGTTAATTTGTGTGGATTTGTATGATTTCCTGTCCGTACTTCCCCATTCGTTTATTCTTTTTTTTAATCTCCCGAACACTGCTGAAACTGCCAACATCCCTACGGATTATGGATTCAGGCATTATGTTTATGTCACCCTGTGCCCATTATAGGTACAGGGTGTGAATCCAACAGTACTAAACGGGTTAACTCTCTCCTTGTTCAGTCTTTGAGAAACTGTATTTTCTGATACAGGTTTCCTGGCATCAGCTATTGTTTACTGTAATTAGGTTTAGGTGATACGCTTTCACCTTGTGTAATCCCCTCCAGAGTCCAGACTGCTAGGTGCCAGGAAGGAATTCATTGTTTTCTTGTGTTTGATTGTTTAATTGTTTATATAATGTATTTTTATTGTATCCTGTAAAAGGGCGTTTTTCCTCTAGCCATGGAGATAATTGTATTTCTTCCCAATTATCTCCAGGATAGAGAGGAGGGGTTTACTGGTACCAGGTGGGAGACCTGCTTAAATACCGGGCATGTAGCCCTCAATAAAATTATTCCTGTTTTACCCTCAAGACGGAGCTTGGTCTTGTGTTTGGGGGGAATTGCTACTTTGGATTATTTTTTGCCTGTTTTAGGAGAGAAAGATTTTGTGTATTTTCCCCGCCGGTGTATTAACTGGGTTCGAGTGTTGCTATTCCCGGATTAAGGGCATCTTTCATCTATTATTAACCCTCGATATCCGGGTTATACCATAACAGTTAAGGTTTCTTCTCTAAAGATTTTTTTAACAACCCTGATTGGTTAATCATTTTAACCAATCAGGTTTGTGAATGGCCAGACTGTCAGAACTGAAGTCTAACAGCACTGTCTGACAGGTTAATGTCCTTAATACGATGAATAAGTGGGGGAGCAATCTCGTTCAGTACGGTTAGGGATAATTGCTTTCTAAACTAGTAAAGGGTTCCTCCTCTATTGATTTGTTTTGATGGTGACACTCAACACAGTACTTGTAGCTACAGTTTTGCATCATTGTCAAACAACTCTCAGTATTAGGTTCTGTATAATCTAAAACAGGACAATCTCATAGCATCTGGTAGGAACTTGAGAGATGTGGACTAGTTAAATGCTTCAGCATTGCTATGAAAGTGAATAATGTGAGAGCATTGCACCACTAACACCCCTGTAGAACTGCCACTTGGCGCCATATTTGCCCACATTGAAATTTAGCATTAGAATATTTATCATACTAGTAAGGACTCTTCTATTAACGGACCTTTTAATAATGAACATTTTTCTAATACCCCTTATTTTTCTGTCAAAATGATTGAAATTGTAAAAGGACAAATGCCTGATAAAAAGGGAGCTCTTTTGTATATTTAGATTGGGCACTAGGTTCCCTTAACGTTATACAGAACCCAAATTTGTTCTTACATGATTCAGATAGAGCATGAAATTTTGTTTAAATATTTTTTTATTGATTTTTTCATATCAAAACATCATAATACAAATAAACTTCAAACATGAAGCAATGTAGGTTAATTCTAAAAAAAAATAGAAAAACAGTACAACAAAAAGAAGTCACATTTATTATAGACTTATCGGGATTTTACTCCGAATAGTATTTTTGTATCCAACAAAGTATCTTAGTCCATACAGATAGAAACAATTCTCACACACTACTTCCTCTAACTCTGGCCTTTTATATGTCGGTCCTTCCTATCCTTCTAGACCTTTCAATATGCATAATATAAGGTTCCCACATTTCAATGAAACGGTCTTTAGTGTTTAAGAGTTCTGCTGTGGCACTCTACATATTATAGTGGTATTCTATTCTCTTTTCGATATACTCAAATGAAGGGGTAGCCGTCTTCCAATACCTATCTATACACATGCGTGTGATAGTACAAATCATATTAACTAATTTAGAATGTCTCTTTAAATGTCCTTCTAGTGGGAAATGTAATAGGGCCTGCTCTGGGGAAAGGACTATATCTGCTTCTAATAGCATGCTTAAGTAATTTGAGATGTAATCCCATATCCGTTTGACCCCCCCACAGTGCCACCACATATGTAGATATGTCCCCACTTCGTTACATCCTCTGTAGCATTGATGATGCGCACGCTCTTCATCTTTAACACCTCTAGTGGGGTAGATGTACCACCTGTGTATTACTTTGAGGTAATTTTCTTTTAAGTTAGCATTAGGGGAGAATTTAAGACCTCTCTGAATATTTTCTGTCCATGTTTCTGCTGACCAAGATCTGCCTAAATCCCTTTCCCATTTTATCATGCCACAGTTTTTTTTATCTTTTTCTTTGACATTAAAAATTGGGTATAATATGGTAACTATGCCCCTCCTGTAGTCTTTAGATAGGCACAATGACTCATATGTGGTGTTATGCTCTCTCTTTGTGTTTCCTAATATCTCTTGTACCCTTGATTTGAGTTGTAGGTATTGAAACCATAGATTTCTATCAGGTTCCCCTAGCCCTTCATACTGCTGAAAGTTATTATCTTACCATTTACAAGTGTGTCCGCAATACGGTATAGACCCTTATTTTCCCATTTTCCCTGTAATTTAGAACTTATTATTGACTTGATGGGTATTAAGGGTGTAGCTTGAGATTGATTATTAATAATTGCATGAGTTCTGGTCAATTTGTCCCATAAAGTTATAGTGTGATGTATTGCTACATATTGCCTTAGAGATTGGGGTCTATCTTGTTTGTCTGCCCATAGTAGTCGGTCTAGTCTGCCTACCTCCATGATATCAGTTTCTAGTTGAACCCATTGTGGAGTCTTTGTCGTTTTATGCCATTGGATGGTTTGGGCCATTCTAGCTGCATAGTAATAAGATCTTAGGTCTGGAAGCCCCACTCCTCCCCCTGATTTATGTCTGGTCAGAGTGTCCTTATTAATTCTTGCCCTTTTCCCGTGCCATATGAATTTGAGGATTTCCGTCTGCATTGTTAGTAACTCTGATATCGGCACTAGAGCATGAAATTTTAAGCAACTTTCTAATTTACTTCTATTACCAATTTTTCTTTGTTCTCCTGGTATCTTTTATTTGAAAAGGTAGGAATGTAAGCTAAGGATACAGCTCATTTTTTGTTCAGATCCCTGGCTAGCGCTTGCTCATTGGTGGTTATATTTAGACACCAATCAGAAAGTGCTACCCAGGTTCTGAACCAAAAATGGGCTGGCTCCTAATCTTAAATTCAAACAAAGATACTAAGAGAATGAAGAAAAATTGATAATATGAGTAAATTAGAAAGTTTTGTTTAAATTGCTGCCCTATCTGAATCATGAAAGTTACATTTTGACTAAACTATTCCTTTAATATGTACATGTTTTATTTAACATATGTTTTTTTCTTATTTTATCATTTGTATATATTATGTTTCAGACAATTATGTCATTATATATCATATATTCTACTATAACAGGGTTTGTGCCTAGTTCCCACCCAGGTTTTGCCTCTAGACATTTGATTGGCTGACAGTAGTTAAATAGGTAATGATGTTAATAGATGACTCCTATGATTAAGTGCTAGAGTAAGTGCAAAACGCGTCAGGAGGTTAATCTTCATTACCCTGCATGTTTCGTTTTAAACTTTTTCAATAAATGTATTTTTTTTTAACGTCCTAACCCCCGGAGTTCCAGGATCATTTTTTTCTTTTCTAAGTGATTTATATACTACTGTACCCTTTACAATTATAGCTTTTGCAGTACTCCAGCATTAGTGTATTATTCATTACATAGCAAAGAATTAAGGTTTGTTTTGTGGTTCCTTCTTCCAAAAGAGAACATGTTGTTACTGCTGAATCAAAATAATTGTAAAGTCTCGTACAATAATTATCAGCTATGGTGCCGTGGGGTGTCACAAGACATTTGGTGTCACACAGATTTTACCAGCTCGCTGATAAGTGAGAAGGTTTGGGGGAATGTGCCAATGTACAGTACTGATCTTCACACCTGGAAATTAGCTTTATGTTCAGCTAAATAAATATAAAAGCTATTAAAAATATAATAACATGAATAATAAAATAATCATCTCTAATCTATGGCTGAGAAGAACTGGCATCTTTATTTTGGTCACACCAGCCGACCTCCAGATTAGAGAGCTGTCATTTGTTTTAAAGAGAGTCTGACACTGGGACACTTTATTTACTATATTACTTTTTTTGACATTATTGCATAATTGTGTAGCTCCATTTTCTTTCAAATTCATTGTGGATGATTGTGTTTTTGATATGGTAGCTGTGTTTCTATGCATTTGTGAGTATAGACAATCAAGCAAATGCTATATTGATGGTCTTGTTTTCTGTCTCTTTTTATGATAACCACAGGAGAATAATTTGTATAGAGAGATGTTCTCTTGAGATTTAGGAGAAAGTGAAGATGTATCAATCTCCTGATTAATGTTCCTGTATAAAATTACTTTTGTAAGCAAACCAGTGGAACTATATAATCCTGATTGGAAATTCAGGAGAGCCAATCTGCAGACTAGACCGTTTATCTTGGGCGTTTTTAGCTAGGAACCTGTTTTCTGAAGTCCATAACGTTGACCCGTTGCAGATCAAAGAAAGATTCCTTATGTGTCAGAATCTCACATTTTTAATATCATTCGTATAAATATTTAGCGTTTACATAGGTAAACGTAAAAAAATAATGGTACCTAAAGAGTGGTCTAAAGCTTTCACAATGTGGTAAAAAATTGGAATGCAAGAATGTCAATCCATTCTGAGAATATTAAATGACACGGTCAATATCTTCAGTCAAGAGGAGGTTAGAGTCAAGAGTCTTGACTCATGACCGGTCTAAACTAATAGAGCATGTCTAAATATGAAATGACTCTAAATCTTACCCTGGCACAACAAAAGGATGTGGGGGCAGCAATTGCTAAGGTGTAGTTTGTAATCAAAACTTATGATGATGTTTTCGACAAACACTATATAAAGGATAGAGTCTGATGAGATGGTTAAATGACTCCTGGGTCACAACATTACTAGACAAAGATTGCCTGCTTGTAGGCTTCAGATTATTCAGTTTTCTGTGGGAAATTTCTCAACCCCGAATTCACTTACCTGTGCACACTCAGTAATATGTATATAGTACCTCTATTCACTTACCTGTGCACACTCAGTAATATGTACATAGTACCTCTATTCACTTGCCTGTGCACACTCAGTAATATGTATATAGTACATCTATTCACTTACCTGTGCACACTCAGTAATATGTATATAGTACCTCTATTCACTTACCTGTGCACACTCAGTAATATGTATATAGTACCTCTATTCACTTGCCTGTGCACACTCAGTAATATGTATATAGTACCTCTATTCACTTACCTGTGCACACTCAGTAATATGTATATAGTACCTCTATTCACTTACCTGTGCACACTCAGGAATATGTACATATAACCTCTATTCACTTACCTGTGCACAGTCACTAATATGTACAAAGTACCTCTATTCACTTACCTGTGCACACTCAGTAATATGTATATAGTACCTCTATTCACTTACCTGTGCACACTCAGTAATATGTACATAGTACCTCTATTCACTTACCTGTGCACACTCAGTAATATGCATATAGTACCTCTGTTCACTTACCTGTGCACACTCAGGAATATGTATATAGTACCTCTGATCACTTACCTGTGCACACTCAGTAATATGTACATAGAACCTCTATTCACTTTCCTGTGCACACTCAGTAATATGTATATAGTACCTCTATTCACTTACCTGTGCACACTCAGTAATATGTATATAGTACCTCTATTCACTTACCTGTGCACACTCAGTAATATGTATATAGTACCTCTATTCACTTACCTGTGCACACTCAGTAATATGTACATAGTACCTCTATTCACTTACCTGTGCACACTCAGGAATATGTACATAGTACCTCTATTCACTTGCCTGTGCACACTCAGTAATATGTACATAGTACCTCTGTTCACTTACCTGTGCACACTCAGGAATATGTATATAGTACCACTATTCACTTACCTGTGCACAGTCACTAATATGTATATAGTACCTCTATTCACTTACCTGTACACACTCAGGAATATGTACATAGTACCTCTATTCACTTACCTGTGCACACTCAGGAATATGTACATAGTACCTCTATTCACTTACCTGTGCACACTCAGGAATATGTACATAGTACCTCTATTCACTTACCTGTGCACACTCAGGAATATGTACATAGTACCTCTATTCACTTACCTGTGCACACTCAGGAATATGTACATAGTACCTCTATTCACTTACCTGTGCACAGTCAGTAATATGTATATAGAACCTCTATTCACTTACCTGTGCACACTCAGGAATGTGTACATAGTACCACTATTCACTTACCTGTGCACACTCAGGAATATGTATATAGTACCTCAATTCACTTACCTGTGCACACTCAGTAATATGTATATAGTACCTCTATTCACTTACCTGTGCACACTCAGTAATATGTATATAGTACCTCTATTCACTTACCTGTGCACACTCAGTAATATGTATATAGTACCTCTATTCACTTACCTGTGCACAGTCAGTAATATGTATATAGTACCTCTATTCACTTACCTGTGCACACTCAGTAATATGAACATAGTACCCCTAATTCACTTACCTGTGCACACTCAGTAATATGTATATAATACCCCTAATTCACTTACCTGTGCAGAGTCAGTAATATGTACATAGTACCTCTATTCACTTACCTGTGCACACTCAGTAATATGTATATAGTACCTCTATTCACTTACCTGTGCACACTCAGTAATATGTATATAGTACCTCTATTCACTTACCTGTGCACACTCAGTAATATGAACATAGTACCTCTATTCACTTTCCTGTGCACACTCAGTAATATGTATATAGTACCTCTATTCACTTACCTGTGCACACTCAGTAATATGTATATAGTACCTCTGTTCACGTACCTGTGCACACTCAGTAATATGTACATAGAACCTCTATTCACTTTCCTGTGCACACTCAGTAATATGCACATAGTACCTCTATTCACTTACCTGTGCACACTCAGTAATATGTACTTAGAACCTCTATTCACTTACCTGTGCACACTCAGTAATATGCATATAGTACCTCTATTCACTTACCTGTGCACACTCAGGAATATGTATATAGTACCTCTGTTCACTTACCTGTGCACACTCAGTAATATGTACATAGAACCTCTATTCACTTTCCTGTGCACACTCAGTAATATGTATATAGTACCTCTATTCACTTACCTGTGCACACTCAGGAATATGTACATAGTACCTCTATTCACTTACCTGTGCACACTCAGTAATATGTACATAGTACCTCTGTTCACTTACCTGTGCACACTCAGGAATATGTATATAGTACCACTATTCACTTACCTGTGCACAGTCACTAATATGTATATAGTACCTCTATTCACTTACCTGTACACACTCAGGAATATGTACATAGTACCTCTATTCACTTACCTGTGCACACTCAGGAATATGTACATAGTACCTCCATTCACTTACCTGTGCACACTCAGGAATATGTACATAGTATCTCTATTCACTTACCTGTGCACACTCAGGAATATGTACATAGTACCTCTATTCACTTACCTGTGCACACTCAGGAATATGTACATAGTACCTCTATTCACTTACCTGTGCACAGTCAGTAATATGTATATAGAACCTCTATTCACTTACCTGTGCACACTCAGGAATGTGTACATAGTACCACTATTCATTTACCTGTGCACACTCAGGAATATGTATATAGTACCTCAATTCACTTACCTGTGCACACTCAGTAATATGTATATAGTACCTCTATTCACTTACCTGTGCACAGTCAGTAATATGTATATAGTACCTCTATTCACTTACCTGTGCACACTCAGTAATATGTATATAGTACCTCTATTCACTTACCTGTGCACAGTCAGTAATATGTATATAGTACCTCTATTCACTTACCTGTGCACACTCAGTAATATGTACATAGTACCCCTAATTCACTTACCTGTGCACACTCAGTAATATGTATATAATACCCCTAATTCACTTACCTGTGCAGAGTCAGTAATATGTACATAGTACCTCTATTCACTTACCTGTGCACACTCAGTAATATGTATATAGTACCTCTATTCACTTACCTGTGCACACTCAGTAATATGTATATAGTACCTCTATTCACTTACCTGTGCACACTCAGTAATATGTACATAGTACCTCTATTCACTTTCCTGTGCACACTCAGTAATATGTACATAGTACCTCTATTCACTTACCTGTATACACTCAGTAATATGTATATAGTACCTCTATTCACTTACCTGTGCACACTCAGTAATATGTACATAGAACCTCTATTCACTTTCCTGTGCACACTCAGTAATATGCACATAGTACCTCTATTCACTTACCTGTGCACACTCAGTAATATGTACTTAGAACCTCTATTCACTTACCTGTGCACACTCAGTAATATGCATATAGTACCTCTATTCACTTACCTGTGCACAGTCAGTAATATGTACATACTACCTCTATTCACTTACCTGTGCACACTCAGTAATATGTATATAGTACCTCTATTCACTTACCTGTGCACACTCAGTAATATGCATATAGTACCTCTATTCACTTACCTGTGCACAGTCAGTAATATGTACATACTACCTCTATTCACTTACCTGTGCACACTCAGTAATATGTATATAGTACCTCTATTCACTTACCTGTGCACACTCAGGAATATGTATATAGTACCTCTATTCACTTACCTGTGCACACTCAGTAATATGTACATAGAACCACTATTCACATACCTGTGCACACTCAGTAATATGTATATAGTACCTCTCTATTCACTTACCTGTGCACACCCAGTAATATGTATATAGTACCTCTATTCACTTACCTGTGCACACTCAGGAATATGTATATAGTACCTCTGTTCACTTACCTGTGCACACTCAGTAATATGTACATAGTACCTCTATTCACTTACCTGTGCACACTCAGTAATATGTACATAGTAACTCTATTCACTTACCTGTGCACACTCAGTAATATGTACATAGTACCTCTATTCACTTACCTGTGCACACTCAGTAATATGTATATAGTACCTCTATTCACTTACCTGTGCGAACTCAGTAATATGTACATAGTACCTCTATTCACTTACCTGTGCACACTCAGGAATATGTACATAGTACCTCTATTCACTTACCTGTGCACACTCAGGAATATGTACATAGTACCTCTATTCACTTACCTGTGCACACTCAGGAATATGTACATAGTATCTCTATTCACTTACCTGTGCACACTCAGGAATATGTACATAGTACCTCTATTCACTTACCTGTGCACACTCAGGAATATGTACATAGTACCTCTATTCACTTACCTGTGCACAGTCAGTAATATGTATATAGAACCTCTATTCACTTACCTGTGCACACTCAGGAATGTGTACATAGTACCACTATTCATTTACCTGTGCACACTCAGGAATATGTATATAGTACCTCAATTCACTTACCTGTGCACACTCAGTAATATGTATATAGTACCTCTATTCACTTACCTGTGCACACTCAGTAATATGTATATAGTACCTCTATTCACTTACCTGTGCACAGTCATTAATATGTATATAGTACCTCTATTCACTTACCTGTGCACACTCAGTAATATGTACATAGTACCCCTAATTCACTTACCTGTGCACACTCAGTAATATGTATATAATACCCCTAATTCACTTACCTGTGCAGAGTCAGTAATATGTACATAGTACCTCTATTCACTTACCTGTGCACACTCAGTAATATGTATATAGTACCTCTATTCACTTACCTGTGCACACTCAGTAATATGTATATAGTACCTCTATTCACTTACCTGTGCACACTCAGTAATATGTACATAGTACCTCTATTCACTTTCCTGTGCACACTCAGTAATATGTACATAGTACCTCTATTCACTTACCTGTATACACTCAGTAATATGTATATAGTACCTCTATTCACTTACCTGTGCACACTCAGTAATATGTACATAGAACCTCTATTCACTTTCCTGTGCACACTCAGTAATATGCACATAGTACCTCTATTCACTTACCTGTGCACACTCAGTAATATGCATATAGTACCTCTATTCACTTACCTGTGCACAGTCAGTAATATGTACATACTACCTCTATTCACTTACCTGTGCACACTCAGTAATATGTATATAGTACCTCTATTCACTTACCTGTGCACACTCAGTAATATGCATATAGTACCTCTATTCACTTACCTGTGCACACTCAGTAATATGTACATACTACCTCTATTCACTTACCTGTGCACACTCAGTAATATGTATATAGTACCTCTATTCACTTACCTGTGCACACTCAGGAATATGTATATAGTACCTCTATTCACTTACCTGTGCACACTCAGTAATATGTACATAGAACCACTATTCACATACCTGTGCACACTCAGTAATATGTATATAGTACCTCTCTATTCACTTACCTGTGCACACCCAGTAATATGTATATAGTACCTCTATTCACTTACCTGTGCACACTCAGGAATATGTATATAGTACCTCTGTTCACTTACCTGTGCACACTCAGTAATATGTACATAGTACCTCTATTCACTTACCTGTGCACACTCAGTAATATGTACATAGTAACTCTATTCACTTACCTGTGCACACTCAGTAATATGTACATAGTACCTCTATTCACTTACCTGTGCACACTCAGTAATATGTATATAGTACCTCTATTCACTTACCTGTGCGAACTCAGTAATATGTACATAGTACCTCTATTCACTTACCTGTGCACACTCAGTAATATGTACATAGTACCTCTATTCACTTACCTGTATACACTCAGTAATATGTATATAGTACCTCTATTCACTTACCTGTGCACACTCAGTAATATGTATATAGTACCTCTGTTCACTTACCTGTGCACACTCAGTAATATGTACATAAAACCTCTATTCACTTTCCTGTGCACACTCAGTAATATGCACATAGTACCTCTATTCACTAACCTGTGCACACTCAGTAATATGTACTTAGAACCTCTATTCACTTACCTGTGCACACTCAGTAATATGTATATAGTACCTCTATTCACTTACCTGTATACACTCAGTAATATGTATATAGTACCTCTCTATTCACTTACCTGTGCACACCCAGTAATATGTATATAGTACCTCTATTCACTTACCTGTGCACACTCAGGAATATGTATATAGTACCTCTGTTCACTTACCTGTGCACACTCAGTAATATGTACATAGTACCTCTATTCACTTACCTGTGCACACTCAGTAATATGTACATAGTAACTCTATTCACTTACCTGTGCACACTCAGTAATATGTACTTAGAACCTCTATTCACTTACCTGTGCACACTCAGTAATATGCATATAGTACCTCTATTCACTTACCTGTGCACACTCAGGAATATGTATATAGTACCTCTGTTCACTTACCTGTGCACACTCAGTAATATGTACATAGAACCTCTATTCACTTTCCTGTGCACACTCAGTAATATGTATATAGTACCTCTATTCACTTACCTGTGCACACTCAGGAATATGTACATAGTACCTCTATTCACTTACCTGTGCACACTCAGTAATATGTAAATAGTACCTCTGTTCACTTACCTGTGCACACTCAGGAATATGTATATAGTACCACTATTCACTTACCTGTGCACAGTCACTAATATGTATATAGTACCTCTATTCACTTACCTGTACACACTCAGGAATATGTACATAGTACCTCTATTCACTTACCTGTGCACACTCAGGAATATGTACATAGTACCTCTATTCACTTACCTGTGCACACTCAGGAATATGTACATAGTATCTCTATTCACTTACCTGTGCACACTCAGGAATATGTACATAGTACCTCTATTCACTTACCTGTGCACACTCAGGAATATGTACATAGTACCACTATTCACTTACCTGTGCACACTCAGGAATATGTATATAGTACCTCAATTCACTTACCTGTGCACACTCAGGAATGTGTACATAGTACCACTATTCACTTACCTGTGCACACTCAGGAATATGTACATAGTACCTCTATTCACTTACCTGTGCACACTCAGGAATATGTACATAGTATCTCTATTCACTTACCTGTGCACACTCAGGAATATGTACATAGTACCTCTATTCACTTACCTGTGCACACTCAGGAATATGTACATAGTACCTCTATTCACTTACCTGTGCACACTCAGGAATATGTATATAGAACCTCTATTCACTTACCTGTGCAAACTCAGGAATGTGTACATAGTACCACTATTCACTTACCTGTGCACACTCAGGAATATGTATATAGTACCTCAATTCACTTACCTGTGCACACTCAGTAATATGTATATAGTACCTCTATTCACTTACCTGTGCACACTCAGTAATATGTATATAGTACCTCTATTCACTTACCTGTGCACAGTCAGTAATATGTATATAGTACCTCTATTCACTTACCTGTGCACACTCAGTAATATGTACATAGTACCCCTAATTCACTTACCTGTGCACACTCAGTAATATGTATATAATACCCCTAATTCACTTACCTGTGCAGAGTCAGTAATATGTACATAGTACCTCTATTCACTTACCTGTGCACACTCAGTAATATGTATATAGTACCTCTATTCACTTACCTGTGCACACTCAGTAATATGTATATAGTACCTCTATTCACTTACCTGTGCACACTCAGTAATATGTACATAGTACCTCTATTCACTTTCCTGTGCACACTCAGTAATATGTACATAGTACCTCTATTCACTTACCTGTATACACTCAGTAATATGTATATAGTACCTCTATTCACTTACCTGTGCATACTCAGTAATATGTACATAGTACCTCTATTCACTTACCTGTATACACTCAGTAATATGTATATAGTACCTCTATTCACTTACCTGTGCACACTCAGTAATATGTACATAGAACCTCTATTCACTTTCCTGTGCACACTCAGTAATATGCACATAGTACCTCTATTCACTTACCTGTGCACACTCAGTAATATGTACTTAGAACCTCTATTCACTTACCTGTGCACACTCAGTAATATGCATATAGTACCTCTATTCACTTACCTGTGCACAGTCAGTAATATGTACATACTACCTCTATTCACTTACCTGTGCACACTCAGTAATATGTATATAGTACCTCTATTCACTTACCTGTGCACACTCAGTAATATGCATATAGTACCTCTATTCACTTACCTGTGCACAGTCAGTAATATGTATATAGTACCTCTATTCACTTACCTGTGCACACTCAGGAATATGTATATAGTACCTCTATTCACTTACCTGTGCACACTCAGTAATATGTACATAGAACCACTATTCACATACCTGTGCACACTCAGTAATATGTATATAGTACCTCTCTATTCACTTACCTGTGCACACCCAGTAATATGTACATAGTACCTCTATTCACTTACCTGTGCACACTCAGTAATATGTACATAGTACCTCTATTCACTTACCTGTGCACACTCAGGAATATGTATATAGTACCTCTATTCACTTACCTGTGCACACTCAGTAATATGTATATAGTACCTCTATTCACTTACCTGTGCACACTCAGTAATATGTATATAGTACCTCTATTCACTTACCTGTGCACACTCAGGAATATGTATATAGTACCTCCGTTCACTTACCTGTGCACACTCAGTAATATGTACATAGTACCTCTATTCACTTACCTGTGCACACTCAGTAATATGTACATAGTAACTCTATTCACTTACCTGTGCACACTCAGTAATATGTACATAGTACCTCTATTCACTTACCTGTGCACACTCAGTAATATGTATATAGTACCTCTATTCACTTACCTGTGCGAACTCAGTAATATGTACATAGTACCTCTATTCACTTACCTGTGCACACTCAGTAATATGTACATAGTACCTCTATTCACTTACCTGTATACACTCAGTAATATGTATATAGTACCTCTATTCACTTACCTGTGCACACTCAGTAATTGTATATAGTACCTCTGTTCACTTACCTGTGCACACTCAGTAATATGTACATAAAACCTCTATTCACTTTCCTGTGCACACTCAGTAATATGCACATAGTACCTCTATTCACTAACCTGTGCACACTCAGTAATATGTACTTAGAACCTCTATTCACTTACCTGTGCACACTCAGTAATATGTATATAGTACCTCTATTCACTTACCTGTATACACTCAGTAATATGCATATAGTACCTCTATTCACTTACCTGTGCACAGTCAGTAATATGTACATACTACCTCTATTCACTTACCTGTGCACACTCAGTAATATGTATATAGTACCTCTATTCACTTACCTGTGCACACTCAGGAATATGTACATAGAACCACTATTCACTTACCTGTGCACACTCAGTAATATGTATATAGTACCTCTCTATTCACTTACCTGTGCACACTCAGTAATATGTATATAGTACCTCTATTCAATTACCTGTGCACACTCAGTAATATGTATATAGTACCTCTATTCATTTACCTGTGCACACTCAGTAATATGTATATAGTACCTCTATTCACTTACCTGTGCACACTCAGGAATATGTACATAGTACCTCTATTCACTTGCCTGTGCACACTCAGTAATATGTATATAGTACATCTATTCACTTACCTGTGCACACTAAGTAATATGTATATAGTACCTCTATTCACTTACCTGTGCACACTCAGTAATATGTATATAGTACCTCTATTCACTTGCCTGTGCACACTCAGTAATATGTGTATAGTACCTCTATTCACTTACCTGTGCACAGTCAGGAATATTTACATAGTACCTCTATTCACTTGCCTGTGCACACACAGTAATATGTATATAGTACATCTATTCACTTACCTGTGCACACTCAGTAATATGTATATAGTACCTCTATTCACTTACCTGTGCACACTCAGTAATATGTATATAGTACCTCTATTCACTTACCTGTGCACACTCAGGAATATGTACATAGTACCTCTATTCACTTACCTGTGCACACTCAGTAATATGTACATAGTACCTCTATTCACTTACCTGTGCACACTCAGGAATATGTGTATAGTACCTCTGTTCACTTACCTGTGCACACTCAGTAATATGTACATAGAACCTCTATTCACTTTCCTGTGCACACTCAGTAATATGTATATAGTACCTCTATTCACTTACCTGTGCACACTCAGGAATATGTACATAGTACCTCTATTCACTTGCCTGTGCACACTCAGTAATATGTACATAGTACCTCTGTTCACTTACCTGTGCACACTCAGGAATATGTATATAGTACCTCTATTCACTTACCTGTGCACAGTCACTAATATGTATATAGTACCTCTATATTCACTTACCTGTGCACAGTCAGTAATATGTACATAGTACCTCTATTCACTTACCTGTGCACACTCAGTAATATGTATATAGTACCTCTATTCACTTACCTGTGCACACTCAGGAATATGTACATAGTACCTCTATTCACTTACCTGTGCACACTCAGGAATATGTACATAGTACCTCTATTCACTTACCTGTGCACACTCAGGAATATGTACATAGTACCTCTATTCACTTACCTGTGCACACTCAGGAATATGTACATAGTACCTCTATTCACTTACCTGTGCACACTCAGGAATATGTACATAGTACCTCTATTCACTTACCTGTGCACACTCAGGAATATGTACATAGTACCTCTATTCACTTACCTGTGCACAGTCAGTAATATGTATATAGTACCTCTATTCACTTACCTGTGCACACTCAGTAATATGTACATAAAACCTCTATTCACTTACCTGTGCACAGTCAGTAATATGTATATAGTACCTCTATTCACTTACCTGTGCACAGTCAGTAATATGTATATAGAACCTCTATTCACTTACCTGTGCACACTCAGGAATGTGTACATAGTACCACTATTCACTTACCTGTGCACACTCAGGAATATGTATATAGTACCTCTATTCACTTACCTGTACACACTCAGTAATATGTATATAGTACCTCTATTCACTTACCTGTGCACACTCAGTAATATGTATATAGTACCTCTATTCACTTGCCTGTGCACACTCAGTAATATGTGTATAGTACCTCTATTCACTTACCTGTGCACAGTCAGGAATATTTACATAGTACCTCTATTCACTTGCCTGTGCACACACAGTAATATGTATATAGTACATCTATTCACTTACCTGTGCACACTCAGTAATATGTATATAGTACCTCTATTCACTTACCTGTGCACACTCAGTAATATGTATATAGTACCTCTATTCACTTACCTGTTCACACTCAGGAATATGTACATAGTACCTCTATTCACTTACCTGTGCACACTCAGTAATATGTACATAGTACCTCTATTCACTTACCTGTGCACACTCAGGAATATGTGTATAGTACCTCTGTTCACTTACCTGTGCACACTCAGTAATATGTACATAGAACCTCTATTCACTTTCCTGTGCACACTCAGTAATATGTATATAGTACCTCTATTCACTTACCTGTGCACACTCAGGAATATGTACATAGTACCTCTATTCACTTGCCTGTGCACACTCAGTAATATGTACATAGTACCTCTGTTCACTTACCTGTGCACACTCAGGAATATGTATATAGTACCTCTATTCACCTACCTGTGCACAGTCACTAATATGTATATAGTACCTCTATATTCACTTACCTGTGCACAGTCAGTAATATGTACATAGTACCTCTATTCACTTACCTGTGCACACTCAGTAATATGTATATAGTACCTCTATTCACTTACCTGTGCACACTCAGGAATATGTACATAGTACCTCTATTCACTTACCTGTGCACACTCAGGAATATGTACATAGTACCTCTATTCACTTACCTGTGCACACTCAGGAATATGTACATAGTACCTCTATTCACTTACCTGTGCACACTCAGGAATATGTACATAGTACCTCTATTCACTTACCTGTGCACACTCAGGAATATGTACATAGTACCTCTATTCACTTACCTGTGCACTCTCAGGAATATGTACATAGTACCTCTATTCACTTACCTGTGCACAGTCAGTAATATGTATATAGAACCTCTATTCACTTACCTGTGCACACTCAGGAATGTGTACATAGTACCACTATTAACTTACCTGTGCACACTCAGGAATATGTATATAGTACCTCTATTCACTTACCTGTACACACTCAGTAATATGTATATAGTACCTCTATTCACTTACCTGTGCACACTCAGTAATATGTATATAGTACCTCTATTCACTTACCTGTGCACACTCAGTAATATGTATATAGTACCTCTATTCACTTACCTGTGCACACTCAGTAATATGTACATAGTACCCCTAATTCACTTACCTGTGCTCACTCAGTAATATGTATATAGTACCTCTATTCACTTACCTGTGCACACTCAGGAATATGTATATAGTACCTCTATTCACTTACCTGTGCACACTCAGTAATATGTATATAGTACCACTAATTCACTTACCTGTGCAGAGTCAGTAATATGTACATAGTACCTCTATTCACTTACCTGTGCACACTCAGTAATATGTACATAGTACCTCTATTCACTTACCTGTATACACTCAGTAATATGTATATAGTACATCTATTCACTTACCTGTGCACACTAAGTAATATGTATATAGTACCTCTATTCACTTACCTGTGCACACTCAGTAATATGTATATAGTACCTCTATTCACTTGCCTGTGCACACTCAGTAATATGTGTATAGTACCTCTATTCACTTACCTGTGCACACTCAGGAATATGTACATAGTACCTCTATTCACTTACCTGTGCACACTCAGTAATATGTATATAGTACATCTATTCACTTACCTGTGCACACTCAGTAATATGTATATAGTACCTCTATTCACTTGCCTGTGCACACTCAGTAATATGTATATAGTACCTCTATTCACTTACCTGTGCACACTCAGTAATATGTATATAGTACCTCTATTCACTTACCTGTGCACACTCAGGAATATGTACATATAACCTCTATTCACTTACCTGTGCACACTCAGTAATATGTACATAGTACCTCTATTCACTTACATGTGCACACTCAGGAATATGTGTATAGTACCTCTGTTCACTTACCTGTGCACACTCAGTAATATGTACATAGAACCTCTATTCACTTTCCTGTGCACACTCAGTAATATGTATATAGTACCTCTATTCACTTACCTGTGCACACTCAGGAATATGTACATAGTACCTCTATTCACTTGCCTGTGCACACTCAGTAATATGTACATAGTACCTCTGTTCACTTACCTGTGCACACTCAGGAATATGTATATAGTACCACTATTCACTTACCTGTGCACAGTCACTAATATGTATATAGTACCTCTCTATTCACTTACCTGTGCACAGTCAATAATATGTACATAGTACCTCTATTCGCTTACCTGTGCACACCCAGTAATATGTATATAGTACCTCTATTCACTTACCTGTGCACACTCAGGAATATGTACATAGTACCTCTATTCACTTACCTGTGCACACTCAGGAATATGTACATAGTACCTCTATTCACTTACCTGTGCACACTCAGGAATATGTACATAGTACCTCTATTCACTTACCTGTGCACACTCAGGAATATGTACATAGTACCTCTATTCACTTACCTGTGCACACTCAGGAATATGTACATAGTACCTCTATTCACTTACCTGTGCACACTCAGGAATATGTACATAGTACCTCTATTCACTTACCTGTGCACAGTCAGTAATATGTATATAGAACCTCTATTCACTTACCTGTGCACACTCAGGAATGTGTACATAGTACCACTATTCACTTACCTGTGCACACTCAGGAATATGTATATAGTACCTCTATTCACTTACCTGTACACACTCAGTAATATGTATATAGTACCTCTATTCACTTACCTGTGCACACTCAGTAATATGTATATAGTACCTCTATTCACTTACCTGTGCACACTCAGTAATATGTATATAGTAACTCTATTCACTTACCTGTGCACAGTCAGTAATATGTATATAGTACCTCTATTCACTTACCTGTGCACACTCAGTAATATGTACATAGTACCCCTAATTCACTTACCTGTGCACACTCAGTAATATGTATATAGTACCTCTATTCACTTACCTGTGCACACTCAGGAATATGTATATAGTACCTCTATTTACTTACCTGTGCAGAGTCAGTAATATGTACATAGTACCTCTATTCACTTACCTGTGCACACTCAGTAATATGTATATAGTACCTCTATTCACTTACCTGTGCACACTCAGTAATATGTATATAGTACCTCTATTCACTTACCTGTGCACACTCAGTAATATGTACATAGTACCTCTATTCACTTACCTGTGCACACTCAGTAATATGTACATAGTACCTCAATTCACTTACCTGTATACACTCAGTAATATGTATATAGTACCTCTATTCACTTACCTGTGCACACTCAGTAATATGTATATAGTACCTCTGTTCACTTACCTGTGCACACTCAGTAATATGTACATAAAACCTCTATTCACTTTCCTGTGCACACTCAGTAATATGCACATAGTACCTCTATTCACTTACCTGTGCACACTCAGTAATATGCATATAGTACCTCTATTCACTTTCCTGTGCACACTCAGTAATATGTATATAGTACCTCTATTCACTTACCTGTGCACACTCAGAAATATGTATATAGTACCTCTATTCACTTACCTGTGCACACTCAGTAATATGTATATAGTACCTCTATTCACTTACCTGTGCACACTCAGTAATATGTACAGTATATAGTACCTCTATTCATTTACCTGTGCACACTCAGTAATATGTATATAGTACCACTATTCACTTACCTGTGCACAGTCAGTAATATGTATATAGTACCTCTCTATTCACTTACCTGTGCACAGTCAGTAATATGTATATAGTACCTCTATTCACTTTCCTGTGCACACTCAGTAATATGTATATAGTACCTCTGTTCACTTACCTGTGCACACTCAGTAATATGTACATAGTACCTCTATTCACTTACCTGTGCACACTCAGTAATATGTACATAGTAACTCTATTCACTTACCTGTGCACACTCAGTAATATGTATATAGTACCTCTATTCACTTACCTGTGCACACTCCGTAATATGTACATAGAACCACTATTCACTTACCTGTACACACTCAGTAATATGTATATAGTACCTCTCTATTCACTTACCTGTGCACACTCAGTAATATGTATAAGTACCTCTATTCACTTACCTGTGCACACTCAGTAATATGTATATAGTACCTCTATTCACTTACCTGTGCACACTCAGTAATATGTACATAGTACCTCTATTCACTTACCTGTGCACAGTCAGTAATATGTATATAGTACCTCTATTCACTTACCTGTGCACACTCAGTAATATGTATATAGTACCTCTATTCACTTACCTGTGCACACTCAGTAATATGTATATAGTACCTCTATTCACTTACCTGTGCAGACTCAGTAATATGTATATAGTACCTCTATTCACTTACCTGTGCACACTCAGTAATATGTATATAGTACCTCTATTCACTTACCTGTGCACACTCAGGAATATGTACACAGTACCTCTATTCACTTAACTGTGCACACTCAGTAATATGTATATAGTACCTCTATTCACTTACCTGTGCACACTCAGTAATATGTGTATAGTACCTCTATTCACTTACCTGTGCACACTCAGGAATATGTACACAGTACCTCTATTCACTTACCTGTGCACACTCAGTAATATGTATATAGTACCTCTATTCACTTACCTGTGCACACTCAGTAATATGTGTATAGTACCTATGTTCACTTACCTGTGCACACTCAGTAATATGTGTATAGTACCTCTATTCACTTACCTGTGCACAGTCAGTAATATGTATATAGTACCTCTATTCACTTACCTGTGCACACTCAGTAATATGTGTATAGTACCTCTATTCACTTACCTGTGCACACTCAGGAATATGTACACAGTACCTCTATTCACTTACCTGTGCACACTCAGTAATATGTATATAGTACCTCTCTATTCACTTACCTGTACACACTCAGTAATATGTATATAGTACCTCTATTCACTTACCTGTGCACACTCAGTAATATGTATAAAGTACCTCTTTTCACTTACCTGTGCACACTCAGTAATATGTATATAGTAACTCTATTCACTTACCTGTGCACAGTCAGTAATATGTATATAGTACCTCTATTCACTTACCTGTGCACACTCAGTAATATGTACATAGTACCCCTAATTCACTTACCTGTGCACACTCAGTAATATGTATATAGTACCTCTATTCACTTACCTGTGCACACTCAGTAATATGTACATAGAACCACTATTCACTTACCTGTGCACACTCAGTAATATGTATATAGTACCCCTAATTCACTTACCTGTGCAGAGTCAGTAATATGTACATAGTACCTCTATTCACTTACCTGTGCACACTCAGTAATATGTATATAGTACCTCTATTCACTTACCTGTGCACACTCAGTAATATGTATATAGTACCTCTATTCACTTACCTGTGCACACTCAGTAATATGTACATAGTACCTCTATTCACTTACCTGTGCACACTCAGTTATATGTACATAGTACCTCTATTCACTTACCTGTATACACTCAGTAATATGTATATAGTACCTCTATTCACTTACCTGTGCACACTCAGTAATATGTATATAGTACCTCTGTTCACTTACCTGTGCACACTCAGTAATATGTACATATAACCTCTATTCACTTACCTGTGCACAGTCACTAATATGTATATAGTACCTCTATTCACTTACCTGTGCACACTCAGTAATATGCACATAGTACCTCTATTCACTTACCTGTGCACACTCAGTAATATGTACTTAGAACCTCTATTCACTTACCTGTGCACACTCAGTAATATGCATATAGTACCTCTATTCACTTACCTGTGCACAGTCAGTAATATGTGCATACTACCTCTATTCACTTACCTGTGCACACTCCGTAATATGTATATAGTACCTCTATTCACTTACCTGTGCACACTCAGGAATATGTATATAGTTCCTCCATTCACTTACCTGTGCACACTCAGTAATATGTATATAGTACCTCTATTCACTTGCCTGTGCACACTCAGTAATATGTGTATAGTACCTCTATTCACTTACCTGTGCACACTCAGTAATATGTACATAGAACCACTATTCACTTACCTGTGCACACTCAGTAATATGTATATAGTACCTCTCTATTCACTTACCTGTGCACACTCAGTAATATGTATAAGTACCTCTATTCACTTACCTGTGCACACTCAGTAATATGTATATAGTACCTCTATTCACTTACCTGTGCACACTCAGTAATATGTATATAGTACCTCTATTCACTTACCTGTGCACACTCAGTAATATGTATATAGTACCTCTATTCACTTACCTGTGCACACTCAGTAATATGTATATAGTACCTCTATTCACTTACCTGTGCACACTCAGTAATATGTATATAGTACCTCTATTCACTTATCTGTGCACACTCAGTAATATGTATATAGTACCTCTATTCACTTACCTGTGCACACTCAGGAATATGTACACAGTACCTCTATTCACTTACCTGTGCACACTCAGTAATATGTATATAGTACCTCTATTCACCTACCTGTGCACACTCAGTAATATGTGTATAGTACCTCTATACACTTACCTGTGCACACTCAGGAATATGTACACAGTACCTCTATTCACTTACCTGTGCACACTCAGTAATATGTATATAGTACCTCTATTCACTTACCTGTGCACACTCAGTAATATGTGTATAGTACCTCTGTTCACTTACCTGTGCACACTCAGTAATATGTATATAGTACCTCTATTCACTTACCTGTGCACACTCAGTAATATGTGTATAGTACCTCTATTCACTTACCTGTGCACACTCAGTAATATGTATATAGTACCTCTATTCACTTACCTGTGCACACTCAGTAATATGTGTATAGTACCTCTATTCACTTACCTGTGCACACTCAGGAATATGTACACAGTACCTCTATTCACTTACCTGTGCACACTCAGTAATATGTATATAGTACCTCTCTATTCACTTACCTGTGCACACTCAGTAATATGTATATAGTACCTCTATTCACTTACCTGTGCACACTCAGTAATATGTGTATAGTACCTCTGTTCACTTACCTGTGCACACTCAGTAATATGTATATAGTACCTCTATTCACTTACCTGTGCACACTCAGGAATATGTACATATAACCTATATTCACTTACCTGTATACACTCAGTAATATGTACATAGTACCTCTATTCACTTACCTGTGCACACTCAGTAATATGTATATAGTACCTCTATTCACTTACCTGTGCACACTCAGTAATATGTATATAGTACCTCTATTCACTTACCTGTGCACACTCAGGAATATGTACCTATAACCTCTATTCACTTACCTGTGCACACTCAGTAATATGTACATATAACCTCTATTCACTTACCTGTGCACACTCAGTAATATGTATATAGTACCTCTATTCACTTACCTGTGCACACTCAGGAATATGTACATAGTACCTCTATTCACTTGCCTGTGCACACTCAGTAATATGTACATAGTACCTCTATTCACTTAGCTGTGCACACTCAGTAATATGTATATAGTACCTCTATTCACTTACCTGTGCACACTCAGTGATATGTATATAGTACCTCTATTCACTTACCTGTGCACACTCAGGAATATGTACATATAACCTCTATTCACTTGCCTGTGCACACTCAGTAATATGTACATAGTACCAATATTCACTTACCTGTTCACACTCAGTAATATGTATATAGTACCTCTATTCACTTACCTGTGCACACTCAGTAATATGTATATAGTACCTCTATTCACTTACCTGTGCACACTCAGTAATATGCATATAGTACCTCTATTCACTTACCTGTGCACACTCAGTAATATGTACATATAACCTCTATTCACTTACCTGTGAACACTCAGTAATATGTATATAGTACCTCTATTCACTTACCTGTGCACACTCAGGAATATGTAGATATAACCTCCATTCACTTACCTGTTTACACTCAGTAATATGTACATATAACCTCTATTCACTTACCTGTGCACACTCAGGAATATGTATATAGTACCTCTATTCACTTACCTGTGCACACTCAGTAATATGTACATAGTACCTCTATTCACTTACCTGTGCACACTCAGGAATATGTAGATATAACCTCCATTCACTTACCTGTTTACACTCAGTAATATGTATATAGCACCTCTATTCACTTACCTGTGCACACTCAGGAATATGTACATATAACCTCTATTCACTTACCTGTGCACACTCAGTAATATGTACATATAACCTCTATTCACTTACCTGTGCACACTCAGTAATATGTATATAGTACCTCTATTCACTTACCTGTGCACACTCAGTAATATGTATATAGTACCTCTATTCACTTACCTGTGCACACTCAGGAATATGTACATAGTACCTCTATTCACTTGCCTGTGCACACTCAGTAATATGTACATAGTACCTCTATTCACTTACCTGTGCACACTCAGTGATATGTATATAGTACCTCTATTCACTTACCTGTGCACACTCAGGAATATGTACATATAACCTCTATTCACTTACCTGTGCACACTCAGTAATATGTACATAGTATCTCTATTCACTTACCTGTGCACACTCAGTAATATGTATATAGTACCTCTATTCACTTACCTGTGCACACTCAGTAATATGTACATATAAACTCTATTCACTTACCTGTGCACACTCAGTAATATGTATATAGTACCTCTATTCACTTACCTGTGCACACTCAGTAATATGTACATAGTACCACTATTCACTTACCTGTGCACACTCAGTAATATGTATATAGTACGTCTATTCACTTACCTGTGCACACTCAGTAATATGTACATATAACCTCTATTCACTTACCTGTGCACACTCAGTAATATGTACATAGTATCTCTATTCACTTACCTGTGCACACTCAGTAATATGTGTATAGTACCTCTATTCACTTACCTGTGCACACTCAGGAATATGTACATAGTACCTCTATTCACTTACCTGTGCACACTCAGTAATATGTATATAGTACCTCTATTCACTTGCCTGTGCACACTCAGTAATATGTACATAGTACCACTATTCACTTACCTGTGCACACTCAGTAATATGTATATAGTACCTCTATTCACTTACCTGTGCACACTCAGTAATATGTACATAGTACCACTATTCACTTACCTGTGCACACTCAGTAATATGTATATAGTACCTCTATTCACTTACCTGTGCACACTCAGTAATATATACATATAACCTCTATTCACTTACCTGTGCACACTCAGTAATATGTATATAGTACCTCTATTCACTTACCTGTGCACACTCAGTAATATGTACATAGTACCACTATTCACTTACCTGTGCACACTCAGTAATATGTATATAGTACCTCTATTCACTTGCCTGTGCACACTCAGTAATATGTACATAGTACCACTATTCACTTACCTGTGCACACTCAGTAATATGTATATAGTACCTCTATTCACTTACCTGTGCACACTCAGTAATATGTATATAGTACCTCTATTCACTTACCTGTGCACTCTCAGGAATATGTACATAGTACCTCTATTCACTTACCTGTGCACACTCAGTAATATGTATATAGTACCTCTATTCACTTACCTGTGCACACTCAGTAATATGTATATAGTACCTCTATTCACTTACCTGTGCACACTCAGTAATATGTATATAGTACCTCTATTCACTTACTTGTGCACACTCAGTAATATGTATATAGTACCTCTATTCAATTACCTGTGCACACTCAGTAATATGTATATAGTAACTCTATTCACTTACCTGTGCACACTCAGTAATATGTATATAGTACCTCTGTTCACTTACCTGTGCACACTCAGTAATATGTACATAGAACCTCTATTCACTTTCCTGTGCACACTCAGTAATATGTATATAGTACCTCTATTCACTTACCTGTGCACACTCAGTAATATGTATATAGTACCTCTATTCACTTACCTGTGCACACTCAGTAATATGTATATAGTACCTCTATTCACTTACCTGTGCACACTCAGGAATATGTACATAGTACCTCTATTCACTTACCTGTGCACACTCAGTAATATGTATATAGTACCTCTATTCACTTACCTGTGCACACTCAGTAATATGTAAATAGTACCTCTATTCACTTACCTGTGCACACTCAGTAATATGTATATAGTACCTCTATTCACTTGCCTGTGCACACTCAGTAATATGTACATAGTACCACTATTCACTTACCTGTGCACACTCAGTAATATGTATATAGTACCTCTATTCACTTACCTGTGCACACTCAGTAATATGTATATAGTACCTCTATTCACTTACCTGTGCACACTCAGGAATATGTACATAGTACCTCTATTCACTTACCTGTGCACACTCAGTAATATGTATATAGTACCTCTATTCACTTACCTGTGCACACTCAGTAATATGTATATAGTACCTCTATTCACTTACCTGTGCACACTCAGTTATATGTATATAGTACCTCTATTCACTTACCTGTGCACACTCAGGAATATGTACATAGTACCTCTATTCACTTACCTGTGCACAGTCAGAAATATGTATATAGTACCTCTATTCACTTACCTGTGCACACTCAGTAATATGTACATAGTACCGCTATTCACTTACCTGTGCACACTCAGTAATATGTATATAGTACCTCTATTCACTTACCTGTGCACACTCAGTAATATGTACATAGTACATCTATTCACTTACCTGTACACACTCAGTAATATGTATATAATACCTTTATTTACTTACCTGTGCACACTCAGTAATATGTATATAGTACCTCTATTCACTTACCTGTGCACACTCAGTAATATGTACATACTACCTCTATTCACTTACCTGTGCACAGTCAGTAATATGTATATAGTACCGCTATTCACTTACCTGTGCACACTCAGTAATATGTATATAGTACCTCTATTCACTTACCTGTGCACACTCAGTAATATGTACATAGTACCTCTATTCACTTACCTGTGCACACTCAGTAATATGTACATACTACCTCTATTCACTTACCTGTGCACAGTCAGTAATATGTATATAGTACCGCTATTCACTTACCTGTGCACACTCAGTAATATGTATATAGTACCTCTATTCATTTACCTGTGCACACTCAGTAATATGTATATAGTACCTCTATTCACTTACCTGTGCACAGTCAGTAATATGTATATAGTACCTCTATTCACTTACCTGTGCACAGTCAGTAATATGTATATAGTACCTCTATTCACTTACCTGTGCACACTCAGTAATATGTATATAGTACCTCTATTCACTTACCTGTGCACACTCAGTAATATGTATATAGTACCTCTATTCACTTACCTGTGCACACTCAGTAATATGTATATAGTACCTCTATTCACTTACCTGTGCACACTCAGTAATATGTATATAGTACCTCTATTCACTTACCTGTGCACACTCAGGAATATGTACATAGTACCTCTATTCACTTACCTGTGCACACTCAGTAATATGTGTATAGTACCTCTATTCACTTACCTGTGCACACTCAGTAATATGTACATAGTACCTCTATTCACTTACCTGTGCACACTCAGTTATATGTATATAGTACCTCTATTCACTTACCTGTGCACACTCAGTAATATGTATATAGTACCTCTATTCACTTACCTGTGCACACTCAGTTATATGTATATAGTACCTCTCTATTCACATACCTGTGCACACTCAGTAATATGTATATAGTACCTTTATTCACTTACCTGTGCACACTCAGTAATATGTACATAGTACCGCTATTCACTTACCTGTATACACTCAGTAATATGTATATAGTACCTCTACTTCACTTACCTGTGCACACTCAGGAATATGTATATAATACCTCTATTTACTTACCTGTGCACACTCAGTAATATGTACATAGTATCTCTATTCACTTACCTGTGCACACTCAGTAATATGTATATAGTACCTCTATTCACTTACCTGTGCACACTCAGTAATATGTATATAGTACCTCTATTCACTTACCTGTGCACACTCAGTAATATGTACATAGTACCTCTATTCACTTACCTGTGCACAGTCAGTAATATGTATATAGTACCGCTATTCATTTACTTGTGAACACTCAGTAATATGTATATAGTACCTCTATTCACTTACCTGTGCACACTCAGTAATATGTACATAGTACCTCTATTCACTTACCTGTGCACACTCAGTAATATGTATATAGTACCTCTATTCACTTACCTGTGCACACTCAGTAATATGTATATAGTACCTCTATTCACTTACCTGTGCACACTCAGGAATATGTACATAGTACCTCTATTCACTTACCTGTGCACACTCAGTAATATGTGTATAGTACCTCTATTCACTTACCTGTGCACACTCAGTAATATGTACATAGTACCTCTATTCACTTACCTGTGCACAGTCAGTAATATGTATATAGTACCTCTATTCACTTACCTGTGCACACTCAGTAATATGTATATAGTACCTCTCTTTTCACGTACCTGTGCACACTCAGTAATATGTATATAGTACCTCTCTATTCACTTACCTGTGCACACTCAGTAATATGTACATAGTACCTCTATTTACTTACCTGTGCACACTCAGTAATATGTATATAGTACCTCTCTATTCACGTACCTGTGCACACTCAGTAATATGTATATAATACCTCTATTTACTTACTTGTGCACACTCAGTAATATGTACATAGTACGTCTATTCACTTACCTGTGCACACTCAGTAATATGTATATAGTACCTCTATTCACTTACCTGTGCACACTCAGTAATATGTACATAGTACCTCTATTCACTTACCTGTGCACACTCAGTAATATGTAAATAGTACCTCTATTCACTTACCTGTGCACACTCAGGAATATGTACATGTAACCTCTATTCACTTACCTGTGCACACTCAGTAATATGTATATAGTACCTCTATTCACTTACCTGTGCACACTCAGTAATATGTATATAGTACCTCTATTCACTTACCTGTGCACACTCAGGAATATGTATATAATACCTCTATTTACTTACCTGTGCACACTCAGTAATATGTACATAGTACCTCTATTCACTTACCTGTGCACACTCAGTAATATGTATATAGTACCTCTATTCACTTACCTGTGCACACTCAGTAATATGTACATATAACCTCTATTCACTTACCTGTGCACACTCAGTAATATGTATATAGTACCTCTATTCACTTACCTGTGCACACTCAGTAATATGTACATATAACCTCTATTCACTTACCTGTGCACACTCAGTAATATGTACATATAACCTCTATTCACTTACCTGTGCACACTCAGTAATATGTATATAGTACCTCTATTCACTTTCCTGTGCACACTCAGTAATATGTATATAGTACCTCTATTCACTTACCTGTGCACACTCAGTAATATGTGTATAGTACCTCTATTCACTTACCTGTGCGCACTCAGTAATATGTATATAGTACCTCTATTCACTTACCTGTGCACACTCAGTAATATGTGTATAGTACCTCTATTCACTTACCTGTGCGCACTCAGTAATATGTACATAGTACCTCTATTCACTTACCTGTGCACACTCAGTAATATGTATATAGTACCTCTATTCACTTACCTGTGCGCACTCAGTAATATGTATATAGTACCTCTATTCACTTACCTGTGCACACTCAGTAATATGTGTATAGTACCTCTATTCACTTACCTGTGCGCACTCAGTAATATGTACATAGTACCTCTATTCACTTACCTGTGCACACTCAGTAATATGTACATAGTACCTCTATTCACTTACCTGTGCACACTCAGTAATATGTAAATAGTACCTCTATTCACTTACCTGTGCACACTCAGGAATATGTACATATAACCTCTATTCACTTACCTGTGCACACTCAGTAATATGTATATAGTACCTCTATTCACTTACCTGTGCACACTCAGTAATATGTACATATAACCTCTATTCACTTACCTGTGCACACTCAGTAATATGTATATAGTACCTCTATTCACTTACCTGTGCACACTCAGTAATATGTATATAGTACCTCTATTCACTTACCTGTGCACACTCAGTAATATGTGTATAGTACCTCTATTCACTTACCTGTGCGCACTCAGTAATATGTATATAGTACCTCTATTCACTTACCTGTGCACACTCAGTAATATGTGTATAGTACCTCTATTCACTTACCTGTGCGCACTCAGTAATATGTACATAGTACCTCTATTCACTTACCTGTGCACACTCAGTAATATGTATATAGTACCTTTATTCACTTACCTGCGCGCACTCAGTAATATGTATATAGTACCTCTATTCACTTACCTGTGCACACTCAGTAATATGTATATAGTACCTCTATTCACTTACCTGTGCACACTCAGTAATATGTATATAGTACCTCTATTCACTTACCTGTGCACACTCAGTAATATGTGTATAGTACCTCTATTCACTTACCTGTGCGCACTCAGTAATATGTATATAGTACCTCTATTCACTTACCTGTGCACACTCAGTAATATGTGTATAGTACCTCTATTCACTTACCTGTGCGCACTCAGTAATATGTACATAGTACCTCTATTCACTTACCTGTGCACACTCAGTAATATGTATATAGTACCTCTATTCACTTACCTGTGCACACTCAGTAATATGTACATAGTACCTCTATTCACTTACCTGTGCACACTCAGTAATATGTAAATAGTACCTCTATTCACTTACCTGTGCACACTCAGGAATATGTACATATAACCTCTATTCACTTACCTGTGCACACTCAGTAATATGTATATAGTACCTCTATTCACTTACCTGTGCACACTCAGTAATATGTATATAGTACCTCTATTCACTTACCTGTGCACACTCAGGAATATGTATATAATACCTCTATTTACTTACCTGTGCACACTCAGTAATATGTACATAGTACCTCTATTCACTTACCTGTGCACACTCAGTAATATGTATATAGTACCTCTATTCACTTACCTGTGCACACTCAGTAATATGTATATAGTACCTCTATTCACTTACCTGTGCACACTCAGTAATATGTACATATAACCTCTATTCACTTACCTGTGCACACTCAGTAATATGTATATAGTACCTCTATTCACTTACCTGTGCACACTCAGTAATATGTATATAGTACCTCTATTCACTTACCTGTGCACACTCAGTAATATGTGTATAGTACCTCTATTCACTTACCTGTGCGCACTCAGTAATATGTATATAGTACCTCTATTCACTTACCTGTGCACACTCAGTAATATGTGTATAGTACCTCTATTCACTTACCTGTGCGCACTCAGTAATATGTACATAGTACCTCTATTCACTTACCTGTGCACACTCAGTAATATGTATATAGTACCTCTATTCACTTACCTGTGCGCACTCAGTAATATGTATATAGTACCTCTATTCACTTACCTGTGCACACTCAGTAATATGTATATAGTACCTCTATTCACTTACCTGTGCGCACTCAGTAATATGTATATAGTACCTCTATTCACTTGCCTGTGCACACTCAGTAATATGTATATAGTACATCTATTCACTTACCTGTGCGCACTCAGTAATATGTATATAGTACCTCTATTCACTTACCTGTGCACACTCAGTAATATGTATATATAACCTTTTTTCACTTACATGTGCAAATTGCAGAAGGTACATTTTTTATTCTTTTTTAACATAGACAATGGTTTTTTTTCTTTAAGTAATGTCCTTTTCTGCATACATCTGGATCCTTGCAATAAGGAATAAATGATACCATTATGTAAATATTGCTATTTTCGTAGAAAAATAGGTCACACGCTATTACAATATATCATATGCTTGACATTTTTATTATTTTAGAACAGAGACTTTAAACCAGGTTAACATAGTAACAAATAGTCCAGCACCACTCATTAACCAGTACCCCAAATGGGTCTCTTTATTTGGAAGAATCACAAATGTGTCAGGCTACACACAGCCCTTAATCATGCATTTAAACTGGGTTACCCAGGTAACATCAAAGTGTCACTGAGTATTAGGAACTAATGAAGGAATCTAGTGCTCTCTATATAAAGTAAAATAATATTGTTTGAACAATAGACTGATACCAGATAGTACTTCTGCACTTTAGAAGGTCCATTGTGTCTAAAGTACAGAATTACTGATTCATGGAAAATACTTCCAGTAGAGGTGGTAAAGACTAAAACTTATGAGAATACAGGAATGTCTAGGGTATGCATAAACTATCCTGAAAATGAATCAAAGGGGCATATAACACCTCTTGCTGTGTGTAAAAATTGTGCTTTCTTCCACATTCCCCAGAAAGGCCAAAAAGAAAAACCTTTCCCCTAGGTTTCTGAAAGCTGCAAATGACCTAAACCAGGTGTTTCATTTGAATGTGCAGCCAGTAAAGCAAGTGGTGAATACTTGGGTGACATTACAGTCCCAGTGTGCTAAAAAAATAAAAAGATTGCCTGAATATATAGAATTCTCTGAGAGCACTGAAGATCCAATAACGTGCTGTGTTTGGAGAAGGACGTCAAATCTCCATGCTTGACCATAACATTAACATCATTAGGGAGTGATTGCAGTAATTTTATTGATTAGCTCGTGTGGGTTTTTCTCTTGGAAATAGCTATCATACAAACCACTCAGAATATATCAAAATCTCTATTTTTTCTGGAAAGTCTGAATAGGATTTAACACAGATGTCCAGTGTGTAAGATAACATTTGTTATAAGAATAACACTGATCTCTGGGAATTCATTACAGGTACTTTCACCGACCAGCTGATGGGTCAGAAGTCATGTTTGACCCGGTATCTATCATGAACGTGGATATCTTAAATTATTGTCAAAAGGAGGCGTGGTGCAAGTTGGCGTTTTATCTGCTTTCGTTCTTCTATTACCTATACAGGTAAGGAAAGTGGGGGGAAGGAGGGAAAAGTGTAATGGGTGGGTCTGGTGGCAACATCATACAGACAGGTTGTGCAGTGAAAGTGACAAGAAAAGTGTCAGCTGAGGATCCAAAGGACAGAGAAGACTAAATAGAAGATTATATGGGAATAGAATGACCTTGAGAGACCTCAGTAATAATTATATTGGTGACCCTAAAAGTGCACCAGAAGGTCTCATAAATAAGTAGAAGCCCAACAGACAAGGAGATATATAGAGGGATTATTAAGAAACTTGGAATATTAGACATAGAGAATCCAGGAAGAAGAAGCAGGTCCTGGAAATAGTGAGGAACTTGCATATGGTGGGACTGTTCTTGGGAAATACCTCTGTTGTCTATTTTTCAGACATCCTACAGCAATAACACCATATACTCATATAATACAAATCCTTTACTTAGTATGAGTACAGTTTCTTGTACTAACCATTACACTAGACTCAGACACAGTATCCTGTACTGACCATAGACTATATGCAGACACAGAATCCTGTACTTTTTTTTTATTTTTTTATTTATCTTTATTAGTTGTAGCCAAAAAAAAGAAAAAAAATGCATGTGTTCTAAAGGATCAGCGTCACGCAGGACCAAAAAAAGTTTCAATAGTACATCTTATGCTGAAACAGGCTTAAACAATCCTTGAAATTATAACAACATCCCGCAAAAAAAAGAAACAAAAAAGATGGCTACTTTTTTTCAATCTACACTATATACAGGAAAAAAGAAAAAGAAGGAAAGAAGAGAACAAACCAGGAAGGAGAAAAAAAAACAAAAAACAGAAAACGGGAAATAAGAACTTGGTATATGAACTCCTTCCCCCTTCTCCTCCAGAATCCTATAAGCACCGACCAATTCTAGTCAACCAATTCCTTACTGAGGCTACTCCACCAAGTTATTGTTTCTAATCCAGGTATCAGGAAACACACCCAGTAAGACCATTTCTGCAGAACTTACCGAAGCCACAAACGGCCTTAGAATCTGTCTCTGTAAACTAATTGGATATGTCTTGATAACTGGAGCCCAACCTTCCAAAAATTCTTTGATTTTTCTTTCAGATACTAGTTGTAAATGAAAGGATTCAAAAATGATCTGAGCTTTAATATCTCTTAGCGTCTGAGACAGATTGGGGGCGCTTTTCGTTATCCATTTTTTAAAAATATTATACCTAACTGTTAATAAAATAGTGTTTAGGATATGTAAGCTTGAATCCTCTCTTGGTTCCAGAAAAAGCAACACTATATCTTCATAAGTAAGGGAAATAGACCTTACAAAAACTCTATTGTACCAGAATTGGATTTTCGACCATAGTTGAGCAACCTTTGGACAGCCCCACAACATATGGCGAATATCGGCCCGCATATATGCACAATGTTCACACTGAAAATTTTTAGCAGGATAAAATTTGGCCAGTAAGGCCGGGGATAAATAGGAGTTGTTCAGCAGTTTTAAATGAGATTCCTTCCAACTCGCTGACAGCGGGAGTTTAGCAACTCTCGCTAAACTATTACTTATTTTCTCAAAGTCTATAGAGGGAATGTGTGGGAGCCAATGTTCAATCAATTTATCTTCCTCAAGAACACCTTGCTTTGAGAGCATGATGTTGTAAATAAGCGAAATTGATGCATCACCCGCACCAAATTTTCTGACACAAATCTTGACCTCAGACCAATCATATCTCTCGCCATGATACCATTTCTGGTTATGAATAAAATGTCGGATCTGAAAGTATGCAAATTGATTAAGTCTAGGAAGTGCAAACTGCTCTCGGATTGTTTCCCATGGAAGCATCTGTCGGTCCTCATTAATAAGTTGATACACATATTCTAACCCCTTGGCCTGCCACTCATAAAAACATTTCTGGTCTATACCCGGAGAGAACATAGGGTTCCCCCTGATAGGTAAAAATTCGGAAAATGAAAATTCCATTTTAAGCAGTTTACAAACCCTATACCACGCTATAAAAATATTCTTAAATGAAATAAGAGAAGAGACCTTATGAGGGAGGGAACAGGGAGTGCAATGAATTAGCGCTTTCAAGGACCATGGTTCTACCATAAATTATTCCACATCAAATGTAGTAACTAACTCAGATCGAGATAACCAATCAAAAGCACACTTGCACAGAGAAGCATAATTATAAAGTCTAATGCTGGGCAGCGCTAACCCAGCCCTTGTGAATTTTTGCGCGATCCGATTAAGCGATAGCCGTGGCTTTTTAGATTTCCATATAAACTTTGAAAAACAAGATGCCAAGTTCTTCAGATCTTTATTTAAAATCAGAAGGGGAAGATTCTGCAGATAATATAACATTTTTGGGAAACTTATCGTTTTAATCAGATTGACCGAGGCTGATAGCGAAAGGGGAAATGCCACCCATAATTTTAGATCTTCTTGAACTTTCTGAAATAGCCTACCAAAATTGGCCTGATACCAGAGTTTCGGATTTCTGTTGATCTCCAACCCCAAATATTTAACAGCATCTACCTTATGAAAAATAGTCAAGGGTTGCTCTCGCTCCTGTCTCCCTAACCACATCAATTCACTCTTCTCCATGTTGATTTTATAGCCCGCGAATGTACTGAATAAAGTTATAGTATTGATCACATTCGGAATAGTAATCGTTGTTTTATTTAGGAAGAGTAATATATCATCCGCATAGAGTAATATTTTCAAATTTTTGCCCCCCAAGGAGATTCCCGGCAGAATTTGACGTAATTTGATTGCCAGTTGTTCCAGCACAATATTAAAAAGAAGGGGCGACAACGGGCATCCTTGTCTTGTTCCTCTTTGCAGAATAATCTCGGGGGAGATCAGCCCATTGACAATTAGATAAAAGACAGGTCTCTGATATAATTTTTGAACAAAATTGAAAAAGTTACCAGAAAAACCTAATTTGGCCAACGTTGAAAACATGTGTTTCCACGAGATGCAGTCAAAAGCTTTGACTGCATCAAGAGTAAGAACTGCGACATCCTTAAGGTCAGGCCTCTCCTTAGACTGGTCTGAATTCCAAATGTAATCAACTAAAGTAGTTAATTTCCTTATATTCTTAGCGGAACACCGTGAAGGCATAAAACCCACCTGGTCAGGATGAATAATTTTCTCCAAACAGAATCCTGTACTAACCATAGACTATATGCAGACACAGTATCCTGTACTACCCATAGACTACATGCAGACACAGTATCCTGTACTAACTATAGACTATATGCAGGCACAGTATCCTGTACTAACCATAGACTATATGCAGACACAGTATCCTGTACTAGTCAGAGACTATATGCAGACACAGTATCCTGTACTGACCATAGACTATATGCAGACACAGTATCCTGTACTACCCATACACTATATGCAGACACAGTATCCTGTACTACCCATAGACTATATGCAGACACAGTATCCTGTACTAACCATAGACTATATGCAGACACAGTATCCTGTACTACCCATAGACTACATGCAGACACAGTATCCTGTACTGACCATAGACTATATGCAGACACAGTATCCTGTACTAACCATAGACTACATGCAGACACAATATCATGTACTACCCATAGACTATATGCAGACATAGTATCCTGTACTAGTCATATACTACATGCAGACACAGTATCCTGTACTACCCATAGACTACATGCAGACACAGTATCCTGTATTAACCATAGACTATATTTAGACACAGTATACTGTACTACCCATAGACTATATGCAGACACAGTATCCTGTACTAGTCATAGACCACATGCAGACACAGTATCCTGCACTAACCATATACTACATGCAGACACAGTATCCTGTACTAACCATATAATACATGCAGACACATTATCCTGTACTAGTCATAGACCATATGCAGACACAGTATCCTGTACTACCCATATACTAAATACAGACACAGTATCCTGTACTACCCATAGACTATATGCAGACACAGTATCCTGTACTAACCATAGACTATATGCAGACACATTATCCTGTACTGACCATAGACTACATATAGACACATTATCTTGTACTAACCATAGACTACATGCAGACACAGTATCCTGTACTACCCATAGACTACATACGGACACAGTATCCTGTACTAACCATAAACTATATGCAGACTGTTATGGTATAACCCGGATATCGAGGGTTAATACCAGATGAAAGATGCCCTGAATACGGGATCAGCAACACACAAACCCAGTTAATTCCCCCCAAACATGAGACCAAGCTCCATCTTGAGGGTACAACAGAATGTGTTTTATTGAGGGCTATATACCCAGTATTTATGCAGGTCTCCCACCTGGTTGACACTCCCCAGCAACAGCTGCACAGGAAGAAGATAGTACATTAGATAGAGGTAAGAGACCCTTTTACAGGATACAATAGAATTGCATTATTTAACCAAATAAACAATTAAACACAAGAAAACAAGGGAGTCCTTCTTGACACCTGGAAGTCTGATTAAACAATGTGAACGCTTATCACTTAAACTTAATTACAGTAAACAATAGCTGATGCCAGGAAACCTGTTTTCAGAAAATAGTTTCTCAAATCTGAACAAAGTTAACCCTTCCAGTACTGACAGAGGGGTCTGTCACACGGCTCCCTCCTGGTGGGACACTCTGGCAGACCCGGCTTGACCCTTTGGCGGGTCAACTTGGGGATGACCGGACTAGGAGGTGGTAGGAATGTCAGTTTGCCGGGACAATCCATCTGCATTCCCGTTATGAGAGAGAATTCCTGTCCGTAAAAATAAGGGTTCAACTTCTTCAGTGCCCAGACCAGGGCTAAACAGTCCTTCAAGTTTTTGTTTTCAGAGACGCTTCTTTCCAGTTGGAGACAAATCGGCTTCTTTACGAGTTTTTTGTACCTGCTCTTTATAGGTATCCACAAGCCCTTCATAATGACGTAAGTTGCCCTTGAGTAGCTGCACCTCACTATGAGCCAGCGTCAGCTTTTTCTCCAGTGTCGCTAAGTTTGTCTTTCTGCGGTCTGTCGGTGCAGCTTGTCTAGCAGAGATTCCTGTTCTAAGTGTGCTTTTTCCTCTGCGCTCCTCTTCTCTCCCGCTAGCACTGTAACGTGATTGTTTAACGTGACCATTTCATCCTCTACTTGACTCTTCTCCTTCATCACCACTTTGTAACGGGACTTCCATGTATCAATAGCGGATAGAGATTTACTGAGCTCAGCGTCCTGGGGCTTAGCAGCAGGTGGGTCGGTCTCAGTGGCACGGATCTGGGCACGGGTAGTCACAGGGTTAACATCGGCGGGACCCATGGGAGCGTAGGCAGAAACAAGGGGGGGCCAAGTCATTTCCAAGGAGAACATCAGCTGGTAAGTCCTTCATGACCCCCACATTCACATGTCTAGAGCTCACTCCCCAATCCAAATGTACCCGGGCAACAGGTAGGCGGAACACAGTGCCCCCTGCTACCCTCACAAACACAGTGTCTCTGGTGTGCTGGTTCTCAGACACCAAGTTCTTTTGGAGCAAGGTCATAGTAGCACCAGTATCCCGTAGACCACTGACCTTCTTCCCATTCACTTTAACCAGTTGCCGGTGCTGTTGCCGGTTATCCCGGTGGGCAGCTTGCACGGGGTGTGCTTCATTTAGGATGCCCCAGCATTCTTACTCCTCTACGCAGTGGGCAGCAGGCTGAGGGTTACGTGGGTTTCCGCCGGCGGGTCTCCTCCAGGACTGTGCCTGGTTCGCTGTGTTTAGGGGACACTCTGGTCTTTTGTGCCCTAGTTGCTTACATCCAAAGCACCGAATAGTCCATCAGCCAATCAGAAAATTCCTACCTTAATTCCGATTGGCTGATAGAATCCTATCAGCCAATCGGAATTCGAGGGACGCCATCTTGGATGACGTCCCTTAAAGGAACAGTCATTCGTCGTTCAGTCGTCGGGCCGGATGGATGTTCCGCGCTGGAGGTCTTCAGGATCCTGCCGCTTCGCTCCGGATGGATGCTGCTTGGATGAAGACTTCAATCGGATGGAAGATCCTCTTCTGCTCCGCTTGGATGAAGACTTTGACCGGATCATGGACCTCTTCAGCCCCCCGCTTGGGCTTGGATCAGGACATCGGAGGAGCTCTTCAGGACGGATCGGTGAACCTGGATGGTGAAGACAAGGTAGGAAGATCTTCAGGGGCTTAGTGTTAGGTTTATTTAAGGGGGGTTTGGGTTAGATTAGGGGTATGTGGGTGGTGGGTTGTAATGTTGGGGGGGGGGGTATTGTATGTTTTTTTTTACAGGCAAAAGAGCTGAAATTCTTGGGGCATGCCCCGCAAAGGGCCCTGTTCAGGGCTGGTAAGGTAAAAGAGCTTTTACCTTTTTTAATTTAGAATAGGGTAGGGAATTTTTTATTTTGGGGGGCTTTGTTATTTTATTAGGGGGCTTAGAGTAGGTGTAATTAGTTTAAAATTGTTGTAATATTTTTCTTATGTTTGTAAATATTTTTTTATTTTTTGGAACTTAGTTCTTTTTTATTTTTTGTACTTTAGCTAGTTTATGTAATTGTATTTATTTGTAGCAATTGTATTTAATTAATTTATTGATAGTGTAGTGTTAGGTTAATTGTAGGTAATTGTAGGTAGTTTATTTAATTAATTTATTGATAGGGTAGTGTTAGGTTTAATTATATCTTAGGTTAGGATTTATTTTACAGGTAAATTTGTTATTATTTTAACTAGGTAACTATTTAATAGCTATTGTACCTGGTTAAAATAATTACAAAGTTGCCTGTAAAATAAATATAAATCCTAAAATAGCTATAATATAATTATAATTTATATTGTAGCTATATTAGGATTTATTTTACAGGTAAGTATTTAGCTTTATATAGGAATAATTTATTTAATAAGAGTTAATTTATTTAGTTAGATTTAAATTATATTTAACTTAGGGGGGTGTTAGTGTTAGGGTTAGACTTAGCTTTAGGGGTTAATCCATTTATTATAGTAGCGGTGAGCTCCGCTCGTCAGATTAGGGGTTAATAATTGAAGTTAGGTGTCGGCGATGTTAGGGAGGGCAGATTAGGGGTTAATACTATTTATGATAGGGTTAGTGAGGCGGATTAGGGGTTAATAACTTTATTATAGTAGCGCTCAGGTCCGCTCGGCAGATTAGGGGTTAATAAGTGTAGGCAGGTGTCGGCGACGTTGAGAGGGGCAGATTAGGGGTTAATAAATATAATATAGGGGTCGGCGGTGTTAGGGGCAGCAGATTAGGGGTACATAGGGATAACGTAGGTGGCGGCGCTTTGCGGTCGGAAGATTAGGGGTTAATTATTTTAAGTAGCTGGCGGCGACGTTGTGGGGGGCAGGTTAGGGGTTAATAAATGTAATACAGGGGTCGGCGGTGTTAGGGGCAGCAGATTAGGGGTACATAAGTATAACGTAGGTGGCGGTCGGCAGATTAGGGGTTAAAAAATTTTAATCGAGTGGCGGCGATGTGGGGGGAGCTCGGTTTAGGGGTACATAGGTAGTTTATAAGTGTTTGTGTACTTTAGGGTACAGTAGTTAAGAGCTTTATGAACCGGCGTTAGCCCAGAAAGCTCTTAACTCCTGCTATTTTCCTGCGGCTGGAGTTTTGTCGTTAGAGCTCTAACGCTCACTTCAGAAACGACTCTAAATACCGGCGTTAGGAAGATCCCATTGAAAAGATAGGATACGCAATTGACGTAAGGGGATCTGCGGTATGGAAAAGTCGCGGCTGAAAAGTGAGCGTTAGACCCTTTAATCACTGACTCCAAATACCAGCGGGCGGCCAAAACCAGCGTTAGGAGCCTCTAACGCTGGTTTTCACGGCCAAACTCCAAATCTAGGCCATAGTATCCTGTACTAGTCATAGACTACATGCAGATACAGTATCCTGTACTGGCCATAGACTATATGCAGATACAGTATCCTGTACTAACCATAAACTATATGCAGTCATAGTATCCTGTACTAACCATAGACTACATGCAGACACAGTATCCTGTACTAGTCATAGACTACATGCAGATACAGTATCCTGTACTGGCCATAGACTATATGCAGTCACAGTATCCTGTACTGACCACAGACTATATGCAGGCACAGTATCCTATACTAACCATAAACTATATGCAGACACAGTATCCTGTACTAACCATATACTACATGCAGACACAGTATCCTGTACTAACCATATACTACATGCAGACACAGTATCCTGTACTAACCATAAACTATATGCAGACACAGTATCCAGTACTAAATATAGACTACATGCAGTCACAGTATCCTGTACTAACCATAAACTGCACGCAGACACAGTATCCTGCACTAACAATAGACTACATGCAGACACAGTATCCTGTACTAACCATAGACTACATGCAGACACAGTATCCTGCACTAACCATAGGCTACATGCAGACACAGTATCCTGTACTAACCATAGACTACATACAGACACAATATCCTGTACTAACCATAGATTACATGCAAACACAGTATCATGTACTAACCATAAACTGCATGCAGACACAGTACCCTGCACTAACCATAGACTACATGCAGACACAGTATCCTGTACTAACCATAGACTACATGCAGACACAGTTTCCTGTACTAGTCATAGACTACATGCAGACACAGTATCCTGTACTAACCATAGACTACATGCTGACACAGTACCCTGTACTAACCATAGACTACATGCAGACGCAGTATCCTGTACTAACCATAGAATACATGCTGTGACAGACCCCTCTGTCAACCTCCCTACGGATTATGGATTTGGGCATTATGTTAAATCACCCTGTGCCCATTATAGGTACAGGGTGCAAATCCAACAGTACTGGAGGGGTTAACTTCAGTTTTGAGTAACTGTTAGTTTTGAGTAACTGTATTGTCTAATACAGTTGTTGTAAGCAGTTGTAGTTGTTGCACCAGTTTTTAAGCAGTGGCTAGAAGCAAAATAAATAGCTGATTTAGACTTTGATTTAAACACAGTATCCTGTACTAACCATAGATTACATGCAGACACATTATCCTGTACTAGCCATAGACTATATAGAGACACAGTATCCTGTACTAACCATAGACTACATACAGACACAGTATCCTGTACTAACCATAGACTACATGCAAACACAGTATCCTGTACTGACCACAGACTACATGCAGACACAGTATCCTGTACTAACCATAGACTACATGCAGATACAGTATCCTGTACTAACCATAGACTATATGCAAACACAGTATCCTGTACTAACCATAGACTACATGCAAACACAGTATCCTGTACTAACCATAGACTACATACAGACACAGTATCCTGTACTAACCATAGACTACATGCAGACACAGTATCCTGTACTAACCATAGACTACATGCAAACACAGTATCCTGTACTAACCATAGACTACATGCAGACACAGTATCCTATACTAACTGTAGACTACATACAGACACAGTATCCTATACTAACCATCAACTACATGCAGACACAGTATCCTGTACTGACCACAGACTACATGCAGACACAGTATCCTGTACTGACCACAGACTACATGCAGACACAGTATCCTGCACTAACCATAGACTACATGCAAACACAGTATCCTGTACTGACCACAGACTACATGCAGACACAGTATCCTATACTAACCATAGACTACATGCGGACACAGTATCCTGTACTACCCATAGACTACATGCAGACACAGTATCCTGTACTAACCATAGACTACATGCAAACTCAGTATCCTGTACTGACCATAGACTACATGCAGACACAGTATCCTATACTAACCATAGACTACATGCGGACACAGTATCCTGTACTACCAATAGACTACATGCAGACACAGTATCCTGTACTAACCATAGACTACATACAGACACAGTATCCTATACTAACTGTAGACTACATGCAGACACAGTATCCTGTACTAACCATAGACTACATGCAGACACAGTATCCTGTACTAACCATAGACTACATACAGACACAGTATACTGTACTAACCATAGACTACATGCAAACACAGTATCCTGTACTAACCATAGACTACATGCAAACACAGTATCCTGTACTAACCATAGACTACAAGCAGACACAGTATCCTGTACTAACCATAGACTACATGCAAACTCAGTATCCTGTACTGACCATAGACTACATGCAGACACAGTATCCTATACTAACCATAGACTACATGCGGACAAAGTATCCTGTACTACCAATAGACTACATGCAGACACAGTATCCTGTACTAACCATAGACTACATACAGACACAGTATCCTATACTAACTGTAGACTACATGCAAACACAGTGTCCTGTACTAACCATAGACTACATGCAGACACAGTATCCTGTACTAACCATAGACTACATGCAGACACAGTATCCTATACTAACTGTAGACTACATGCAGACACAGTATCCTGTACTAACCATAGACTACATGCAGACACAGTATCCTGTACTAACCATAGACTACATACAGACACAGTATCCTGTACTAACCATAGACTACATGCAGACACAGTATCCTGTACTAACCATAGACTACATGCAGACACAGTATCCTGTACTAACCATAGACTACATGCAGACACAGTATCCTGTACTAACCATAGACTACATGCAGACACAGTATCCTGTACTAACCATAGACTACATACAGACACAGTATCCTGTACTAACCATAGACTACATGCAGACACAGTATCCTGTACTAACCATAGACTACATGCAGACACAGTATCCTGTACTAACCATAGACTACATACAAACACAGTATCCTGCACTAACCATAGACTACATACAGACACAGTATCCTTTTTTAAAAAAAATATATATTAATAATTTATAATCCAATATCAGAAACACGGCAAATAACAGAAGAACATAACAACAAAAGAAAAAGATACATGATAACCATACATGACTATTTTGACTGAAGATCTTTAACCTCAGAAATTCAGCTCAACAGAATTGCCTTCTTATTTATACATATAATTTGGATTAACAACTTTTAAACCTAGTAATAAAAAGAAAAGAAAGAAAAAGAAGAAGAAAGAAGGAAAAAAAAAAAAAAAGGATTCCCCCCTGTCTCCCAAGGACAGAGGCAATATCCTTAAAATATTTAATGACTGTTAGTATACTTCTCTGTAAAGTGAGATCCATGACGCTGGAGATTCACCTAATAGTACTAATTCTGCAAAGCTATCAGAACTCAAAAAAGGATTCAATATGCATCTTTGAACTTGACCAGAGTATGTTTTAATTATAGAGAGCCATCTTACTGAAAAGGTTTTAATTATTTTTTCCCCTGCTAATTGCGTATGAAAGGATTCAAATATGATTTGGTTTTGTATTTCTCTAATAAAAAGTGAAAAACTAGGGGCTGTTTTTCCCTTCCACGCTTTCAATATTAAATGCCTGGTCAATAAGATTATTGTATTTAATATATTTTCATTTTGTTAAGCCAGAAGATAACCTTTTTCCAAAATTCATTAATCTTTGGACAACGTCCGAACATATGTAGGATATCTGCTTTTGAATGCATACAACGTGGGCAAAAAAATGTTTGCGATAGGAGCATTCTTTTTAGTCTAGATGGGGTATAATAATAATTATTCAGCAGCTTCATGTGTGATTCTTTCCAATTTATTGAGATCTTACATTTACCTAGAGCTAAAAAACTTGTCTTTATTTTTTTATGATTCATGTCAGGGAAATAAGGTATCCAGATATCGCATATTTTATCTAAGGAAATTTGACTTTGTTTAGCCAACATTATATTATATATTAATGATATTGACGAAGTTCCCCCTGAACATTTTTGGATATGTGTTCTAATATCAGACCATGCACCATTTCTATCCAGAACCCAGCCTTTACTGTCAATGAAATGTCGTACTTGTAGATAAGCAAACAGACTATTTCTAGGAAGATCGAATTGCATTACAAGCGATTCAAATGAAAGTGTCTGACCAGAATCTAGTAGGATTTGATAGACATATTTCAAGCCCTTCTCCTCCCAGATTTTAAATACTGCCTGGAATAAATTCTGCATTGCCTCTTATTGGGAGATATTCGGATAACGTATAGTTTGCTCCAATTAAATGACAAAATTTGCGCCATGCTATCACTACATTATTAATAGAAATTAAGTTACATATATTGACCGGGATTTCACCCGGGAGATTATGTAGAATAGCTTTCAGCGAATAAGGATAGGTCATATAGCTTTCGAGATCAATTGAAGAAAACCAATTAGTTTCTGCTAACCAATCAAATGCAATTTTGACCAAAGCGGCCAAGTTATAAAGACTAATATTGGGTAATGCAAGGCCCGCAGTATTGCGTTTTTGGGTCAGTTTATTGAGAGAAATACGTGCTTTCCTACCATGCCAGATGAATTTACTAAACATAGCATTTATTTTATTAATATCTGATTTTTTTAAGAGTAACGGAAGATTCTGTAGGGGATATAATAGTTGTGGGAAGATAATTGTTTTTAATAGACTAACTCTTGCTGTTATAGATAGTGGAAAAGATGTCCAAATTTCTAAGTTTGTCTTGATCTTTTGAATAAGCATTTGATAATTTAGATTATACCAGTTCTGGGGTTTTTTATGCAGATGTAAACCTAGATATATAAGAGTGTCAACAACTTTAAACGGAAGTTCCCGTATACTATATCTAGTCTTCTGAAGCCACATTAGTTCACTTTTAGTATAGTTTATTTTATATCCTGAAAAAGTGCTAACAAGATTTAAACATGTTAAGATTAAGGGTTTTACTTGAGAATATAAAAAAATTATAATATCATCTGCGTACAGGAGGATTTTTAATGTTGGTATAACTATAGGAGTCCCTATGCATACCTGTCTTAACCGGATGGCCAGAGGTTCAAGAGCAATATTAAAAAGTAACGGGGAGAGTGGACAGCCCTGTCTCGTACCTTTTTTTAATGAGATTGCCCTAGTTAATGATCAGTTAATCAAAAGAAAAGATATTGGGTTCCTATATAAATTGTGTATAAAGTGAACAAAATGATTTTTGAATCCAAATTTTTCCAATGCTTTAAAGAGATAGTCCCATTCAATTGAGTCAAAGGCCTTCTCGGCATCAAGCGTTAGTAAGGCTGTATCATATTTTGATTGTTTCCCTTTAGTGTTCTTTATATTCCATATATAATCTAAGAAAGTTATAACTTTACGGATGTTTTTGGATGATTTTCTTGATGCCATGAAGCCCGTTTGATTCGGATGAATGATTCTATCAAGACAGTTCGTTAATCTAGCAGCCACAATTGCTGTTAAGATTTTGTAATCTGCATTCAAGACCGATATTGGTCTATATGATGCTAGATCTTCCATATTTTTACCTTTTTTTGGTATTAGAGTAATATTTGCCGCTGAGAAATAAACTGATATTGGATTGTTATGTACAAAATAATTATTAAAAAGTTTTTTCTAGTATCGGACTAACCTCCTCTACCAAGATTTTCAAATATTCTGTCGGTAGACAGTCTGGACCTGCTGCCTTATTCAGGTTAGCCTCGTTAATTGCCTTGACTATCTCTTGTATGGTAATAGGTGCATTCAGGGCTGTCAGCTGTTCCTCTGTAATTCGGGGTATTGTGACTTGTGACCAGAAGTTTTCTTGATTAATCTTGTCACCACTAGTATTTGTATATAACTGCTGATAATAATTAAACAATAACTTGCTAATATCTCTAGAATCTGTATACCTCTGGTCACCATCTTTCATAGCAAATATGAAGTTTTTCTTCTTTCTATTTTTAATTATGCTGGCTAAATACTTAGCCGAGCAGCCATGAAATCCTTTAAACTTTATACAAATCTTTTGCTCTTCTTCCTGGGATTTTTGTTTTAATACAATATCCCGTTCCTGTCTAGCTTTATTATAGTTCCCCCAGTTTATATCTGATGGATTATTATAAAACTTCTTATACGCATTTTTTACCTGGTTAGATAATTGTCTTTCCCTGGCAAGTGCTTTCTTTTTCCTGCTATTCACATATGACTTAATTTCTCCCCTTAACACCGATTTAGATGCTTCCCAAAAAATTTCGATTTTATTAAGATATGCAATGTTATGCGTACAATAATCTCTCCACTTCTGTTTCAGCCAGTAGGAAAACCTAGTATTATTATATAAATATCGTTGGAAGGGGATGCTTTGAGTTTCAGTTTTAGGCCTAGTCCCTGTCTGAAAAGACAATGAGACGATCGCATGGTCTGATACTACAATATCATTTATCTGAGGTTCGATCTTCATTATAGAAAGAGATTCAGCTACCAATAGAAAATCAATTCCCGAGAAAGATTTATGCGATTTACATGTAAAGGTGTGCAAGTGCGGGTTTTTAATACGCCAAATATCGAACAGCCTGAGTTTAGAGCAGAAGCTTTTAAAATAGTTGGCATATTTATTGTGCGCTTTCATATTTTTTTAGAAAATCTTTCTGCTTCTGGAAATAGGGACATATTAAAATCACCCCCTACAATTAGATTAGCTGATGCAAATGGGAATAATTTAACTTTAATTTTTTCCCAGAATTCTTCCGAAAATGTATTTGGAGCATAGATATTACAAAGCACAAACTTAACTGTATCAACCTGAATCTGTATAATCATATACCTTGCATCTTTATCTAATTCAATCTTATTAATCTCATAGGTTACATTTTTATTTAGCAGAATAGCAACTCCTAACTTTCTATTTACACACGGAGTGGCCAACACCTCACCGACCCATTTGGATTTTAATTTAGAAATTTCAGACTCCTTTAAATGCGTTTCCTTTAAGAAAACAATACTCGGATTATGCTTGCCTAATTCTTTAATTATAAGTTTACGTTTGATCGGTGAGGTGATACCGCCTACATTCCATGAAAGCACATTCAGATCATCTAGCATAATCACCTCTTACTTTTATTTTCCTCTGTTTTTTCCTCTTCCTAACGAGAATTAATACTAGGGTTACAATATCTATCTGGGAGACTGAGGGGAGAGAGAAAAAAAAAGGACAAAGAAAGAAAACAAAAGACAAGAAAATAGAGGACCCCCCCCCCGATGTAGAAAAGGAATATACATCTTTAAAAAAGAAAAAGTATATGCACATACTAAATGGATATCCTTTTGGATATAGTCTGTTTTCTGAGACTCTAACCATCTCTTCCTTACTTGCTGATTATTTAGAGTTTATAAATTCTTTTGCCTCATTAGCGTCGCTAAATGTTTGCCTATTACCATTCTCTTCCACTATGATTTTGGCTGGATATATCATACGAGCTTTTAAACCTCTTTTAATCATTTATGAACATATGGGAGCCATGCTCTTCCTTTTCTGAGACGTCTCCATAGAAAAATCTTGAAATAACAAAATCTTTTTTCCCCCTATAATGAGTGTATCTATTTTTCTAAACAATTTTAATAGTTCTAGTTTGTCTTGATGTCTTAATAATTTAAAGATGCACATTCTGGATCTTGGGTTATTTTCAGTAGGTCTCCCAGCACCTATTCTATGAGCTCTTTCAATAGGGAGGGGAAGGCAGTGCGCAGGGGATCCTATGCTCTTGAGGCAAAATCTTACTGGTAAATTCTATTAGATCCACATACTCTTGGGTTTCTGGTAATCCAACTATTCTTATATTATTACGTCTGGAGCGATCTTCTAGATCCTCCAGACGAGCTTTCATATTTTGGATTTTAGATATTTGTGTAGTTAAGGCTGATTCTTGCGAATTAACTAGGTCCTCTAGGTCCGAGACTCTATTCTCCACCTCCGTCATCCTATTGGCAAACTGTTTTACCTCAGTATTTAATATAACTATCAATGAAAAGAATATGAGAGAGTAGGTAATATTGCTGAACCAAAAATGAATAACTATTCGCTGGTGCCACCCTTGATAATGAATTGTATAAAAGTCAAACAGAGAGAATGTAGTCACAACATATAATACTGTTGTGAAAAAAGCAAGGGATAAAACAAGGCACACAGAGTTTTGGTAAAAAATCAATTTTATTAATTCTTATTTTAATCCCAAACCACATTAATGTGGATCACAAAAGTGACAAGGTCAATCATACTCTGAAAGTGAGCATTCTTAACTAAAAAAGCAAAATTCGAAGACTAAATGCTACTAAACGGCCAGAAACCTCTAAGCATACGTATGCTAATTGACTAGGGGTTAGGCCTAACCTACTATCTATAACATAGACAGGTATCTATAACATAGGCAGGTAACATATAGTGAGCAAAAAGCGTAAGTGAAATCTAGCATAAGCATAGACATATTAGTAACAAGTTAACTCATAAAAAAGACATTTTCATTTATACCAAACAGATCAGAGAAAATGAACGGCAAATGTCTTATTATAGCGTCTGAAAAGCAGGCAAAAGATAAATGCTGCTGGAGGTACAAGTTCACTTGTTTTACTTAGCTGCTGTGTTTGGATCCGTAATTCCGATTCAAAGGAGATGCAGCATTCAGTGCGTGTGACGTCACTTGCAGCCTGAGGTGTGGTTATGAGCCTGCTGGCAATAGGTTCGATTGCAGGAGGTGTGTCCCAAAAGCCGAGAATCCGTCCACTGGATTGGCCAGTTGCACAAGGTGAAAGAAACCAGGCTTCCACCGATGTTATGTAGCTGAGCACATACCAGGATGCACCGTATACTCAGGAAAGTATATTGAAACAGCCACACACAAAACCAAGCGATTTCTCAGCAACGGGGTCTCTTATCTTTAGACACCTTCAGGTAGATGTTGCACGCTCAGTCCAGCGCAAGAAAGGAAACCACATTCTCCAGTAGTTAGCCGCTTTTAGATAAACACGCTCTTTCTCAGCATGCAGTATCAACATTGGGTCAGTTCCAAGGCAGAAATAAACTTGTACCAAAAATGTCTTTTCTTTGCTTTCTTTGAAAATTGCTTACAAGAAAGACAGGAGTTGGTCAACCTCACTCCTGGCTAGTGTAGCACATAGGTGCTAAGGTTACACAAAGTGCCAACGCACGTTTCACCCCTGCAGCAAGATTTGTGTCTAAGGGGTTCATCAGGGCATACTATTCCATACCGGATATCCTCTTTATATGGACCTACCTGTGGCTCCACAGGTGATCTACTTGCTAGTACACCTGCTAATCTCTTAAAGCTGTATACAGCAAGATGCCCTATTCAATAATACATGTGTTCATAGTTAAAAAGGACCAAAATATGAAAGCTTTGTTATTTCATAAATTTTAAATGGAAAAGCTAAATTCCTAAGCCTTTCAAAGCAAAGCTAACAACGGCCTTTTAATGATCACTTCCAGATAAAGGCGCACACTCTATCAGAGACCCATTTATAGGAAACTGGCAAACTCCAGCTTTTCGTTTAGACCTGTTGGATATCTCGTCCCTAGTTTATAAATCCATTTTGCTTCTTTCTGCAAAAAGATTTTTTCATTATTGCCACCTCTACCATTAGTGATTCCTTTATCAATAATGATAAACTTTAAAGATTCCACATTTCCTTCATGAAACATTTCAAAATGTCTCGCTACACTGGTGTCATTACAATGAGCAATATCATCACGGTGTTCTTGTACCCGGTCCTTTACAAGCCTCTTCGTTTTTCCTACGTAAAAGACCGGGCACGAGCATCTAAGGAGATATATTGCTCCCTCAGACTTGCAATTAAAGAAAAACTTTATATTGTAAGTCTTACCATCATGTACTGAGAATTGTTTAGCGCTGTCCATGTGGACACAGTATACACAGTGTCCACATGGATAGCTGCCTTTTATCCCCCTGTCCTTTCTGAGCCAGTCTGCATCAGATGGACCCCTGGAAAATTGACTTTTGACCAGGATGTCCCTCAGACTTTTTGATTTCCTGGCTGTCATTAGAGGTTTTTCTCCAATTACGTTTTTGACCTTGTCATCCAAAGTCAAAATATTCCAATTTTTGTTTATGACCGACCTGATATTATTCCATTGATTGTTAAATCTAGAAATAAAAATAGAAAAAAGTCTGAGGGACATCCTGGTCAAAAGTCAATTTTTTTTTATGCAGACTGGCTCAGAAAGGACAGGGGGATAAAAGGCAGCTATCCATGTGGACACTGTGTATACTGTGTCCACATGGACAGCGCTAAACAATTCTCAGTACATGATGGTAAGACTTACAATATAAAGTTTTTCTTTAATTGCAAGTCTGAGGGAGCAATATATCTCCTTAGATGCTCGTGCCCGGTCTTTTACGTAGGAAAAACGAAGAGGCTTGTAAAGGACCGGGTACAAGAACACCGTGATGATATTGCTCATTGTAATGACACCAGTGTAGCGAGACATTTTGAAATGTTTCATGAAGGAAATGTGGAATCTTTAAAGTTTATCATTATTGATAAAGGAATCACTAATGGTAGAGGTGGCAATAATGAAAAAATCTTTTTGCAGAAAGAAGCAAAATGGATTTATAAACTAGGGACGAGATATCCAACAGGTCTAAACGAAAAGCTGGAGTTTGCCAGTTTCCTATAAATGGTTCTCTGATAGAGTGTGCGCCGTTATCTGGAAGTGATCATTAAAAGGCCGTTGTTAGCTTTGCTTTGAAAGGCTTAGGAATTTAGCTTTTCCATTTAAAATTTATGAAATAACAAAGCTTTCATATTTTGGTCCTTTTTAACTATGAACACATGTATTATTGAATAGAGCATCTTGCTGTATACAGCTTGTGACAGACCCTTCTGTCAGGACTGAAGGAGTTAATTGTGTTTAGCTAAGAAACTAATTTCTAAAGACAGGTTTTCTGGCCTCAGCTATTGTGTGCTATAATTACATTTAAGTAATAAACAGGCCATTGTTTAATCACCCTCAGAGAGCAGACGCTAGGTGATAAGACAAGCCAAATGTGTTTAAGTTGTTATCTGCCTAAGTAAAGTATTTAAGTAATGTAATTCTACTGTTTCATAAAAGGGCGTCTTCCCCTTTTTATCTAAATGTACAAGAGTCTTTCAACCCCCCCATCTGGGGTCAAACCTGTATAAATACTAGGCATCTAGCCTTTAATAAATGTCATTCTGTTTTAAACCTGAAACTGGCTGGGTTGTGAATTGCTGATTCCCTATGCAGGACATTCTTCATCTGGTATTAACCCTTGGTACACTGTTGGTACTGTAACATTGGTGGCAAGCGACGGAATGAACCTTATCGCCCAGAAGAGCAACTACACAAGCCAGTAACCTCAGGAAGAGGGGGATTATTACAATACTGACTAAGATGGAAAGAGTACCAGGAACAGAAGGAACCAATGGGCCCAGCATAGCAGACAGAACCCCTGAAGAAGCAAGCTTTGATCGGGCGGTTAAAATAAGACTGGCATATTATGGCCCCAACCCATCTGCGGAAATTATCGACCGGGTCATAGCAGCTGTGGAGGCCAACCTACTTCGCCAAAGCGGCGCTGCAGCAAACCCAGTGGAAAAGAGAAAAGTAAATTTTGCAGCTTTTAAAAACTTCCTGGAAACAGAAGGAGAGATTGATGGGTACCTTGCGGATTTTGAGAGGCAATGTGCACTACACAAGGTACCCGCAGAGGACTGGGTCACGATATTATCTGGAAAATTATCCAGCCGGGCCAGTGAGGCTTTTCGGGCCATTCCAGATGAGGAAGTCGGGGATTATAATACTGTAAAAGAGGCTCTGCTCTCCAGGTATGCGGTTACACCGGAGGCATACCGGAGGCGGTTCAGAGACACTGTTAAATTAGCTGGAGATTCCTACCTTGAGTGGGCATGTAAGGTGCACCGCACAGCAGCTCACTGGATAGCGGGGTGCCAAGCCATATCTGGGGAAGAGGTGCTGCAGCTATTCCTGTTGGAACATTGCTTCGACAAGTTACCCGCAGGAGTTCGAGAGTGGGTTCGGGACCGTAAACCCTCCACCCTGCATGAAGCGGCTCGCTTGGCAGATGAGTATACGGATGCCCGCAAACTGGACACTGCTACCACTAAGCCCCCTGCTAGAGTGGAGTACAGACCCCCAGTCACCCCAGCAGCTGCCAGTTACCAACCCCCGGCGCACCGCTATACCACACGGCATCTGGCCACGAACTACCCTCAGAGAGCCCGGTTCAATTTGCGGGGCTACTCACAACCGATTCGATGCTTTGGATGTAAGCAACTAGGGCACAAAAGACCAGAGTGTCCCCTAAATACAGCGAACCAAGCACAGTCCTGGAGAAGACCTGCCGGTGGAATCACACGTAACCCTCAGCCTGCGGCCCGCTACGTAGAGGCGCAAGAATGCTGGAGCATCCTACATGAGGCAGACCTTGTGCAAGCTGCCCACCGGAATAACCGGCAACTGGTTAAAGTGAATGGGAAGAAGGTCAGTGGTCTACGGGATACTGGTGCTACCATGACCTTGCTTCAAAAGAACTTGGTGTCTGAGAAACAGTACACTGGAGACACTGTGGCTGTGAGGGTAGCAGGGGGCGATGTGTTCAGCCTACCTGTTGCCAGGGTACATTTGGATTGGGGAGTGGGCGCTAGACCTGTGAATGTGGGGGTCAAGAAGGACTTACCTGCTGATGTTCTTCTTGGAAATGACTTGGCTCCCCTTGTTTCTGCCTATGCTCCCATGGGTCCCGCTGATGTTAACCCTGTGACTACCCGTGCTCAGATCCGTGCAGCAGAGACTGACCCCCCTGCTGCTAAGCCCCAGGACGCTGAGCTCAGTAAATCTCTATCCGCTATTGATACGTGGAAGTCCCGTTACAATGCGCTGATGAAGGAGAAGAGGAGCGCAGAGGAAAAAGCACGTTTAGAACGTGAATCTCTGCTAGACAAGCTGCACCGACAGACTGCAGAAAACACCAGCTTGAGAGTGGGACATGAAACATTAAAGACAAACTTAGCGACACTTGAGGAGAAGCTGACGCTGGCTCATAGTGAGGTGCAGCAACTCAAGGGCACCCTATGTCAGTATGAAGGGATTGTGGATACCTATAAAGAGCAGGTACAGAAAACTCGTAAAGAAGCTGATGGGATTTTGAAGGACTGTTTAGCCCTAGTCTGGGCACTGAGGAAGTTGAACCCTTCTTTGTATGGACAGGAATTCTCTCTCATAACGGGAATACAGATGAATTGTCCTGGCAAACTGACATGCCTACCACCTCCTAGTCCGGTCATCCCCAGGTTGACCCGCCAAAGGGTCAAGCCGGGTCTGCCGGAGTGTTCCACAAGGGGGGAGATATGTGACCGACCCTTCTGTCAGGACTGAAGGAGTTAATTGTGTTTAGCTAAGAAACTAATTTCTAAAGACAGGTTTTCTGGCCTCAGCTATTGTGTGCTATAATTACATTTAAGTAATAAACAGGCCATTGTTTAATCACCCTCAGAGAGCAGACGCTAGGTGATAAGACAAGCCAAATGTGTTTAAGTTGTTATCTGCCTAAGTAAAGTATTTAAGTAATGTAATTCTACTGTTTCATAAAAGGGCGTCTTCCCCTTTTTATCTAAATGTACAAGAGTCTTTCAACCCCCCCATCTGGGGTCAAACCTGTATAAATACTAGGCATCTAGCCTTTAATAAATGTCATTCTGTTTTAAACCTGAAACTGGCTGGGTTGTGAATTGCTGATTCCCTATGCAGGACATTCTTCATCTGGTATTAACCCTTGGTACACTGTTGGTACTGTAACACAGCTTTAAGAGATTAGCAGGTGTACTAGCAAGTAGATCACCTGTGGAGCCACAGGTAGGTCCATATAAAGAGGATATCCGGTATGGAATAGTATGCCCTGACGCAGTGGCGTAGCGTGGGTTATCAGCGCCCAGGGCAAGGTAAGAATTGCGCCCCCCTAACCCATTAGCACTGACTGAGTCTCTTCCAGCATTATGAACGTAAGGTATTTATGCAGTGTAACTTTTTACCAATTGTCTCTGTCTGTCTATCTGCACTCCACTGAGTGATAGCAGCGCCAACTAATGTGTCATTAAGCCCTAACATTTTCTTTCATGATTCAGATAGAGAATACAATTTTAAACAACTTTACAATTGACTTATATTATTAAATTTGCCTCATTATCTTAGTATCCTTTGTTGAATATGAAGCAATGCACTACTGTGAGCTAGCTGAGCATTTTAGTAAGCCAATGACAAGAGGCGAACATGTGCAGTGCAGCCAGCAATCAGCAGCTAGCTCACAGTAGTGAACTTCTACTAAGCCTACCTAGGTATACTCTTTAAAGGATAATAAGAGAATGAAGCAAACTAGATAACAGAAGAAAAATGGAAAGTTGTTAAAATCACGTTCTACCAAAGTCATGAAGTTTAAAGGGACAGTATACACTCATTTCCATATAACTGCATGTAATAGACACTACTATAAAGAATAAGATGCACAGATACCGATATAAAAATCCAGTATAAAACTGTTTAAAAACTTACTTAGAAGCTCTCAGTTTAGCTCTGTTGAAAAGGTAGTTGGAAAGCCCACTGCAAGTGGCAAATAAGACACTCTCCCCTCCCCCTTCTTTTGCATATGAAAAGACCCTTTACACAAACAGGAGCAAGCTGGAGTAGGTAGCGGTATTCACATAAAACTTTGGGGCTTGGTTAGGAGTCTGAAAATCAGAGCAATGTTATTTAAAAATAAGCAAAGCTATACATTTAAAAAAAAATACAACTTTATGGGTTTTATAAATAGATCTTCTACAAAACATTTATGCAAAGAAAAAATTAGTGTATAATGTCCATTTAATTTTAACTTTACTGTTCCTTTAAAGGGACATGAAACCCAAACATTTTCTTTCATAATTCAGATAGAGCATGCAATCTTAAGCAACTTTCTAATTTACTTCTATTTTCAAATTGTCTTCATTCTCTTGGTATCTTTAGTTGAATTGAAAGGATATAAGCTCAGGAGCCTGCACGTGTCTGGAGCACTATATGGCAGCCTGTTTGCAATAATGTTATCCATTTGCAAGGGCACTATATGGCAGCACTATTTTCGGTCATGTAGCGCTCCAGACACTTACCTAGCTATCTCTTCAACCAAAAATACCATAGGAACTAAGCCAATGTGACTATAGAAGTAACTATTATAATAAAAGAAACTTAAAAAAATGCTCTGTCTCAATCACAAAAGGAAGATAAAAACAATATAAAAAAATGAAAAAGAAAATGAAGCTGATCCACAAGTAATGAGCCAACAGCATGGGGTTTGACTTGCAAACAGCAGTTTGTTTTCTATGTTATCAGAATAGGAAGAGTGTGGGGACAAAATGAGTCCATATTATATATTAATAGTTGTTAAGTCTCATTGTCTCTTACTGAGTCAAGAAATCTATAACACAATACAAACACTGTAAAATCATACATGTATAAGAAAACATTTTTTTAGAATTGGTTTTAAATAAATATTTTATTTAATTAGAAACAAATATTTAGAAGATGAAAGCTTTCGCCTTCTAAATATTAGTTTATTAAATAAAATATTTATTTAAAACCAATTCTAAAAAAATGTTTTCTTATACATGTATGATTTTTTTTTTACCTGTATTGGCATAAAATTACATAATTGCTGGAATGATGATATTAATATCATATATTGATTTGTAGCTAAAGGGTCATTTGGTTAGAAGATTTTTTTATTATGTTATTTTTTGTGTAAAATTCTAAATCCATGCTGTTGCACAAATAGATAAATATATTATCCCCTTGTCCTTCCTTGATTGAGCAGCAATGCGTTTATATGATGGCTGCTTCCTCTGTGACTATTACTAACTAAGGGGACGATATATAAATGGCAAGTCCCATTTCCAGGCTTGTGTAAACAGCTGTTTGTGCCCCACAAGTCACAGTGCTGAGGGATCTTCGTACCCAGGCTATGGTCTGCTCTGCAGCCAGGTGATCCCCCACCCCATCACCAATCAAACCCCAGTCTAAGCCGCTGCCAGCGACATCCCTTTCCTCTCCTCCCCAAATTACTTACCTTACCAGCAGGCTTCACGGGCAGCAGGGCAGGCACAACGCGCTAGAGACAGTCCTCAGGCAGGCTCTTCCTCCACTTCTTGCTCTCTCTGTCCCTCTTGACTTGCGCGCTGGGAGTGGGAGGAGTCAGGATCCGCAGTGCTAGTATCCATAAACTGTATAGACAGTGCAGGCAGCACAGCAGGAGCCTGGAGCCAGGTAACGTTTGGACTTGACAGACAGAGTCGGATAGGACTAATAAGATTACATAGTAGTACAGTGCTACACTTACAGGAGGCGCCGGCGGCACAGACTCACAGACCATGACGAGTCAGACTACTCAGACAGACTAAAGTTAACACTTGCATTGATTGAGAGTAGACTAAGAGTGACAGTGACTCAAGACCTTTTGCGCCCCCCATAATTATGCGCCCGGGGCCATTGCCCCTGTGCCCCCCCCCCCCACGCTACGCCACTGCCCTGATGAACCCCTTAGACACAAATCTTGCTGCAGGGGTGAAACGTGCGTTGGCACTTTGTGTAACTTTAGCACCTATGTGCTACACTAGCCAGGAGTGAGGTCGACCAACTCCTGTCTTTCTTGTAAGCAATTTTCAAAGAAAGCAAAGAAAAGACATTTTTGGTACAAGTTTATTTCTGCCTTGGAACTGACCCAATGTTGATACTGCATGCTGAGAAAGAGCGTGTTTGTCTAAAAGCGGCTAACTACTGGAGAATGTGGTTTCCTTTCTTGCGCTGGACTGAGCGTGCAACATCTACCTGAAGGTGTCTAAAGATAAGAGACCCCGTTGCTGAGAAATCGCTTGGTTTTGTGTGTGGCTGTTTCAATATACTTTCCTGAGTATACGGTGCATCCTGGTATGTGCTCAGCTACATAACATCGGTGGAAGCCTGGTTTCTTTCACCTTGTGCAACTGGCCAATCCAGTGGACGGATTCTCGGCTTTTGGGACACACCTCCTGCAATCGAACCTATTGCCAGCAGGCTCATAACCACACCTCAGGCTGCAAGTGACGTCACACGCACTGAATGCTGCATCTCCTTTGAATCGGAATTACGGATCCAAACACAGCAGCTAAGTAAAACAAGTGAACTTGTACCTCCAGCAGCATTTATCTTTTGCCTACTTTTCAGACGCTATAATAAGACATTTGCCGTTCATTTTCTCTGATCTGTTTGGTATAAATGAAAATGTCTTTTTTATGAGTTAACTTGTTACTAATATGTCTATGCTTATGCTAGATTTCACTTACGCTTTTTGCTCACTATATGTTACCTGCCTATGTTATAGATACCTGTCTATGTTATAGATAGTAGGTTAGGCCTAACCCCTAGTCAATTAGCATACGTATGCTTAGAGGTTTCTGGCCGTTTAGTAGCATTTAGTCTTCGAATTTTGCTTTTTAAGTTAAGAATGCTCACTTTCAGAGTATGATTGACCTTGTCACTTTTGTGATCCACATTAATGTGGTTTGGGATTAAAATAAGAATTAATAAAATTGATTTTTTACCAAAACTCTGTGTGCCTTGTTTTATCCCTTGCTTTTTTCACAACAGTATTATATGTTGTGACTACATTCTCTCTGTTTGACTTTTATACAATTTAATATAACTAGTTTAGAGGATATGCCCGATATTTCTTTTTTAATCATGTCGAATTGTGGGGAGAAGAGGTTACTTAACTGTGCTACTAGGGTTTGCATATCAAAGGAGGGTAGGGATGTTTCAATGCAATCAGAACTAGTATCGGTGACAGTATCCTATACTAACCATCGACTACATACAGGCACAGTATCCTGTACTAACTGTAGACTACATTAATACACAGTATCCTGTACTAACCATAGACTACATGCAGACACAGTATCCTATACTAACCATAGACTACATAGAGACACAGTATCCTGTACTAACTGTAGACTACATGCAGACACTGTATCCTGTACTAATCATAGACTACATGCAGACACAGTATCCTATACTAACCATAGACTACATGCAGATACAGTATCCTGTACTGACCATAGACTACATACAGACACAGTATCCTGTACTAAACGTAGACTACATGCAGACACAGTATCCTGTACTAACCATAGACTACATGCTGACACAGTATCCTGTACTAACCATAGACTACATGCAGACACAGTATCCTATACTAACCATAGACTACATGCAAACACAGTATCCTGTACTGACCATAGACTACATACAGACACAGTATCCTGTACTAACCGTAGACTACATGCAGACACAGTATCCTGTACTAACCGTAGACTACATGCAGACACAGTATTCTGTACTAACCGTAGACTACATACAGACACAGTATCCTGTACTGACCATAGACTACATACAGGCACAGTATCCTGTATTAACTATAGACTACATTCAGACACAGTATCCTGTACTAACCATAGACTACATACAGACACAGTATCCTGTACTGACCATAGACTACATACAGGCACAGTATCCTGTACTAACTATAGAATACATTCAGACACAGTATCCTGTACTAACCATAGACTACATGCAGACACAGTATCCTGCACTAACCATAGACTACATACAGACACAGTATCCTGTACTAACCATAGACTACATGCAAACACAGTATCCTGTACTAACCATAGACTACATGCAGATACAGTATCCTGTACTAACCATATACTACATGCAGACACAGTATCCTGTACTAACCATAAACTACATACAGACACAGTATCCTGTACTAACCATAGACTACATGCAGATACAGTATCCTGTACTAACCATAGACTACATGCAGATACACTATCCTGTACTAACCATAGACTACATGCAGACACAGTATCCTGTACTAACCATAGACTACATGCAGACACAGTATCCTGTACTAACCATAGACTACATGCTGACACAGTATCCTGTACTAACCATAGACTACATGCAGATACAGTATCCTGTACTAACTATAGACTACATGCAGACACAGTAACCTGTACTAACTATAGACTACATGCAGACACAGTATCTTGTACTAACCATAGACTACATGCTGACACAGTATCCTGTACTAACCATAGACTACATGCAGACACAGTATCCTGTACTATCCATAAACTACATGCAGACACAGTATCCTGTACTAACCATAGACTACATGCAGATACAGTATCCTGTACTAACCATAGACTACATGCAGACACAGTATCCTGTACTAACCATAGACTACATGCAGACACAGTATCCCGTACTAACCATAGACTACATGCTTACACAGTTTCCTGTACTAACCATAGCCTATAAGCAGACACAGTATCCTGTACTAACCATAGACTACATGCAGACACAGTATCCTGTACTAACCATAGACTACATGCAGACACAGTATCCTGTACTAACCATAGACTGCATGCAAACACAGTATCCTGTACTAACCATAGACTACATGCAAACACAGTATCCTGTACTAACCATAGACTATATGCAGATACAGTATCCTGTACTAACCATAGACTACATGCAGACACAGTATCCTGTACTAACCATAGACTACATGCAGACACAGTATCCTGTACTAACCATAGACTACATGCAGACACAGTATCCTGTACTAACCATAGACTGCATGCAAACACAGTATCCTGTACTAACCATAGACTACATGCAGATACAGTATACTGTACTAACCATAGACTACATGCAGACACAGTATCCTGTACTAACCGTAGACTACATGCAGACACAGTATCCTGTACTAACCGTAGACTACATGCAGACACAGTATCCTGTACTAACCATAGACTACATGCAGACACGGTATCCTGTACTAACCATAGACTACATACAGACACAGTATCCTATACTAACCATCGACTACATACAGGCACTGTATCCTGTACTAACCATAGACTACATACAGGCACTGTATCCTGTACTAACCATCGACTACATACAGGCACTGTATCCTGTACTAACCATAGACTACATACAGACACAGTATCCTGTACTAACCATAGACTACATTCAGACACAGTATCCTGTACTAACCATAGACTACATGCAGACACAGTATCCTGTACTAACCATAGACTACATGCAGACACAGTATCCTGCACTAACCATAGACTACATACAGACACAGTATCCTGTACTGACCATAGACTACATACAGACACAGTATCCTGTACTAACCGTAGACTACATACAGACACAGTATCCTGCACTAACCATAGACTACATGCAGATACAGTATCCTGTACTAACCATAGACTACATGCAGACACAGTATCCTGTACTAACCATATACTACATGCAGACACAGTATCCTGTACTAATCATAGACTACATACAGACACAGTATCCTATACTAACCATCAACTACATACAGGCACTGTATCCTGTACTAACCATAGACTACATACAGGCACTGTATCCTGTACTAACCATAGACTACATACAGACACAGTATCCTGTACTAACCATAGACTACATTCAGACACAGTATCCTGTACTAACCATAGACTACATGCAGACACAGTATCCTGTACTAACCATAGACTACATACAGACACAGTATCCTGCACTAACCATAGACTACATACAGACACAGTATCCTGTACTGACCATAGACTACATACAGACACAGTATCCTGTACTAACCGTAGACTACATACAGACACAGTATCCTGTACTAACCATAGACTACATGAAGACACAGTATCCTGTACTAACCATAGACTACATACAGACACAGTATCCTGCACTAACCATAGACTACATACAGACACAGTATCCTATACTAACCATCAACTACATACAGGCACTGTATCCTGTACTAACCATAGACTACATACAGGCACTGTATCCTGTACTAACCATAGACTACATACAGACACAGTATCCTGTACTAACCATAGACTACATTCAGACACAGTATCCTGTACTAACCATAGACTACATGCAGACACAGTATCCTGTACTAACCATAGACTACATACAGACACAGTATCCTGCACTAACCATAGACTACATACAGACACAGTATCCTGTACTGACCATAGACTACATACAGACACAGTATCCTGTACTAACCGTAGACTACATACAGACACAGTATCCTGCACTAACCATAGACTACATACAGACACAGTATCCTGTACTGACCATAGACTACATACAGACACAGTATCCTGTACTAACCGTAGACTACATGCATACACAGTATCCTGTACTAACCATAGACTACATGCAGATACATTATCCTGTACTAACCATAGACTATATGCAAACACAGTATCCTGTACTAACCATAGACTACATGCAGACACAGTATCCTGTACTAACTGTAGACTACATGCAGACACAATATCCTGTACTAACCATAGACTACATGCAAACACAGTATCCTGTACTAACCATAGACTACATGCAGATACAGTATCCTGTACTAACCATAGACTACATGCAAACACAGTATCCTGTACTAACCATAGACTACATGCAGATACAGTATCCTGTACTAACCATAGACTACATGCAAACACAGTATCCTGTACTAACCATAGACTACATGCAAACACAGTATCCTGTACTAACCATAGACTACATGCAGATACAGTATACTGTACTAACCATAGACTACATGCAGAAACAGTATCCTGTACTAACCATAGACCACATGCAGACACAGTATCCTGTACTAACCATAGACTACATGCAGATACAGTATACTGTACTAACCATAGACTACATGCAGAAACAGTATCCTGTACTAACCATAGACCACATGCAGACACAGTATCCTGTACTAACCATAGACTACATGCTGACACAGTATCCTTTACTAACCATAGACTACATGCAAACACAGTATCCTGTACTAACCATAGACTACATGCAGATACAGTATCCTGTACTAACCATAGACTACATGCAGACACAGTATCCTGCACTAACCATAGACTACATGCAGACACAGTATCCTGTACTAATCATAGACTACATACAGACACAGTATCCTATACTAACCATCGACTACATACAGGCACTGTATCCTGTACTAACCATAGACTACATACAGACACAGTATCCTGTACTTACCATAGACTACATTCAGACACATTATCCTGTACTAACCATAGACTACATGCAGACACAGTATACTGTACTAACCATAGACTACATGCAGATACAGTATCCTGTACTAACCATAGACTACATGCAGATACAGTATCCTGTACTAACCATAGACTACATGCAGACACAGTATCCTGTACTAACCATAGACTACATGCAGACACAGTATCCTGTACTAACCATAGACTACATGCTTACACAGTTTCCTGTACTAACCATAGCCTATAAGCAGACACAGTATCCTGTACTAACCATAGACTACATGCAGACACAGTATCCTGTACTAACCATAGACTACATGCAGACACAGTATCCTGTACTAACCATAGACTACATGCTTACACAGTTTCCTGTACTAACCATAGACTATAAGCAGACACAGTATCCTGTACTAACCATAGACTACATGCAGACACAGTATCCTGTACTAACCATAGACTACATGCAGACACAGTATCCTGTACTAACCATAGACTGCATGCAAACACAGTATCCTGTACTAACCATAGACTACATGCAAACACAGTATCCTGTACTAACCATAGACTATATGCAGATACAGTATCCTGTACTAACCATAGACTACATGCAGACACAGTATCCTGTACTAACCATAGACTACATGCAGACACGGTATCCTGTACTAACCATAGACTACATACAGACACAGTATCCTATACTAACCATCGACTACATACAGGCACTGTATCCTGTACTAACCATAGACTACATACAGACACAGTATCCTGTACTAACCATAGACTACATTCAGACACAGTATCCTGTACTAACCATAGACTACATGCAGACACAGTATCCTGTACTAACCATAGACTACATACAGACACAGTATCCTGCACTAACCATAGACTACATACAGACACAGTATCCTATACTAACCATCGACTACATACAGGCACTGTATCCTGTACTAACCATAGACTACATACAGACACAGTATCCTGTACTAACCATAGACTACATTCAGACACAGTATCCTGTACTAACCATAGACTACATGCAGACACAGTATCCTGTACTAACCATAGACTACATACAGACACAGTATCCTGCACTAACCATAGACTACATACAGACACAGTATCCTGTACTGACCATAGACTACATACAGACACAGTATCCTGTACTAACCGTAGACTACATACAGACACAGTATCCTGCACTAACCATAGACTACATACAGACACAGTATCCTGTACTGACCATAGACTACATACAGACACAGTATCCTGTACTAACCGTAGACTACATGCAGACACAGTATCCTGTACTAACCATAGACTACATGCAGACACAGTATCCTGTACTAACCATAGACTACATTCAGACACAGTATCCTGTACTAACCATAGACTACATGCAGACACAGTATCCTGTACTAACCATAGACTACATACAGACACAGTATCCTGCACTAACCATAGACTACATACAGACACAGTATCCTATACTAACCATCGACTACATACAGGCACTGTATCCTGTACTAACCATAGACTACATACAGACACAGTATCCTGTACTAACCATAGACTACATTCAGACACAGTATCCTGTACTAACCATAGACTACATGCAGACACAGTATCCTGTACTAACCATAGACTACATACAGACACAGTATCCTGCACTAACCATAGACTACATACAGACACAGTATCCTGTACTGACCATAGACTACATACAGACACAGTATCCTGTACTAACCGTAGACTACATACAGACACAGTATCCTGCACTAACCATAGACTACATACAGACACAGTATCCTGTACTGACCATAGACTACATACAGACACAGTATCCTGTACTAACCGTAGACTACATGCAGACACAGTATCCTGTACTAACCATAGACTACATGCAGATACATTATCCTGTACTAACCATAGACTATATGCAAACACAGTATCCTGTACTAACCATAGACTACATGCAGACACAGTATCCTGTACTAACTGTAGACTACATGCAGACACAATATCCTGTACTAACCATAGACTACATGCAAACACAGTATCCTGTACTAACCATAGACTACATGCAGATACAGTATCCTGTACTAACCATAGACTACATGCAAACACAGTATCCTGTACTAACCATAGACTACATGCAGATACAGTATCCTGTACTAACCATAGACTACATGCAAACACAGTATCCTGTACTAACCATAGACTACATGCAAACACAGTATCCTGTACTAACCATAGACTACATGCAGATACAGTATACTGTACTAACCATAGACTACATGCAGAAACAGTATCCTGTACTAACCATAGACTACATGCAGACACAGTATCCTGTACTAACCATAGACTACATGCTGACACAGTATCCTTTACTAACCACAGACTACATGCAAACACAGTATCCTGTACTAACCATAGACTACATGCAGATACAGTATCCTGTACTAACCATAGACTACATGCAGACACAGTATCCTGCACTAACCATAGACTACATGCAGACACAGTATCCTGTACTAATCATAGACTACATACAGACACAGTATCCTATACTAACCATCGACTACATACAGGCACTGTATCCTGTACTAACCATAGACTACATACAGACACAGTATCCTGTACTTACCATAGACTACATTCAGACACAGTATCCTGTACTAACCATAGACTACATGCAGACACAGTATACTGTACTAACCATAGACTACATGCAGATACAGTATCCTGTACTAACCATAGACTACATGCAGATACAGTATCCTGTACTAACCATAGACTACATGCAGATACAGTATCCTGTACTAACCATAGACTACATGCAGACACAGTATCCTGTACTAACCATAGACTACATACAGACACAGTATCCTGTACTAACCATAGACTACATGCTTACACAGTTTCCTGTACTAACCATAGCCTATAAGCAGACACAGTATCCTGTACTAACCATAGACTACATGCAGACACAGTATCCTGTACTAACCATAGACTACATGCAGACACAGTATCCTGTACTAACCATAGACTACATGCTTACACAGTTTCCTGTACTAACCATAGACTACATGCAGACACAGTATCCTGTACTAACCATAGACTACATGCAGACACAGTATCCTGTACTAACCATAGACTGCATGCAAACACAGTATCCTGTACTAACCATAGACTACATGCAAACACAGTATCCTGTACTAACCATAGACTATATGCAGATACAGTATCCTGTACTAACCATAGACTACATGCAGACACAGTATCCTGTACTAACCATAGACTACATGCAGACACGGTATCCTGTACTAACCATAGACTACATACAGACACAGTATCCTATACTAACCATCGACTACATACAGGCACTGTATCCTGTACTAACCATAGACTACATACAGACACAGTATCCTGTACTAACCATAGACTACATTCAGACACAGTATCCTGTACTAACCATAGACTACATGCAGACACAGTATCCTGTACTAATCATAGACTACATGCAGACACAGTATCCTGCACTAACCATAGACTACATACAGACACAGTATCCTGTACTGACCATAGACTACATACAGACACAGTATCCTGTACTAACCGTAGACTACATACAGACACAGTATCCTGCACTAACCATAGACTACATGCAGATACAGTATCCTGTACTAAGCATAGACTACATGCAGACACAGTATCCTGTACTAACCATAGACTACATGCAGACACAGTATCCTGTACTAATCATAGACTACATACAGACACAGTATCCTATACTAACCATCAACTACATACAGGCACTGTATCCTGTACTAACCATAGACTACATACAGGCACTGTATCCTGTACTAACCATAGACTACATACAGACACAGTATCCTGTACTAACCATAGACTACATGCAGACACAGTATCCTGTACTAACCATAGACTACATACAGACACAGTATCCTGCACTAACCATAGACTACATACAGACACAGTATCCTGTACTGACCATAGACTACATACAGACACAGTATCCTGTACTAACCGTAGACTACATACAGACACAGTATCCTGCACTAACCATAGACTACATACAGACACAGTATCCTGTACTGACCATAGACTACATACAGACACAGTATCCTGTACTAACCGTAGACTACATGCAGACACAGTATCCTGTACTAACCATAGACTACATGCAGATACATTATCCTGTACTAACCATAGACTATATGCAAACACAGTATCCTGTACTAACCATAGACTACATGCAGACACAGTATCCTGTACTAACCATAGACTACATGCAAACACAGTATCCTGTACTAACCATAGACTACATGCAGATACAGTATCCTGTACTAACCATAGACTACATGCAGAAACAGTATCCTGTACTAACCATAGACTACATGCAGATACAGTATCCTGTACTAACCATAGACTATATGCAAACACAGTATCCTGTACTGACCATAGACTACATACAGACACAGTATCCTGTACTAACCATAGACTACATGCAGATACAGTATCCTGTACTAACCATAGACTACATGCAAACACAGTATCCTGTACTAACCATAGACTACATGCAAACACAGTATCCTGTACTAACCATAGACTACATGCAGATACAGTATCCTGTACTAACCATAGACTACATGCAAACACAGTATCCTGTACTAACCATAGACTACATGCAAACACAGTATCCTGTACTAACCATAGACTACATGCAGATACAGTATCCTGTACTAACCATAGACAACATGCAGACACAGTATCCTGTACTAACCATAGACTACATGCAGACACAGTATCCTGTACTAACCATAGATTGCATGCTGACACAGTATCCTGTACTAACCATAGAGTACATGCAGACACAGTATCCTGTACTGACCATAGACTATATGCAAAATCTAAGGGGTGAAATAGTACCACAAATGTATTTGAAAAACGTGTGATTAATTGGTTAGTGCAGGATTTTCTAATAAATGTGAAATACTTGGGGCAGGTGTAATGTGGGGCCCATTGCCCTAGGTAATCTAGGCTGTATGTACAGTGACCAACCAGCTGGCATGTCTGATATTTTTAAGGTTAATTTCAATATAGATAATAAATATATAAATAATGGTCCTTTTATGGTAAAATGTCTTCTAAAGGTGAAATAAATAATTATTTTAAATCATTCCATGCAACATTAGTTTCCAAATTATGCTGCACAATTATTTATGTTAATTTATACCAATTAGAACGGTCATCCCAAGAAATTTGACACCTTTAGGTGTATTCTCATCATCCAGTGATAATACTGCATCCAAGGTCCACTATACTGACTGAGCCCTTTACTAGTCCCAGCTGAGGAGACACTTCCCCATATTAAACTCAGCACCCTACACTTAATGAGGGTCACACTTATCTTCCTGCGGCAGTCCTTGCTCTATACACATTATACTGTACTAATCCCACTTCTTCCTCACACGCAGGGTGGGGGCCACTGTACGTTATGTCAACGCCTAGGATGCTGTGCCTCTGATGGTGAGTGAATTGCCTTTGGCCCGTTTGTAAATGCCCCCACTCCAATACACTCTGTATAGCCACACTCTGCATGCTGCTACTGCATATACAGTACCCTGCAGTACCCTCCCTTGTAAATGTCACAGAAGTCTGTCTGATATGTGTCCTCCAACAAACACTCAGCATCTTTATGTACTAATTATATTTCTTAAATTCCTCTGTGATAACACTGTCTCTTTATCTCTTATCTTTATTCCCTCCTCTTTTATTCTTTAAAACCTTTCTCTCCCCTCTCTCTCTTTCTCTCTCTTTCTTTCTTTCTTTCTTTCTCTCTCTTTTTCTCTCTCTCTTTCTCTCTCTTGTTTTTCTATTTTTCTCTCTTGTTTTTCTCTTTTTCTCTCTTGTTTTTCTCTCTCTCTTTTTCTCTCTTGTTTATCTCTTTCTCTCTTGTTTTTTCTTTCTCTCTTGTTTTTTCTCTCTTTCTCTCTTGTTTTTTCTCTTTCTCTCTTGCTTTTCTCTCTTTCTCTCTTGCTTTTCGCTCTTTCTCTCTTGCTTTTCTCTCTTTCTCTCTTGCTTTTCGCTCTTTCTCTCTTGTTTTTTTTCTTTCTCTCTTGTTTTTCTCTCTTTCTCTCTTGTTTTTCTCTCTTTCTCTCTTGTTTTTTCTCTTTCTCTCTTGCTTTTCTCTCTTTCTCTCTTGCTTTTCGCTCTTTCTCTCTTGTTTTTCTCTCTTTCTCTCTTGTTTTTCTCTCTTTCTCTCTTGTTTTTTCTCTTTCTCTCTTGTTTTTTCTCTTTCTCTCTTGCTTTTCTCTCTTTCTGTCTTGTTTTTATCTTTTTCTCTTGTTTTTTCTCTTTCTCTCTTGTCTTTCTCTCTTGTTTTTCTCTCTTTCTCTCCTGTTTTTCTCTTTTTCTCTTGTTTTTTTCTCTTTCTCTCTTGTCTTTCTCTCTTTCTCTTTTGCTTTTCTCTCTTTCTTTCTTGTTTTTCTCTCTTTCTCTCTTGCTTTTCTCTCTTTCTCTCTTGCTTTTCTCTTTCTCTCTATCAATTTTCTCCTTCTCTCTTGTTTTTTTCTCTTTTTCTCTCTTGTTTTTCTCTTTCTCTCTTGTTTTTCTCTTTCTCTCTTTCTCCCTTTTCTCTCTTGTTTTTCTCTCCCTACCTATCTGCATTTCCTATTGTACTTCACAAACGTGGACCCTCCTACATCCTCGCCTACCCCCATTTCTCCCTCAGTATGATTTAAACACTCGTCACTTTTTGATTCTCAACTCTACAATCCCATTGGCCCCAGAAGACAGAGGAGAAGACTACAATAAACTGATGGAGATGCTGCCGTCTGATGGAGTGTAGACCCGCAGACCATTGCGTCCTGCATCTCCTACAAACCCCTCTCTTATATACTTTACTCTCTTCTTCCCCTTCCTTCTCCCATTCCTCCCCTCCTTTTTTATTGTCCCCCATTTCCTGGTCTCTTTTTAGACTGCTGCTGGCTCACAGCTTTTTATGCGTCTGTTTGAAGTCTGTGACTTTATGTCTTTAGACATGTGTTGGGATTATTGTCAATAAAAAGATGTATATAAATATTGACCCACTGAGTCTTTTAAAAGGAGGATGGTACTCTTGCTGTGTGTGCTGTACGTACATATCATGGTGTAGTTGTGTATATATGAGTCTATGTGTGTGTGTGTGTGTATTTATATGTGTGTATATTTATATGTGTGTATATATTATATATATATATATGTGTGTGTGTGTGTGTGTGTGTGTATATATTATATATATGTGTGTGTGTGTGTATTATATATATTTACTGACATTATATACACACACACACACACACATATATATATATATATATATATGTTTAGTTATGTGTATACATATGTATTTAAGTGCATGTAAAACCATTGCATAAATCATTTTACATGTTTTTATCTATTTAACTGTGTGTGATGGGTAGACTGACAGTACTGTGTATAAGGAGCAGACTGACAGTACTGTGTATGAGGAGCAGACTGACAGTACTGTGTATAAGGAGTAGACTGACAGTACTCTGTATAAGGAGTAGACTGACATTACTGTGTATAAGGAGCAGACTGAGAGTACTGTGTATAAAGAGCAGACTGAGAGTACTGTGTATGAGGAGCAGACTGACAGTACTGTGTATAAGGAGTAGAAGGAGTAGACTGACAGTACTGTGTATAAGGAGCAGATTGACAGTACTGTTTATAAAGAGTATACTGACGGTACTTTGTATAAGGAGCAGACTGACAGTACTGTGTATAAGGAGCAGATTGACAGTACTGTTTATAAAGAGTAGACTGACAGTACTTTGTATAAGGAGCAGACTAACAGTACTTTGTATAAGGAGCAGACTGACAGTACTGTGTATAAGGAGCAGACTGACAGTACTGTATATAAGGAGTAGACTGAAAGTACTGTGTATAAGGAGTAGACTGACAGTACTGTGTATAAGGAGTAGACTGACAGTACTTTGTATAAGGAGCAGACTAACAGTACTTTGTATAAGGAGCAGACTGACAGTACTGTGTATAAGGAGCAGACTGACAGTATTTTGTATAAGGAGCAGACTGACAGTACTGTATATAAGGAGCAGACTGACAGTACTGTGTATAAGGAGTAGACTGACAGTACTGTGTATAAGGAGCAGACTGACAGTATTGTGTATAAGGAGTAGACTGACAGTACTGTGTATAAGGAACAGACTGACAGTACTGTGTATGAGGAGTAGACTGACAGTACTGTGTATAAGGAGTAGACTGACAGTACTGTGTATAAGGAGCAGACTGACAGTACTGTGTATGAGGAGCAGACTGACAGTAATAAGGAGCAGACTGACAGTACTTTGTATAAGGAGCAGACTGACAGTACTGTGTATAAGGAGGAGACTGACAGTACTGTATATAAGGAGTAGACTGACAGTACTGTGTATAAGGAGTAGACTGACAGTACTGTGTATAAGGAGTAAAATAACAGTACTGTTTATACGGAGTAGACTGACAGTACTGTGTATAAGGAGTAGACTGACAGTACTGTGTATAAGGAGCAGACTGACAGTACTGTATATAAGGAGTAGACTGACAGTACTGTGTATAAGGAGTAGACTGACAGTACTGTGTATAAGGAGCAGACTGACAGTACTGTTTATACGGAGTAGACTGACAGTACTGTGTATACACAGTACTGTCAGTCTGCTCCTTATACACAGTACAGTCAGTCTGCTCCTTATACACAGTACTGTCAGTCTGCTTCTTATACACAGTACTGTCAGTCTGCTCCATATAAACAGTACTGTCAGTCTGCTCCTTATACACAGTACTGTCAGTCTACTCCTTATACACAGTACTGTCAGTCTACTCCTTATACACAGTACAGTAGACTGACAGTACTGTGTATGAGGAGCAGACTGACAGTACAGTGTATAAGGAGTAGACTGACAGTACTGTGTATGAGGAGCAGACTGACAATACTGTGTATAAGGAGCAGACTGACAGTACTGTGTATAAGGAGTAGACTGACAGTACAGTGTATAAGGAGCAGACTGACAGTGCTGTATATAAGGAGCAGTCTGACAGTACTGTGTATAAGGAGCAGTCTGACAGTACTGTGTATAAGGAGCAGACTGACAGTGCTGTATATAAGGAGCAGTCTGACAGTACAGTGTATAAGGAGCAGACTGACAGTGCTGTATATAAGGAGCAGTCTGACAGTGCTGTATATAAGGAGCAGACTGACAGTGCTGTATATAAGGAGCAGTCTGACAGTACAGTGTATAAGGAGCAGACTGACAGTACTGTGTATAAGGAGCAGACTGACAGTACTCTGTATGAGGAGTAGACTGACAGTATTGTGTATAAGGAGCAGACTGACAGTGCTGTATATAAGGAGCAGTCTGACAGTACTGTGTATAAGGAGCAGACTGACAGTACTGTGTATAAGGAGCAGACTGACAGTGCTGTATATAAGGAGCAGTCTGACAGTGCTGTGTATAAGGAGCAGACTGACAGTGCTGTATATAAGGAGCAGTCTGACAGTGCTGTGTATAAGGAGCAGACTGACAGTACTGTGTATAAGGAGCAGACTGACAGTGCTGTATATAAGGAGCAGTCTGACAGTGCTGTATATAAGGAGCAGTCTGACAGTGCTGTGTATAAGGAACAGACTGACAGTACTGTGTATAAGGAGCAGACTGACTGTACTGTGTATAAGGAGCAGACTAACAGTACTGTGTATAAGGAGCAGACTGACAGTACTGTGTATAAGGAGTAGACTGACAGTACTGTGTATAAGGAGCAGACTGACAGTACTGTGTATAAGGAGTAGACTGACAGTACTGTGTATGAGGAGTAGACCAACAGTACTGTGTATAAGGAGCAGACTGACAGTACTGTGTATAAGGAGCAGACTGAGAGTACAGTGTATAAGGAGCAGACTGACAGTACTGTGTATAAGGAGCAGACTGACAGTACTGTGTATAAGGATTAGACTGACAGTACTGTGTATAAGGAGTAGACTGACAGTACTGTGTATAAGGAGTAGACTGACACTACTGTGTATAAGGAGCAGACTGACAGTACTGTGTATAAGGATTAGACTGACAGTACTGTGTATAAGGAGTAGACTGACACTACTGTGTATAAGGAGCAGACTAACAGTACTGTGTAGAAGGAGCAGATTGACAGTACTGTGTATAAGGAGCAGACTGACAGTACTGTGTATAAGGAGTATATTGACAGTACTGTGTATGAGGGGTAGACTGACAATACTGTGTATAAAGAGCAGACTAACAGTACTGTGTATAATGAGCAGACTGACAGTACTGTGTATAAGGAGCAGAATGACAGTACTGTGTATAAGGAGCAGACTGACAGTACTGTGTATAAGGAGCAGAATGACAGTACTGTGTATAAGGAGCAGAATGACAGTACTGTGTATAAGGAGTAGATTGACAGTACTGTGTATGAGGGGTAGACTGACAATACTGTGTATAAAGGGCAGAATAACAGTACTGTGTATAAGGAGCAGACTGACAGTACTGTTTATAAGGAGTAGACTGACAGTACTGTGTATAAGGAGCAGACTGACAGTACTGTGTTTAAGGAGCAGACTGACAGTACTGTGTTTAAGGAGTAGACTGACAGTACTGTGTATAAGGAGCAGACTGACAGTACTGTTTATAAGGAGTAGACTGACAGTACTGTGTATAAGGAGCAGACTGACAGTACTGTTTATAAGGAGTAGACTGACAGTACTGTGTATAAGGAGCAGACTGACAGTACTGTTTATAAGGAGTAGACTGACAGTACTGTTTATAAGGAGTAGACTGACAGTACTGTGTATAAGGAGCAGACTGACAGTACTGTGTATAAGGAGCAGACTGACAGTACTGTGTATGAGGAGTAGACTGACAGTACTGTGTATAAGGAGCAGACTGACAATACTGTGTATAAGGAGTAGACTGACAGTACTGTTTATGAGGGGCAGACTGACAGTACTGTGTATAAGGAGCAGACTGACAGTACTGTGTATAAGGAGCAAACTGACAATACTGTGTATGAGGAGTAGACCAACAGTACGGTGTTTAAGGAGCAGACTGACTGTACTGTGTATAAGGAGCAGACTGACAGTACTCTGTATAAGGAGCAAACTGACAATACTGTGTATGAGGAGTAGACCAACAGTACGGTGTTTAAGGAGTAGACTGACAGTACTGTGTATGAGGGGTAGACTGATAGTACTGTGTATAAGGAGCAGACTGACAGTATTGTGTATAAGGAGCAGACTGACAGTACTGTGTATAAGGAGCAGACTGACAGTACTGTGTATGAGGGGTAGACTGACAGTACTGTGTATAAGGAGTAGGCTGACAGTACTGTGTATGAGGAGCAGACTGACAGCACTGTGTACAAGGAGCAGACTGACAGTACTGTTTATAAGGAGCAGACTGACAGTACTGTGTATAAGGAGCAGACTGGCAGTACTGTGTATAAGGAGCAGACTGACAGTACTGTGTATGAGGAGCAGACTGACAGTACTGTGTATAAGGAGCAGACTGACAGTACTGTGTATGAGGAGCAGACTGACAGTACTGTGTATAAGGAGTAGACTGACAGTACTGTGTGTGAGGGGTATACTGACAATACTGTGTATAAGGAACAGACTAACAATACTGTGTATAAGGAGAAGACTGACAGCACTGTGTATAATGAGCAGACTGACAGTACTGTGTATAAGGAGCAGACTGACAGTACTATGTATAAGGAGCAGCCTAACAGTACTGTGTATAAGGAGTAGACTGACAGTACTGTGTATAAGGAGCAGACTGAGAGTACTTTGTATAAGGAGCAGACTGACAGTACTGTGTATAAGGAGCAGACTGACATTACTGTGTATAAGGAGTAGACTGACAGTACTGTGTATGAGGGGTAGGCTGACAGTACTGCCAGTCTGCTCCTTATACACAGTACTGTCAGTCTACTCCTTATACACAGTACTGTCAGTCTACTCCTTATACACAGTACAGTAGACTGACAGTACTGTGTATGAGGAGCAGACTGACAGTACAGTGTATAAGGAGTAGACTGACAGTACTGTGTATGAGGAGCAGACTGACAATACTGTGTATAAGGAGCAGACTGACAGTACTGTGTATAAGGAGTAGACTGACAGTACAGTGTATAAGGAGCAGACTGACAGTGCTGTATATAAGGAGCAGTCTGACAGTGCTGTGTATAAGGAGCAGACTGACAGTGCTGTATATAAGGAGCAGTCTGACAGTGCTGTGTATAAGGAGCAGACTGACAGTACTGTGTATAAGGAGCAGACTGACAGTGCTGTATATAAGGAGCAGTCTGACAGTGCTGTATATAAGGAGCAGTCTGACAGTGCTGTGTATAAGGAGCAGACTGACAGTACTGTGTATAAGGAGCAGACTGACAGTACTGTGTATAAGGAGCAGACTGACAGTACTGTGTATAAGGAGCAGACTGACAGTACTGTGTATAAGGAGTAGACTGACAGTACTGTGTATAAGGAGCAGACTGACAGTACTGTGTATAAGGAGTAGACTGACAGTACTGTGTATAAGGAGCAGACTAACAGTACTGTGTATAAGGAGCAGACTGACAGTACTGTGTATAAGGAGCAGACTGAGAGTACAGTGTATAAGGAGCAGACTGACAGTACTGTGTATAAGGAGCAGACTGACAGTACTGTGTATAAGGATTAGACTGACAGTACTGTGTATAAGGAGTAGACTGACAGTACTGTGTATAAGGAGTAGACTGACACTACTGTGTATAAGGAGCAGACTGACAGTACTGTGTATAAGGATTAGACTGACAGTACTGTGTATAAGGAGTAGACTGACACTACTGTGTATAAGGAGCAGACTAACAGTACTGTGTAGAAGGAGCAGATTGACAGTACTGTGTATAAGGAGCAGACTGACAGTACTGTGTATAAGGAGTAGATTGACAGTACTGTGTATGAGGGGTAGACTGACAATACTGTGTATAAAGAGCAGACTAACAGTACTGTGTATAATGAGCAGACTGACAGTACTGTGTATAAGGAGCAGAATGACAGTACTGTGTATAAGGAGCAGACTGACAGTACTGTGTATAAGGAGCAGAATGACAGTACTGTGTATAAGGAGCAGAATGACAGTACTGTGTATAAGGAGTAGATTGACAGTACTGTGTATGAGGGGTAGACTGACAATACTGTGTATAAAGGGCAGAATAACAGTACTGTGTATAAGGAGCAGACTGACAGTACTGTTTATAAGGAGTAGACTGACAGTACTGTGTATGAGGAGCAGACTGACAGTACTGTGTATAAGGAGCAGACTGACAGTACTGTGTTTAAGGAGCAGACTGACAGTACTGTGTTTAAGGAGTAGACTGACAGTACTGTGTATAAGGAGCAGACTGACAGTACTGTTTATAAGGAGTAGACTGACAGTACTGTGTATAAGGAGCAGACTGACAGTACTGTTTATAAGGAGTAGACTGACAGTACTGTGTATAAGGAGCAGACTGACAGTACTGTTTATAAGGAGTAGACTGACAGTACTGTTTATAAGGAGTAGACTGACAGTACTGTGTATAAGGAGCAGACTGACAGTACTGTGTATAAGGAGCAGACTGACAGTACTGTGTATGAGGAGTAGACTGACAGTACTGTGTATAAGGAGCAGACTGACAATACTGTGTATAAGGAGTAGACTGACAGTACTGTTTATGAGGGGCAGACTGACAGTACTGTGTATAAGGAGCAGACTGACAGTACTGTGTATAAGGAGCAAACTGACAATACTGTGTATGAGGAGTAGACCAACAGTACGGTGTTTAAGGAGCAGACTGACTGTACTGTGTATAAGGAGCAGACTGACAGTACTGTGTATAAGGAGCAAACTGACAATACTGTGTATGAGGAGTAGACCAACAGTACGGTGTTTAAGGAGTAGACTGACAGTACTGTGTATGAGGGGTAGACTGACAGTACTGTGTATAAAGAGTAGGCTGACAGTACTGTGTATGAGGAGCAGACTGACAGCACTGTGTACAAGGAGCAGACTGACAGTACTGTTTATAAGGAGCAGACTGACAGTACTGTGTATAAGGAGCAGACTGACAGTACTGTGTATGAGGAGCAGACTGACAGTACTGTGTATGAGGGGTAGACTGACAGTACTGTGTATAAGGAGCAGACTGACAGTACTGTGTATAAGGAGCAGACTGACAGTACTGTGTATAAGGAGCAGACTGGCAGTACTGTGTATAAGGAGCAGACTGACAGTACTGTGTATGAGGAGCAGACTGACAGTACTGTGTATAAGGAGCAGACTGACAGTACTGTGTATGAGGAGCAGACTGACAGTACTGTGTATAAGGAGTAGACTGACAGTACTGTGTGTGAGGGGTATACTGACAATACTGTGTATAAGGAAAAGACTAACAGTACTGTGTATAAGGAGAAGACTGACAGCACTGTGTATAATGAGCAGACTGACAGTACTGTGTATAAGGAGCAGACTGACAGTACTATGTATAAGGAGCAGCCTAACAGTACTGTGTATAAGGAGTAGACTGACAGTACTGTGTATAAGGAGCAGACTGAGAGTACTTTGTATAAGGAGCAGACTGACAGTACTGTGTATAAGGAGCAGACTGACATTACTGTGTATAAGGAGTAGACTGACAGTACTGTGTATGAGGGGTAGGCTGACAGTACTGTGTATGAGGGTCAGGCTGACAGTACTGTGTATGAGGAGCAGACTGACAGTACTGTGTATAAGGAGTAGACTGACAGTACTGTGTATAAGGAGTAGACTGACAGTACTGTGTACGAGGAGCAGACTGACAGTACTGTGTATAAGGAGCAGACTGACAGTGCTGTGTATAAGGAGCAGACTGACAGTACTGTGTATGAGGGGCCGACTGACACTGCTGTGTATAAGGAGCAGACTGACAGTACTGTGTATAAGGAGCAGACTGACAGAACTGTGTATGAGGGGCAGACTGACAGTACTGTGTATGAGGGGTAGACTGACAGTACTGTGTATAAGGAGTAGACTGACAGTACTGTGTATAAGGAGCAGACTGACAGTACTCTGTATGAGGAGTAGACTGACAGTATTGTGTATAAGGAGCAGACTGACAGTGCTGTATATAAGGAGCAGTCTGACAGTACTGTGTATAAGGAGCAGTCTGACAGTACTGTGTATAAGGAGCAGACTGACAGTGCTGTATATAAGGAGCAGTCTGACAGTACAGTATATAAGGAGCAGACTGACAGTGCTGTATATAAGGAGCAGTCTGACAGTGCTGTGTATAAGGAGCAGACTGACAGTGCTGTATATAAGGAGCAGTCTGACAGTGCTGTGTATAAGGAGCAGACTGACAGTACTGTGTATAAGGAGCAGACTGACAGTGCTGTATATAAGGAGCAGTCTGACAGTGCTGTATATAAGGAGCAGTCTGACAGTGCTGTGTATAAGGAACAGACTGACAGTACTGTGTATAAGGAGCAGACTGACTGTACTGTGTATAAGGAGCAGACTAACAGTACTGTGTATAATGAGCAGACTGACAGTACTGTGTATAAGGAGCAGACTGACAGTACTGTTTATAAGGAGTAGACTGACAGTACTGTGTATAAGGAGCAGACTGACAGTACTGTGTATAAGGAGCAGACTGACAGTACTGTTTATAAGGAGTAGACTGACAGTACTGTGTATAAGGAGTAGACTGACAGTGCTGTGTATAAGGAGCAGACTGACAGTACTGTGTATAAGGAGTAGACTGACAGTACTGTTTATAAGGAGTAGACTGACAGTACTGTGTATAAGGAGCAGACTGACAGTACTGTGTATAAGGAGCAGACTGACAGTACTGTGTATGAGGAGTAGACTGACAGTACTGTGTATAAGGAGCAGACTGACAATACTGTGTATAAGGAGTAGACTGACAGTACTGTTTATGAGGGGCAGACTGACAGTACTGTGTATAAGGAGCAGACTGACAGTACTGTGTATAAGGAGCAAACTGACAATACTGTGTATGAGGAGTAGACCAACAGTACGGTGTTTAAGGAGCAGACTGACTGTACTATGTATAAGGAGCAGACTGACAGTACTGTGTATAAGGAGCAAACTGACAGTACTGTGTATGAGGGGTAGACCA
>NC_069505.1:20923438-21134845 GCF_027579735.1 Bombina bombina
CTCCTTCTCTCATTCTATATATACCCCTCTCTCCTCTCTCTCATTCTATATATACCCTCTCTCCTCTCTCTCATTTTATATATACCTCTTTCTCATTTTATATATATATATATATATATATATATATATATATATATATATATATATATATATACCCCTCTCTCTCATTCTATATATAACCCTCTCTCCTCTCCCTCATTCTATATATACCCTTCTCTCCTCTCATTCTATATATACCCCTTCTCATTCTATATATACCCCTCTCTCATTCTATATATACCCTCTCTGTCATTCTATATATACCCCTCTCTCATTCTATATATACGCCTCTCTCATTCTATATATACCCCTCTCTCCTCTCTCTCATTCTATATATACCCTTCTCTCCTCTCTCTCATTCTATATATACCCCTCTCTCATTATATATATATATCCCTCTCTCTCTCTCTCTCTCTCTCTCTCTCATTCTATATATACCCTTCTCTCCTCTCATTCTTTATATACCCCTCTCTCATTGAATATATACCCCTCTCTCATTCTATATATACCCCTCTCTCCTTTCTCTCATTCTATATATACCCCTCTCTCCTCTCTCTTATTCTATATATACCCCTCTCTCCTCTCTCTCATTCTATATATACCCCTCTCTCTCATTCTATATATACCCCTCTCTCTCATTCTATATATACCCCTCTCTCATTATATATATACCCCTCTCTCCTCTCTCTCATTCTATATATACCCTTCTCTCCTCTCATTCTATATATACCCCTCTCTCATTCTATATATACCCCTCTCTCTCATTCTATATATACCCCTCTCTCCTTTCTCTCATTCTATATATACCCCTCTCTCCTCTCTCTCATTCTATATATACCCTCTCTCCTCTCTCTCATTTTATATATACCTCTTTCTCATTATATATATATATATATATATATATATATCCCCCTCTCTCTCTCATTCTATATATAACCCTCTCTCCTTTCTCTCATTCTATATATACCCTTCTCTCCTCTCATTCTATATATACCCCTTCTCATTCTATTTATACCCCTCTCTCATTCTATATATACCCTCTCTGTCATTCTATATATACCCCTCTCTCATTCTATATATACGCCTCTCTCATTCTATATATACCCCTCTCTCCTCACTCTCATTCTATATACACCCCTCTCTCGTCTTTTCATTCTATATATACCCCTCTCTCCTCTCTCTCATTCTATATATACCCCTTCTCATTCTATATATACCTCTCTCTCATTCTATATATACCCTTTCTCTCATTCTATATATACCCCTCTCTCATTCTATATATACCCCTCTCTCACTCTATATATACCCATCTTTCATTCTATGTATACCCCTCTCTCCTCCCTCTCATTCTATATATACCCCTCTCTCGTCTCTTTCATTCTATATATACTCATCTCTCTCATTCTATATATACCCTTCTCTCCTCTCTCTCATTCTAAATATACCCCTCTCCCCTCTTTCTCATTCTATATATACCCCTCTCTCCTCTGTCTCATTCTATATATACCCCTCTCTCTCATTCTATATAAAATTCTCTCTCCTCTCTCTCATTCTATATATACCCCTCTCTCTCATTCTATATATACTCTTCTGTCTCATTCTATATATACCCCATTCTCCTCTCTCTCATTCTATATATACCCCTCTCTCCTCTCTCTCTCATTCTATATATACCCCTCTCTCCTCTCTCTCTCTCATTCTATATATACTCTTCTGTCTCATTCTATATATACCCCTCTCTCCTCTCTCTAATTCTATATATCCCCTTCTCTCCTCTCTCTCATTCTAAATATACCCCTCCCCCTCTCTCTCTTTCTATATATACCCCTCTCTCCTCTCTCTCATTCTATATATACCCCTCTCTCCTCTCTCTCATTTCTATATATACCCCTCTTCTCTCTCTCTCATTCTATATATATCCCTCTCTCCTCTCTCTCATTCTATATATACCCCCCTCTCCTCTCTTCTCATTATATATATATACCCCTCTCTCTCACATTATATATATACCCCTCTATCATCTATATATACCCTCTCTCATCTCTCTCATTCTACATATACCCCTCTCTCATTCTATATATACCTCTCTCTCATTCTATATTTACCCCTCTCTCATTATATATACCCTCTCCCCTCTCTCTCATTCTATAAATACCCTCTCTCCTCTCTCTCATTCTATATTTCCCCTCTCTCATTATATATACCCTCTCCCCCTCTCTCTCATAATATATTATACCCCCTCTCCTCTCTCTCATTCATATATACCCTCTCCCCACTCTCTCATTCTATATATACCCTCTCTCTCTTTCTCATTCTATATTTACCCCTCTCTCATTATATATACCCTCTCCCCTCTCTCTCATTCTATATATACCCTCTCTCCTCGCTCTCATTCTATATATACCATCTCTCCTCTCTCTCATTCTATATATACCCCTCTCTCCTCTCTCTCATTCTATATATACCCCTCTCTCTCATTCTATATATACCCTCTCTCTCATTCTATATATACTTCTCTCTCCTCTCTCTCATTCTATATATACCCCTCTCTCCTCTCTCTCATTCTATATATACCCCCTCTCCTCTCTCTCATTCTATATATACCCCTCTCTCATTCTATATATACCCCTCTCTCATTATATATAACCCTCTCTCCTCTCTCTCATTCTATATATACCCCTCTCTGATCTCTCTCATTCTATATATACCCCTCTCTCATCTCTCTCTTTCTAAATATACCCCCTCTCCTCTTTCTCATTCTATATATACCATCTCTCCTCTCTCTCATTCTATATGTACCCCTCTCTCATTCTATATATACCCCTCTCTCATTCTATATATACCCCTCTCTCATTCTATATTTACCCCTCTCTCAATATATATGCCCTCTCTCATTCTATATATACCCTCTTTCCTCTCTCTCATTCTATATATACCCCTCTCTCCTCTCTCTCATTCTATATATATCCCTCTCTCATCTCTCTCATTCTATATATACCCTCTCTTCTCTCTCTCAATTCTATGTATACCCCTCTTCATTATATATATCACTCTCTCAGCTCTCTCATTCTATATGTACCCCCTCTCTCATTATATAACCACTCTCACCTCTCTCTCATTCTATATATACCCTCTCTCCTCTCTCTCATTCTATATATACCCTCTCTCCTCTCTCTCATTCTATATATACCCCTCTCTCATTCTATATATACCCCTCTCTCCTCTCTCTCATTCTATTATATCCCCTCTTTCTCATTCTATATATACCTTTCTCTCTCATTCTATATATACTTCTCTCTCCTCTCTCTCATTCTATATATACCCCCTCTCTCATTATATATATACCCCTCTCTCCTCTCTCTCATTCTCTATATTACCCCCTCTCTCATTCTATATATACCCCTCTCTTATTCTATATATTACCCTCTCTCTCATTCTATATATACCCCTCTCTCATTCTATATATACCCCTCTCTCTCATTCTATATATACCCCTCTCTCCTCACTCTCATTCTATATATACCCCTCTCTCATCTCTTTCATTCTATATATACCCCCCTCTCTCCTCTCTCTGTTTCTATATATACTCATCTCTCTCATTCTATATATACCCCTCTCTCCTCTCTCTCATTCTATATATACCCCTCTCTCTCATTCTATATATACCCCTCTCTCATTCTATATATACCCCTCTCTCTCATTCTATATATACCCCTCTCTCCTCTCTCTCATTCTATATACACCCCTCTCTCCTCTCTTTCATTCTAAATATACCCATCTCTCTCATTCTATACTATACCCCCACTCTCCTCTCTCTCATTCTATATATACCCCTCTCTCTCATTCTATATATACTCTTCTGTCTCATTCTATATATACCCCACTCTCCTCTCTCTCATTCTATATATACCCCTCTCTCCTCTCTCTCTCATTCTATATATACTCCTCTCTCTCATTCTATATATACTCTTCTGTCTCATTCTATATATACCCCTCTCTCCTCTCTCTAATTCTATATGTTACAGAAGCATTAGTTATTTTGTTGTGAAGAGCTTATTTCCCAGCAGCAATGCCTGAACCAGCCAAGCCAGCGCCTAAGAAGGGCTCCAAGAAAACCGTAACAAGTATCATTTCATAAAGAGTTAACTCTTTATGAAATGATACTTGTTACGGTTTTCTTGGAGCCCTTCTTAGGCGCTGGCTTGCTGGTTCAGGCATTGCTGCTGGGAAATAAGCTCTTCACAACAAAATAAACTAATGCTTCTGTAACAGTGCTCCCCTTTCTGTGGAACACTCTGGCAGACACAGGTACTGACCCCTTTTCGGGGCAGACTAAGGCTGTCCAGACGCTGGTTATGCGGGGCCTGAGGTCTGTTTGTCTGGACAACCCGTCGGCGTTGCCATTCTGTTTCCCCAGGTCTGTAAGTAATGGTGAAATTGAAGGGTTGCAACGATAAGCTCAACGTAATAGCCTGCCGTTATCTCCACGAGACACGGTTCAGCCACACCAACGGGTTATGGTCGGTGACCAGAGTGAACTCCTGACCATACTAAATAGGGAGTCAATTTCTTTAATGCCCACACCAAAGCCAAACACTCCTTTTCGACCGCTGCATAGCTGGATTCGCGGGGCAGGAGCTTCCGGCTGATGTAGGCACTGGATGCTCCCCTCCATCTTCGCCTACTTGGCTGAGGACAGCTCCCAGCCCGAACATGGAAGCGTCTGTATGGACAGATAAGAAACGTTGTTAAGGGCTGGGGCCGCCAAGACAGGAGCGTTAATTAGAGCATTTTTGAGAGCCCTGGAAAGCCGTTTCACAGTGGGGAGACCCACAGGACTGTCGAGGTAAGTTCTTCTTGGGTCAAGTCAGTCAGGGGTTTGGCAAGTGTGCTGTAGTTGGTACGAACCGTCTATAGTACCCTTGCCAGTGCCCAGGAAGGCTAGGACCTGAGTCTTAGTGGATGGGGGTGGGCCAATTGGCGGACAGCTTCTATTTTGGCCGGCTCTGGTCGCTGCTTTCCACACCCCACCCGGTGACCCAGGTACTGTACCTCGGCCATCCCAAAGTGGCATTTTTCTGGCTTCAGAGTCAGGCCAGCAGCCCGGATCTGATCCAGAAACCATTCCCACATGAGCTAAGTGGTCCCTCCCAGGACTCACTGTGGATCGCTATGTAGTCAAGGTAGGCGCAAGCAAACTCTGGAAGCCATCCAGGAGCCTATCCACCAAGCGCTGGAATGTAGCTGGGGGCATTCTTCATCCCAACGGCATTACCCCTAAACTGATATAAGCCGAATGGGGTGGACGAATGCCGACTTGGGGATAGCCTCCGGGGCCAGGGGAATCTGCCATGTAACCTTTGCAGAGGTCAATAGTGGTCAGGTAATTTCCCCTGGCTATACGATCGAGTAGCTCGTCTACCCTGGGCATACGGGTAAGCGTCCGTCACGGTATTTTCATTGAGCCTCCGATAGTCTACACAGAACCGGGTTGGTCCCATCTTTCTTGGGCACCAAGACAACTGGGGAGGCCCATGGACTATCGGAGGGCTCAATTACCCTGAGCTGGAGCATACTCATCGATCTCCCTTCTTCATTCCTGTCCTAACTGCTTCGGGGATTCGGTACGGAGCCTGGCGCAAGGGAGCTTGTCCGGTAGTATCTACCTGGTGGGTGGTTTAAAGTAGTTGTACCCTGGCTTCGGGGAGAAGGTGAGGTGTTTGGACTGGAGGAGTTGGTTGAGCTGCTCCCTTTCAGTGGGGCTAAGTCGGTCCCCCTATCTGAACCTGCGCCACTATACCTGTGGGGAGACTCTTTTCTAATAGGTCTGGAATGGGTTAAACTGTCGTGGGTCTTCCTGAGGGGAACAACATACGGCCCGTCACGTTCTCTGGTCGCTCAAAATATTCCCTTGAGCATGTTTACATGGAATGTCTTTCTAAGATTGTTGTCATGGCAGCTAGCTATCACATAAGTGGTGTCTCCCCTTTTCTCTACGATCTGGTAGGGACCCTGCCAGGACGCCTGCAATTTGTCTGTCTTCACCGGCTTAAGTACTAACACCTTTTGTCTTGGTGAAGATTCTCTTTCGGGCCCCCCCGATCGTTACCATACTTTCTGTCTTCTCTGGGCAACTGGAGATTAGCCCGCACGGATTTGGCTAATTGCTCCATTCGGTCCCTGAGTTCCAGCACGTATGGCACATTGGGGACACCGTCAGCCTCCATCTCTCCCTCCCAGTGCTCCCGGATCAGGTTTAGGGGTCCCCGTACCTTTCTTCCGTAGAGCAACTCGAAGGGAGAGAACCCTGTCGTTTCCTGGGGCACCTCCCGATAAGCAAATAGGAGGTGCGGCAGGAAGCGTTCCCAGTCTCGGTATTCCTGAGTGAACGTCTTGAGCATTTGCTTGAGGGGTCTCCCATTGAACCTCTCACCACAGCCCGTTCGTCTGGGGGTGGTATGGGGAGCTCAGGAGGGACTAATTTTGCAAACCTGCCAGAGTTGTTGGGTTAATTCAGCCGTAAATTGGGTGCCTCGGTCGGATAGGATTTCTTTTGGAAATCCTACCCGGGAGAACACCTGTACTAGTGCATTCGCTACCGTATCCGCTTGTATGTTGGATAGGGCGACAGCCTCTGGGTACCTGGTAGCGTAGTCCACTACGGTAAGAATGTAGCGCTTACCGGAGGGACTAGGGGTAGCCAGTGGTCCCACTAGGTCAATAGCAACCCGGCCTGAAGGGTTCCTCTACAATGGGCATATTTACTAGCTGGGCTTTAGGGTGATCGCCTCGCCTTCCTACTCGTTGACCACACATCGCAGGTGTTACAGTAAGTTCTAACGTCAGCGTGCACCCCTGGCCCAAAAGACGTGTGAGTAATGCGGTGTAGGGTACGGGTAACGGCTAGGTGGCCTGCTAAGGGGATGTCGTGGCCTATTTGAGGATTTCTTGACGGTATTTGTGGGGCACTACCAGCTGTCGCCTACGCTGTCCCCTTTTCTCTGTCCAGCGGTATAGTTTCCCTTTTTCCCATAAGAATGTTTCGTTATCTGCCCCGCCCCCTCCGGTCTCTGCTCGTTCCAGGTACTTTTGTAAGGTCGGGTCAGTCTTAGACTCTGCCTCGAAAGCATCTGGGGTGTCCCAGGGTATGGGGCCTAACCTGTCAGGCAAGGTCGGGGTAGGTCTTACCTGTGTCTCCCGCACTGGTGAGAGCTCTCGCTCCGTCCGGGCTTGGGCCCGTGTAGTCACTGGGTCCGCCTCGTTGTTGCATACTGGAGCATAGGCAGAAGTCATGGGGCCCAAATCGTTTGCCCAGTAGTACTTCGGCAGGTAAATTTATCCATTAGGCCCCACGTTCACAGCCCCCTTTCCCGCTCCCCAATCAAGATGCACTTTAGCTGTTGGAATTTTGTACACATCCCCCCCCCGCCACTCTAACGGCCCACAGTCTGTCCGGATCGCTTGTGCTCTGGCACCAAATGACTCTTGTACCAGCGTGATAGTAGCCCCTGTTGTCTTGCAATCCCTCGGTAGATCGCCCTCGAGCCATTACCCTCTGCCGATGGTGCTGGCGGTATCTGAGGCAGCATATACAGGGTCTGCCTCGTGAAGCGGCCCCACATATCCCTCCATAGGGGCCTCTTGGTTAACACAGAGGGCCCGGGCCGGACGATAGGACCAGAGGGGTAATTGTAATTCCTGGGTGTCTGGTGCGTATTAAGGGGGCAGCTAGCCATGAAATGCCCTGGTTGCTTGCATCGGTGGGCAAGTCGGTCTGTGACGCTCAGAGCTGTTATTGGGTGAGTCCTGAGTGTCGGACGGGCCCTGTGGGCACCGGGGCTCGGAATTCAGCACGAGGGGGTGCACGGTAAACCTCTCTGGGTTCGACCCGTGCTGGAGCTCGGTAGTTCATGGTTCGTGAAGACGGGAGTCATAATGTTCATCGGCCAATTTGGCCTGCTTCTTCTAAGGTAGAAGGCCGCCTGTCTCGCAGCCATTCCTTCCCTTGCTGTTCCATGCCATTATAAAAAATGTTCTAAGAGAAACAATTGTAAAATTTCCTCCCCAGTCACCGCTTTACTTCCGCTCAGCCAGTGATTTGCCGCTCTCCGCATTTCGGTGCGCCCATTCCATATGGGTATCGTTAGGCTTCTTTCCCGTGCCCCGAAACTGTCGGCGATACGTGTCCGGAGTTACAGCGTACCGTCGCAACAGTGTCTCCTTAACTAGCTCATACTGTGTCACTTCCTTAGCACCCAGAGTACGAAAGGCTTCCAGGGCTCGCCCGGATAGTTTCCCAGGACAATATCGTGGGCCACTCTCTGTTGGGAATCTGGTGCAGGGCACATTGCCTTTCGAAGTCCGCCAAATATTCATCAATCCCTGTCTCGCTCTCTAGAAAGGGTCGAAATGCCGTATAGGGGATTCTTGGGCCTCCCAGCATTCTTCGACAGGGATGATTACCTGCGGGGGCTACAGCATTGCGGTGTGCGTTCGCTAGGTTGAGTTCGTGGGCTCGAGTCTCTTGTATATCCTCGTCCGCCTCCGCCATCAACTGCTGTACCAATTCCATGGAGGGGTTCGGCCCGTATAATGAGAGCCTTTCCCGAACAATCTGGTTTTTTTCGTCACTAATCGTGGTCGGTGTTTCCGCCATTGTGAAGCTCTGATCCAGTTCGTTCAATTCTGCGATCAGCTCTCTCCTCGGCCGGGTTGCTGTGTACCCCCCTCTGCTTTCAAGTAAATCCTTAGGGTTGTACGCTTCAATTTTTTGTAAGCGCTCTCCCATCCGTTCTGTACCTCTCCTAGGAAATCCAGGAAAATCCCGCCGCTGCCCGCCAAATGTTACGGTTACCCTTAGTCTCGCTGAGAGATGGGACCGCTTAGTAGCCTGGATCCTATTGCTAAAGAGGGGGAGAAGCTGCTTTCCATAGTATTCTATATGAGTCTCGCAAATATAGAATAATCTCCCTTAGCTGTAGTACAGCTAGGATACCCTTCTGCCCACAAAAACGAGTCAACGCTGCGATTGAGGGTCAAACAAGAACTCAGCAACTGGATGCCCTGCCTGCTTTTTATTAAGGTTACATCGCACACAGGGCACTCCCAGGGGGAGAGGGGGGGGGGAAGCACAAATATCCCCCTTCTCTCCTCTCTCTCATTCTAAATATACCCCTCCCCCTCTCTCTCTTTCTATATATACCCCTCTTCCTCTCTCTCATTCTATAATACCCCTCTCTCCTCTCTCTCATTCTATATATACCCCCTCTCTCCTCTCTCTCTTCTATTATAATCCCTCTCTCCTCTCTCTCATTCTATATATACCCCCTCTCCTCTCTCTCATTATATATATATACCCCTCTCTCTCATTATATATATACCCCCTCTCTCATTCTATATATACCCCTCTCTCATCTCTCTCATTCTATATATACCACTCTCTCCTCTCTTCATTCTATATACCCCCCTCTCCTCTCTCTCATTCTATATTTACCCCTCTCTCAATATATATGCCCCTCTCTCATTTTATATATATATACCCTCTTTCCTCTCTCTCATCTATATAAACCCCTCTCTCCTTTCTCTCATTCTATATATACCCCTCTCTCATCTCTCTCATTCTATATATACCCTCTCTCCTCTCTCTCATTCTATGTATACCCCTCTCTCATCTCTCTCATTCTATATATACCACTCTCTCCTCTCTCTCATTCTATATGTACCCCTCTCTCATTAATAATACCACTCTTCACCTCTCTTATTCTATATATACCCTCTCTCATCTCTCTCATTCTATATATACCCTCTCTCCTCTCACTCATTCTATAAATACCCCTCTCTCATTCTTTATATACCCCTCTCCCCTCTTTCCTCATTCTATATTTACCGTTTCTCCTCTCATTCTATATATACTTCTCTCTCCCTCTCTCTCAATTCTATATATACCCCTCTCTCATATATAATATACCCCTCTATCCTCCTCTCTCCTCATTTCTATATATACCCCCCCTCTGCTCATCTTATATCTACCTTTCTCTCACTCATCTCTCATTCTATATTTACCCCTTTTCCCCTCTCTCTCATTTCTATATATACCCCTCTCTCCTCTCTCTCATTCTATATATACCACTCTCTTATCTCTCTCATTCTATATATACCCTCTCTCACTCTCTCTCATTCTATAATACCCCTCTACTCAGTATAATATACCACTCTCATCAGCTCTCTCATTCTATATGTACCCCTCTCTTATTACATATACCCTCTCCCCTCTCTCTCATTCTATATATACCCTCTCTCATCTATCTCATTCTATATATACCCCTCTCTCCTCTTTCTCATTTCTATATATGGCCCCTCTCTCATTCTATATATACCCCCTCTCTCCACTCTCTCATTCTATATATACCCCTCTTTCTCATTCTATATATACCCCTCTCTGTCATTCTATATATACTTCTCTCTCCTCTCTCTCATTCTATATATACCCTCTCTCCTCTCTCTCATTCTATATATACCTCTCTCTCCTCTCTCTCATTCTATATATACCCCTCTCTCTCATTCTAAATATACCCCTCTCTCCTCTCTCTCATTCTATATATACCCCTCTCTCATTCTATATATACCCCTCTCTCCTCTCTCTCATTCTAAATATATTCCTCTCTCTCATTCTATATATACCCCTCTCTCTCCTGTCTCTCATTCTTTATATACCCCCTCTCCTCTCTCTCATTCTATATATACCCTCTCTCCTCTCTCTCATTCTATATATACCATCTCTCCTCTCTCTCATTCTATATGTACCCCCTCTCTCATTAAATATACCCTCTCCCACATTCTATATATACCCTCTCTCCTCTCTCTCTCATTCTATATTTACCCCTCTCTCAATATATATACCCTCTCTCCTCTCTCTCATTCTATATATACCCTCTTTCCTCTCTCTCATTCTATATATACCCCTCTCTCCTCTCTCTCATTCTATATATACCCCTCTCTCATCTCTCTCATTCTATATATAACCTCTCTCCTCTCTCTCATTCTATGTATACCCCTCTCTCATTATATATACCACTCTCTCAGCTCTCTCATTCTATATGTACCCCTCTCTCATTATATATACCCTCTCACCTCTCTCTCATTCTATATATACCCTCTCTCATCTCTCTCATTCTATATATACCCTCTCTCCTCTCTCTCATTCTATATTACCCCTCTCTCATTCTATATATACCCCCTCTCTCCTCTCTCTCATTCTATATATACCCCTCTTTCTCATTCTATATATACCCCTCTCTCTCATTCTATATATACTTCTCTCTCCTCTCTCTCATTCTATATATACCCCTCTCTCATTATATATATACCCCTCTCTCCTCTCTCTCATTATATATATACTCCTCTCGCATTCTAAATATACCACTCTGCTCCCCCATTCTATATATACCCTCTCTCCTCTCTCTCATTCTATATATACCGTTTTTCCTCTCTCTCATTCTATATATACCCCTCTCTCCTCTCTCTCATTCTATATATACCACTCTCTTATCTCTCTCATTCTATATATACCATCTCTCCTCTCTCTCATTCTATATATACCCCTCTCTCATTATATATACCACTCCTCTCAGCTCTCTCCATTCTATATGTACCCCTCTCTCATTATATATACCCTCTCCCCTCTCTCTCATTCTATATATACCCCTCTCTCATTCTATATATACCCTCTCTCCTCTCTCTCATTCTATATATACCCCTCTCTCATTCTATATATACCCCTCTCTCATTCTATATATACCCCTCTCTCATTCTATATATACCCCTCTCTCATTCTATATATACCCCTCTCTCATTCTATATATACCCCTCTCTCATTCTATATATATTCCCCTCTCTCCTCTCTCTCATTCTATATATACCCCTCTCTCCTCTCTCTCATTCTATATATACTCCTCTCTCATTCTATATATACCCCTCTGCTCTCTCATTCTCTATATACCCCTCTCTCATTATATATACCCCTCTCTCATCTCTCTCATTCTATATTTACCCCCTCTCTCATTATATATACCCTCTCACCTCTCTCTCATTCTATATATACCCCTCTCTCCTCTCTCATTCTATATATACCCCTCTCTCTAATTCTATATATATATACCCCTCTCTCCTCTCTCTCATTCTATATATACCCCTCTCTCATTCTATATATACCCTCTCTCCTCTCTCTCATTCTAAATATACTCCTCTCTCTCATTCTATATATACCCCTCTCTCTCCTGTCTCTCATTCTATATATACCCCTCTATCATTATTTATATACCCTCTCTCCTCTCTCTCATTCTAAATATACTTCTCTCTCTCATTCTATTATAACCCCTCTCCTCTCTCTCATTCTAAATATACCCCCTCTCTCTCATTCTATATATACCCCTCTCTCATTCTATATATACCCCTCTCTCTCATTCTATATATACCCCTCTCTCTCATTCTGTATATACCCCTCTCTCTCATTCTATATATACCCCTCTCTCTCATTCTATATATACCCCTCTCTCCTCTCTCTCATTCTATATATACCCTCTCTCCTCTCTCTCATTCTATATATACCCCTCTCTCCTCTCTTATTCTATATATACCCCTCTCTCTTCTCTCTCATTCTATATATACCCCTCTCTCCTCTCTCTCATTCTATATATACCCCTCTCTCTCATTCTATGTATACCCCTCTCTCTCATTCTATATATACCCCTCTCTCTCATTCTATATATACCCCTCTCTCATTCTATATATACCCCTCTCTCTCATTCTATATATACCCCTCTCTCATTCTATATATACCCCTCTCAGTCTATATATACCCCTCTCATTCTATATATACCCCTCTCTCCTCTCTCTCATTCTAAATATACCCCTCTCTCTCATTCTATATATATACCCCTCTCTCCTCTCTCTCATTCTATATATACCCCCTCTCCTCTCTCTCATTCTATATATACCCCTCTCTCCTGTCTCTCATTCTATATATACCCCTCTCTCTCATTCTATATATACCCCCCTCTCCTCTCTCTCATTCTATATATACCCCTCTCTCCTCTCTCTCATTCTATATATGCCCCTCTCTCCTCTTTCTCATTCTATATATACCCCTCTCTCTTCTCTCTCATTCTATATATACCCCCTCTCCTCTCTCTCATTCTATATATACTCCTCTCTCTCATTCTATATATACCCCCTCTCTCTCATTCTATATATACCCCTCTCTCCTGTCTCATTCTATATATACCCCCTCTCTCTCATTCTATATATACCCCTCTCTCCTGTCTCATTCTATATTTACTCCTGTCTCTCATTCTATATATACTCCTCTGTCTCATTCTATATATACCCTCTCTCCTCTCTCTCATTCTAAATATACCCCTCTCTCCTCTCTCTCATTCTATATATACCCCTCTCTCCTCTCTCTCATTCTATATATACCCTTCTCTCCTCTCTCTCATTTTATACATACCCCTCTCTCCTCTCTCTCATTCTATATATACCCTCTCTCTCATTCTATATATAATAAAGGTAAAGGTACCTTGATAAAGGTAGTTTTAGACTACCGAAACGCGTAGAATTTGTTTACTGATTGTACATATTAGGCTATACTCTTGCAACAAGCAGGTTCATCCCCAAATTTAGATTTTATCGTCTTTGGGCATATGAATAATCCCTGTGTTGCTTAGCCTCCTTTGGATTGATATTCAGGTTATTCAGGCTTATTCAGTAGTAAATAATACTTATATTTTTCTTATTGTTAAAGTGTTGCATAGTTTAAAATGTCTCAGATACAGTGCAATGGGTGTTTTGCACTTTTTAATCGTTCTACTTTTTGGAGATTTAGGGGCTGTCCTGTTTGTAAGCAGTTTTCCCTGTTAAGGGAGGAAATAGCTAAACTTCAAGCTAAGGTAAGTAACATACCTGTTACCTCTACAAAGCTGCCTCAGAAAGAAGCCCCTCTACCCCAGAGATCAGCAAGGAGAGGCAGATGGATCACTGTAGGCTCTGGAAGAATTAGAACAGTAGACCAGAAGCATTGCCCACAACCTCTGCCATTGCAAAACTCCTATGCTGCTCTTGCCGAATACACTTGTGATGAGGAGATTGCTGTTTCTGAGCCCTCTGAAGCTGTAACAGGTCATTTAAATCTATTGGCACCTGATTCTCCAGGTAACATAACACAGGAAAGAACTGCAGATGTGTTTTTGAGAAAAAGACTGTTAGTGGGTGACTCTATTTTGAGGAATGTGTATTTAGGTGAAAGTAAAGGAGAAACAAGGGAGGTTAGATGTCTTCCAGGAGCTACTGCTCACAGGGATAAGAATCGTATTTTGAGAATTGTTAAGGCAGCAGGAAAGGGAAGGGAGTTAGATGTGATTGTTCATTTAGGAACAAATGATCTGGCTAGTAATCATGTTGCTGCTGTTCAGAAAGAGTTTTGTGACCTAGGTAATCATTTAGAGACTGTGGCATCAACTCTATCATTTTCTGCTATTTTACCTGTGTATGACCAGGAAGCAGGAAAGATGGAGCGGATAACAACATTTAATTCTTGGTTAGATAAGTGGTGCAGGGAACGAGGATTTGGTTTTATTGGCCATTATAGCTCTGTTTGGAAAGATACTAGGTTATTTAGGAGAGATGGCTTGCATTTGGATGCTAAAGGAACAGAGTATCTGGGAGAGGAGTTTTAAATACTTTATTAGAAATCATTTAAACTAATAAAGGGGGGGTAGCATTAATATATCCACCTGCCCCCCACAGCATGCCGAAACTGTTAGTCCAAGTAACAATTCTAGAAATTCTAGTAGAAAAATTCTTCGTGCCATGAGCACAAATGCTCGCAGCTTAGGAAATAAATTACCTGAACTCATTTCAATAATGACTAGGGACAACTTGGATTTAGTAGCTATAACAGAAACATGGTACAATGATTTGCATGACTGGGACATAGGCATACCTGGATACAGGTTATTTAAAAAGAACAGAGTAGGAAAGAAAGGTGGAGGAGTTGCTTTGTATGTAAATGAAAATATAAAGGTTACTGAAATTGTAGGAACAAATGATGAGGTGGAAAGTATTTGGGTGACTTTGGAAATTGGAGATAAAAATGTTTTTAGAATAGGGGTTGTATATAGGCCTCCATTGCAGGATGAAAAACTGGACAATCTGTTATTAGATGAAATAACCAAAATGACCATGAAGGGTAAGGTTATAGTACTGGGGGACTTTAATTTGCCAGATATAGACTGGAAGATTCCTTCTGCTAGATCGGCTAGAAGCAGGTATATTCTTGAATCTCTGCTAGGGGAATCACTTGAACAATTAGTCAAGGAACCAACTCGTAAGGAAGCTATATTAGATCTAATACTTACAAACAGTGATACAGTTTCAGATGTGTTTGTAGGTGAGAACTTAGGATCCAGTGATCATCAATCTGTTTGGTTTAGTATTCATGTTCAGGAACTGTCCACCCAGACTAAAACAAAAGTTTTAGACTTTAGGACGGCAGATTTTTCATTAATGGGAGAATACCTAAAGAACTATTTAAAGGGGAAAACTCTTATTACAGGGGTTCAAGAACAGTGGGAATTTGTGAAAGGTGCCATTTTAGATGCAACCGCACACTGTATTAGACATGTCTGTAAAAGTAAAAGAAAGCGGAAACCAATTTGGTTTTCCAAAGAAGTAGCACATGCTGTAAAGACAAAAAAGATAGCTTATAAAAAATTACAGACACACACAAGCAGATGATGATATGAAAATATGGAGACTCCAACAAAAAAAAGACTAAGCAGTTAATTAGGAAGGTTAAAGCTCATGCAGAAGAGAAGATAGCACAGTCAGTAAAACATGGGGACAAAACATTCTTTAGATATATCAGTGAAAGAAGAAAAAATAAGGTAGGAATAGTAAAATTGAAATCAGTTGATGGTAGAATAATAGAAGGAGATAAGCAGATTGCAGACTGTCTCAATGATTACTTCTGTTCTGTTTTCACTAAAGATTGTGAAGATACAATGTCTACATTAAGGGATGCAACGCAAAATAGAAACAAGCTTAACAGTAATCTTTTTACAGAGGATGAGGTTTTGTTAGCATTATCAAAAATAAATGTTACAAAGGCAGTGGGTCCTGATATTATTCATCCAAGGGTTTTAAAAGAACTTCGATCAGTGCTAACTGTCCCATTAACTGATCTGTTTAATCAGTCACTATTAACAGGAGCTGTCCCAGATGATTGGAGAATAGCAAATGTAATACCCCTTCATAAAAAGGGCAGTAGAGAAGAATCTGGCAACTACAGGCCAGTTAGTTTAACTTCAGTAGTAGGGAAAATAATGGAAAGCCTCTTAAAAGAAAGAATTATGACTTACATAAAGACAAACAATTTAGAGGACCAAAATCAGCATGGTTTTACTTCAGGGAGATCATGTCAGACTAATCTAATTGACTTCTTTGATTATGTAACAAAAGTATTAGACAAGGGAGGAGCAGTTGATGTAGCATATCTAGATTTCAGCAAAGCATTTGACACCGTCCCACACAATAAACTTATTCACAAACTATATCTCCTTGGTCTAGATTCAAAAATTGTGAACTGGGTGGAATGCTGGCTTAAGGACAGAAAACAAAGTGTCTTAGTAAATGGAGTTCATTCAGCAGAGGGGGCTGTTACTAGTGGTGTTCCTCAGGGGTCAGTTCTGGGGGCCTGTTTTGTTTAACATATTTATCTGCGATATCAGCAAAGGGCTACAGGGGAAAGTATGTCTCTTTGCAGATGATACAAAAATTTGCAACAGAGTGGATGTTCCAGGGGGGGTAGACAAAATGAGAAGTGATATACAACAATTGGAGGATTGGACAAATGACTGGGGTCTAAAGTTTAACACAGCAAAGTGTAAAATAATGCATTTAGGGAAGAAAAATCCAAATGTTAATTACAGGACTCAATGACACTTTACTGACTGTTACAGACGAGGAACAGGGACTTGGGAATTATTATTTCAGATGATTTAAAACTTAGTAAACAATGTAGTAAGGCAGCGAGTAAGGCTAGCAGAATGCTTGGATGTATTGGTAGAGGTATTTGCAGCAGAAATAGTAAGGTTCTTATGCCACTTTATAGATCATTAGTTAGGCCTCATCTTGAGTATTGTGTGCAGTTCTGGAGACCATATCTTCAGAAGGATATTAACAAACTTGAATCTGTGCAAAGGAGGGCTACCAAAATGGTACATGGTCTAAAAATAAAACTTACCAGGATAGGCTCAATGACCTAAATATGTATAGCTTAGAGGAGAGAAGGGAAAGAGGTGATATGATAGCAACTTTCAAGTACATTAAAGGGTTTAGTAAAACTGAGGCTGTGGGTATTTTACATAAAATGGAAAATTCAAGAACAAGGGGTCATGAGCTCAAGCTAAAGGGTAGTAGATTCAGGAGTAATTTGAGGAAGCACTTCTTTACAGAAAGAGTGATTGATTTATGGAATAAACTTCCTCAGAGGTAGTAGCAACAAACACTGTGGGGGACTTTAAAAATGCATGGGACAAGCATAGGGCTATCCTACGAACTAGATAAGTTTATACTGTTAGGTAAGGTCGGGCAGACTTGCTGGGCCTATGGCTCTTATCTGCCGTCAATATCTATGTTTCTATGTTTCTATGTTTCACATTGCAGGTACATCGTTTGTGTTTTACTTTTGGAAATACAAACCATATGTGTAATTCCTGTCAAGTGTTATACATTTCTAACATTTGCCTAACTTAGATTGGGCCCCTCTGAATTCTGAAATTTGCAGATTCCCGTCTAAAAGATACTACAATACAGAGAGTGCTGCAGATTTCCAATAATAAAGAGACTGCCATTTTCTCTTTTCCAAGACGGAACAAACATCTTTAAGTCTAACACTGAAATTTGGAATCGGCAAAGTCTCCGGTATAGGAATCTCCCCATTGGGTGAGAAACGAACAGTGTATATTGATTGGACCGGAAGAGGTCTGACGTCAACATTGCATCGGAGCTCCCAAAGGACTGTAATACACGCCCTGTGTATCGGAGAACTGTGAGTTATTAGCACTTAAGCTGTGCGCAGCGGAAGAAACGGTTTCCTAAACCCATAATCTTTGAAAATCTGTGTAAGAACACTGTAAGAACGCTATAAACCAACAAACTATTCAGTTCTTAACAAGTTTTTAGTGAAAAGGAAGTGGGCGGCACATCTTGTGAAAGTATTACCTTTGATACAAATTTGTCATTTTCCAAGTATAATACTGTTCGTTGTTTTGACAATGTTACATTGTTGTGTATAGGATTATCTAGCATGGCTACACACTTTTAATATATTTTAAATCATTTTGATGCCGGCATCTAACTATCTAATTCATTTCTAGTGTGCTATATTAGCAATTTCATGTTTTAAATAAATTTGTTATACATATTTATATATTTTTCTTGCGTATTTGTCGCATCCTTACATTAGATACTTGAACCTTAGCATTTAAGAAGAATACATACCGAGTGCATATAGATTGGCTTTATTAAGCAGAACACATTGACACCTTTTATTTATTAATATATAGCTATATAATCTATATATTTCTTCACTTTGAACACCAACAACCACAGGACACTTATATGTATATATTTTTTATTGGATTATCACTTTAATATATATTTTTGTATGGTAAGCTCCAGTTTTCTTTTTCTTTGTACACAAGGATGACTGCTCCCTGAGTGTCACACCAATTCCTATTAAGTCCCTAGGTCGACTTGAAATAAAGAAGAAAACATATCATCAATATAAGAATGGAGATATGTAGATAGATACCTATGGAGGAACACAATTAGAAATCTCAGCCAAGAAGGCTGTACTTAATTAGCATAGATTTTCTATTTAATCTACTAAACTGCCCACCTTATATAGAATAGACTGAGCCTACAAATGGGAGCAGGGGGAAGGTATCAACGAATAAGGGCTGGGTAAGAGCTTAAAAGAGTGTGGATATATGTAGGTGTCGATAGCAATTAATGATATAAACTCTATGCCAACCAAAAACAATATCCCTTTTAGAGAATTCCTGCACCTACGTAGAAACTGTTCAGATAAAATTATGAAGGAAAGGCTCAAACAGAGACAATACCCTAATAGAATTCTGAAAAAAGGGCTTATCACAGGGCATTCCATACCCCTAGAAGGGATTTATTAAAACCAAAGGCTAAAGGGGCTGTAGATATCCGCATCTACAGCCCCTTTAGCCTTTGGTTTTAATAAATCACTTCTAGGGGTATGGAATTCAGACTTTCAACAACGCATATCAGGAAATCAGCAAGATACTTAATAAACATCTCCAAAACCTATGGCCCCTATTTAACAAAGTCTGGCGGACCTGATCCGACAGTGCGGATCAGGTCCGCCAGACCTCGCTGAATGCGGAGAGCATTACGCTCTCCGTATTATTGCACCAGCAGCTCACAAGAGCTGCTGGTGCAACGCCGCCCCCTGCAGACTCACGGCCAATGGGCTGCCAGCAGGGAGGTGTCAATCAACCCGATCGTACTCGATCGGGTTGATTTCTGGCGATGTCTGTCTGCCTGCTCAGAGCAGGCGGACAGGGTTATGGAGCAGCGGTCTTTGTGACCGCTGCTTCATAACTGCTGTTTCTGGCGAGCCTGCAGGTTCGCCAGAAACACGTGGCATCAAGCTCCATTCAGAGCTTGATAGATAGGCCCCTATGTACGGATGAAGATATGGCGAAATCTGTGGGTGACAAAATAGCTGTCACTTGGAGACGGGCCCCCACTATAAGGGACAAAATCGTTTAAAGTCATTTCGTCAAAAATATCTCTGAAAGAAAGGACAACGGCACGTACTTCTTGGCTGATATTTCTAATTGTGTTCATCCGGATATCGTATCTACATGATATGTTTTCTTCTTTATTTCAAGTCGACCTAGGGACTTAATCGGAATTGGTGTGACACTCAGGGAGCAGTCATCCTTGTGTACTTGTTTTTAAGTGTTTGTGTTTTTTCACCCCCCATTTTTAATAGTTATAAAAAGTAAAAATACGTTTTATTAATTTATTTATCTATCTGTCTCTCCTTCTTTCTCCTATTACTCAGATTGGAGTCATTCTACCCACTTATAGTATTAGTGTGACATTATAGTGCTTCTTTTTCTTTTGTAATAGAACTATTGGCATCACCTGCTTAGCGTTGGGCATGACATCCCCCTAGCCAGTCACTTCGGAGTGACCAAAACCCCATCACCACCTTATCCAGCTGTTCATTTGGCCCGGGATCAGGCGACATTCCACACTACTGCCAGACGTGTGATACTTGTCAGAGGATGGGCAAGAGGGGTGACCGCTCCAAAGCTTCCCTATACCCCCTACCGATCATCTCTGAGCCCTTTAGTCGAATTGCCGTAGACCTAGTTGGACTGCTACCCTGCCCAAGTCCCTCTGGTAAGAGATATATTTTGACAATCCCCCTGACAAACATTCATTCGGAGACAGTGTGGGTTTCCCTCGGGAGATACTCTCGGACCAGGGGACTCAGTCTATCGCTGAACTGACCCAGCAACTCTGGAAGCTATGTGGAATAAGACCCCTGCATAGCTCCCATTACCATCACCAGACCAACAAACTGTGTGAAAGAAGTGATGGAGGACTTGTTGCTTTACATATGATTTGAGACTTGGTAAGTCTCCTCCGGGCACTTCGTTTAACAAGTGCTGTTCCCATTCCTGGATTGTTTACACTGATTACTTACCACTGGGAGTACTAGCAGAGCCTAAAGAATCTACAGATGAAAAGAAGGGGCCAAACATGCTTGGTTATACTGATGAGGAGGCATCCAAGGTATATGCAGCAATATCAGGATCAAAGACGTTCCTCAATTTTGCACCTAAAGCATTATCCAGTAAAAAATCTGAGAAAGATCATTTCAAACAAATGGTTTTGGAACTGCATGCTATTACCCTGTCAGAGTACTTTAAGGTGCAGTGGATCCCACGGGGGCTAAGGATGTCCACACACCCTACATTGTTCTCAGATATAGAGGACTACTGTGAAAAATGTGAATGCATTCTTAATCAGTGCTCTTTTAATATAAGGACATGAGCCTCTAGTTATCAAGGTCTGGCGGACCTGATCCGACACTGCGGATCAGGTCCGCCAGACCTCGCTGAACACGGCGAGCAATATGCTCGTACTCGATCGGGTTGAATTGCGGCGATGTCTGTCTGTCTGCTCAGAGCAGGCGGACAGGTTATGGAGCAGCGGTCTTTGTGACCGCTGCTTCATAACTGCTGTTTCTGGCGAGCCTGCAGGCTCGCCAGAAACACAGGGCATCAAGCTCCAATCGGAGCTTGATACATATGCCCCATAGACTGTGGAGTACCTTCAACACGAAATTGCAGCTTACAAAAATACTATTGATGAAGAAAAGAGTGCATTGCCACAAACCATGAATCTGGATGAATATAATACAATGGTGGCAAAAGTGAAAAAATCTGTTGCAGAGTCAAGAAATGAGCTTGGGCAGCGGAAAAGATCAAAGTTCTTTCTTGACCAACAGAGTTATACTAATGGTAACGTGTACTGGTGGGTGCAAGAATCCACACACAGGGGCGCATCACAATGCTGAGGCCAGCAGCATAAGCAACGGAAAGAGAAATGGCGTGCACCTGAGGAGAACCGTAGTGAATCAGAATCATCTGCCTGTATTTTTGAAGATTCGGATGTGGATGGCGCTGAGGGGGGAGGAAACACCGGAGGGAGTCCCTGTGCCACCGATCCCATAAAGAAACGCTGAGTGCAATGGGGCACTCGCAGCAAACAATAAGATCGGCCTATACTGTTGTGGATTCATCAACACACCCAGAGGCTACTGTACTGTTTGGTAAAAACGAGGTAGCGGTAAATAATGCTGATGTAAAAACAGATGGAGCCTTTGGTGGTGTTTGTGTAAAATCAAGTACTATCAAAGACTCTGCACAGACTCTTATGGGGTCCAAAGACTCTGCACAGACTCTTAGAAAAGTAATTTCACTGCAAAATAATGAAAGGGAAATCGTGGAAAGTAACAACATTGTGCACAATATTGCTAAGGTTGAAATAACCCATAATGAATTGGAATTTTTGAATAATAACTATTGCCCTGTTAATAAAGGTGATTTGTTCATATTGAAACAAGAATTGCATAGATTTTTTAGATCTATCAAATTAAGAGTGATGTTTGCAGGAAATGATGGGAGGGTGACAATCAAAAGCTGATGATATAAACATTTTTTTTTTGTGGGTTTAAAGAAAAAGAGCAAATTTAATCCAACTATGGGTAATAACACTGTGGATACCTTTGTAGAATTAGTTACAAAAGAAGTGGAAACTAAGGATCATAACTTCTTAAAGCAACAGAAGCGTATAAAAAAGTCAGAGGATTTCATTACCATTACAACTAATAAAGACCTGGTTTTTAAGGGAGCAGACAAGGGTGGGGCATTGGTTATTATGAAAAAAGAGGAATACATAAAAGAAACTGAAACCCAATTGGCTGATGCAGAAGTCTACCAGAGGGTTAGCTATGCTCCAACCATTAAGATAAGCAAATCAATTGAAAATATCTTGGAAAGAGCAGTACAGTCACAAACAATTACACAGGCATTTACACAGGCACTTACACAGGCACTTACACAGGCATTTACACAGGCACTTACACAAACAATTACACAGGCATTTACACAGGCATTTACACAGGCATTTACACAAACATTTACACAAACAATTACACAGGCATTTACACAAACATTTACACAAACAATTACACAGGCATTTACACAGGCACTTACACAGGCACTTACACAGGCACTTACACAGGCATTTACACAGGCATTTACACAAACAATTACACAGGCATTTACACAGGCATTTACACAAACATTTACACAAACAATTACACAGGCATTTACACAAACAATTACACAGGCATTTACACAAACATTTACACAAACAATTACACAGGCATTTACACAAACAATTACACAGGCACTTACACAGGCATTTACACAAACATTTACACATGCATTTACACAAACAATTACACAGGCATTTACACAAACATTTACACAAACAATTACACAGGCATTTACACAAAAAAATTACACAGGCACTTACACAGGCATTTACACAAACATTTACACATGCATTTACACAAACAATTACACAGGCATTTACACAAACATTTACACAAACAATTACACAGGCATTTACACAAACAATTACACAGGCATTTACACAAACATTTACACAAACAATTACACAGGCATTTACACAAACAATTACACAGGCACTTACACAAACATTTACACAAACAATTACACAGGCATTTACACAAACATTTACACAAACAATTACACAGGCATTTACACAAACATTTACACAGGCATTTACACAGGCACTTACACAGGCATTTACACAAACAATTACACAGGCATTTACACAAACAATTACACAGGCATTTACACAAACAATTACACAGGCATTTACACAGGCACTTACACAGGCATTTACACAGGCATTTACACAAGCAATTACACAGGCATTTACACAAACAATTACACAGGCATTTACACAGGCATTTACACAAACAATTACACAGGCATTTACACAGGCATTTACACAAACATTTACACAGGCATTTACACAAACAATTACACAGGCATTTACACAGGCATTTACACAAACAATTACACAGGCATTTACACAGGCATTTGCACAAACATTTACACAGGCATTTACACAAACAATTACACAGGCATTTACACAAACAATTACACAGGCATTTACACAGGCATTTACACAAACATTTACACAGGCATTTACACAGGCATTTACACAGGCATTTACACAAACATTTACACAAACAATTACACAGGCATTTACACAAACAATTACACAGGCATTTACACAAACAATTACACAGGCATTTACACAAACAATTACACAGGCATTTCTTGGCTGTGGAAAATCTTATTAGACCTGTGCTGTACTGTCTTCCCAAGATTCATAAAAATGCAGAGACCCCGCCAGGAAGACCAATTGTGGCAGGTACAGGGTCAATATTAAACAACATAGGAACATTTTTGGACAACATTTTACAACCTTATGTTGTCAAAATAACTTCATGAGGTCCATTTATCAAGCTCCGAATGGAGCTTGAGGGCCGCGTTTCTGGCGAGTCTTCAGACTCACCAGAAACGCAGGTTATGGAGCAGCGGTCTAAAGACCGCTGCTCCATAACCATGTCTGCCTGCTCTGAGCAGGCGGACAGAGATTGCCACAATTCACCCCAATCAAGTACGATCGGGTTGATTGACACCCCCCTGCTGGCGACCGATCACGAGTCTGCAGGGAGTGACGTTGCACCAGCAGCTCTTGTGAGCTGCTGGTGCAATGCTGAATACGGCAAGCGTATTGCTCTCCGAATTCAGCGAGGTCTGGCAGACCTGATCTGCACTGTCGGATCAGGTCCGACAGACCTTTGATAAATAGGCCTCCAAATATAAAAGACAAGTATTGAAAAATGTACCTGTACAATCAGAGAAAATAATTTATTTTATAAGATATGACGAGTCCACGGATTTCATCCTTACTTATGGGATATCGCCTCCTGGTCAACAGGAGGAGGCAAAGAGCTCCACAGCAGAGCTGCATAAAGAGCTCCTCCCTTCCCCCCAACCCAGTCATTCTCTTTGCCTGTGTTAGTGATAGTGATTTATTTCTGGGGCTTTGAGGCATATACTCAGACATGGCTGAACTATACTATTGCATTTTGGGGGTATAGGCTCTGAGGGGTCTTCCTATGCTAGTATGTTGGATGTCATTAGCGAAAGTAAACAGATGATAACCCACACATTGTTAAATTTTCCAGACAGTCCGGCATCATTTTACATTAGCCAGAAGCGCTGGGAGGTTAATTATAGTGCTCAGCTGCGAGTACAATAACGGGCATAACTCTGTTTATTTATATGTGTTTGGCTGATGCTGGGGATATAGACTGTTGAAAAGAACTGTGGCTGATTCCGGTACATGGCGTTAGATTGCCTTTATTATTTTCCTGGGTTCTGTGCTTGTTTCCGCCCACGAAGGGCGGGACTTGATTTTGCGCGCTTAGCTTACGCAGTTACGCATCAGTTGAGTTCTGGTGATATGAGTACTTGGAGCAGTGTACTACTGCAGCCCCTAGGTCCGCTTGTCACGATAATCTCCAAGCGGTCCTAGGCATGCTGTCGGAGGCTAGCGGTGGTCACAGAGGCAGGTAGGAGCCGCAGCGGAGCTGCGGAGAGGTGACTGTGAGTTTCAGGGACCGGTGTGTAAACAGGGCCCACGTGGGGAGTACGGGGTATACATTGGACCGCACCTAATTGATATTTATTTATTTTAATCATATTTGGGATTAATGTGAAAACGTTTAAGTATTTAAAGACACAGTACACTATGTTTGTTACACTGATCATTCTTGTTTATCAGTGACTTGTCCTATGTGTTTGGATGCCATTGTGGAACCCCCTGTTACACTGTGCCCCCCATGTATTGAGAGGGCTTTAGAATATAAGGAGCAGATTTTCTTTAATAAAGATATATCCAATGACTGTTCTCAGACTGATAAGATTCAAGGTATGCCACAACTTTCTCCCCAAGCGTCACAGCCTTTAACGCCCGCACAAACGACGCCATGTTCTTCAACGGTGTCTGCTTCTTTCACTTTGCAGGATATGGCTGCAGTTATGTCATCCACTCTCACAGAAGTTTTGTCTAAGTTGCCAGTGTTGCAAGGCAAGCGCAGCAGGGCAGAAACCCATGTGGTCACTGCGACTTCTGATGCTTTGATGGCTATCTGCGATGTACCCTCCCAGGGATCTGAATTGGGGGGAGGGAGACCCTTTCTGAGGGGGAACTGTCTGACTCAGGTAGTGCGTTGCCTCAGACAGATTCGGATGTCATGTCCTTCAGACTTAAACTGGAACACCTCCGCCTGTTGCTGCGGGAGGTTTTGATGACTCTGGACGACTGTGATTCTATTGTGGTACCTCCAGAGAAATTGTGTAAGATGGACAAATACTTAGAAGTTCCTTCTTACTCTGATGTCTTTCCGGTTCCTAAGAGAATTTTGGAAATTGTTTACGCGGGAATGGGAAAGACCGGGTATCCCGTTCTCACCTTCCCTTATGTTTAAGAAGATGTATCCTATAGCTGACACTGTTCGGGACGCTTGGCAGACGATCCCTAAGGTGGAGGGAGCTATTTCTACCCTGGCTAAGCATACGACTATCCCTATTGAGGACAGTTGTGGATAAAAAGTTGAAGGGTCTTCTAAAAAAGTTATTTGTTCATCAAGGATTTCTATTACAACCGACGGCCTGCATTGTACCAGTCACAACTCCGGCTGCCTTTTGGTTTGAAGCCTTAGAAGAGTCTCTTAAGACTGATACTTCCTTAGAGGAGATAATGGATAGAATTAAGGCCCTTAAGCTGGCTAATTCTTTTGTCATGGATGCCGCCTTTTTAGATCGCCAAATTGGTGGCTAAAAATGCAGGATTTTCCATTTTAGCGCACAGAGCCTTATGGTTGAAATCTTGGTCTGCGGATGTGTCCTCTAAATCCAAACTTTTGGCTATTCCTTTAAAGGGAAAGACCCTATTCGGGCCTGACTTGAAATAAATCATTTCTGACATTACGGGAGGTAAGGGTCACCTCCTCCCTAAAGATAAAACATCTAAGCAAAGGGGACGACAAAGTCATTTCCACTCCTTTCGTAATTTCAAAGGAGTCCCCACTTCCTCTTCCACTAAACAGGAAGGGAATTATCCTCAAGCCAAGCTCACCTGGAGACCCAACCAGGCTTGGAACAAGGGCAAACAACCCAAGAAGCTCGCTGCTGCTCCCAAGACAGCATGAAGGGGCGGCCCCCGATCCGGGACCGGATCTAGTAGGGGGCAGACTTTCTCTCTTTGTCCAAGCTTGGATGAGAAATGTTCAGGATCCCTGGACACTAGAAATTGTGTCTCAAGGGTATCAGTTGGAGTTCAAAAATTCCTTCCCAAGGGGAAGGTTTCTTCTTTCATGATTGTCTGTAGACCAGACAAAAAGAGAGGCGATCTTACGTTGTATAAAAGACCTCTCCACTATGGGAGTAATTTGTCCCGTTCCAAAACAGGAACAGGGGCAAGAGTTTTACTCAAACCTTTTTGTGGTTCCCAAAAAAGAGGGAACGTTCCAACCTATTTTAGATCTAAAGAGTCTAAACAAGTTTCTCAGAGTTCCATCCTTCAAGATGGAGACTATTCAGACAATTCTTCCATTGATCCAGGAGGGTCAATATATGACTACCGTGGACTTAAAGGGACAGTCTACACCAGAATTGTTATTGTTTTAAAAGATGGATAATCCCTTTATTACCCATTTCCCAGTTTTGCATAACCAACACAGTTATAATAATATACTTTTAACCTCTGTGATTATCTTGTATCTAAGCCTCTGCAAACTGCCCCTTTTTTCAGTTCTTTTGACAGACTTGCAGTCTAGCCAATCAGTGCCTGCTCCCAGATTACTTCACGTGCACAAGCACAGTGTTATCTATATGAAATATGTGAACTAACACCCTCTAGTGGTGAAAAACTGTTAAAATGCAATCTGAAAGAGGTGGGCTTCAAGGTCTAAGAAATTAGCATATGAACCTCCTAGGTTAAGCTTTCAACTAAGAATACCAAGAGAACAAAGCAAAATTGGTGATAAAAGTAAATAGGAAAATTGTTTAAAATTACATGCTGTATCTGAATCATGAAAGTTTATTTTGGCCTAGACTGTCCCTTTAAAGGATGCATATCTTCATATTCCTATCCAGAAAGATCATCACCAATTCCTAAGGTTTGCCTTCCTGGACAAACATTTTCAGTTCATGGCTCTTCCTTTCGGACTGGCCACGGCACCCAGGATCTTCACAAAGGTTCTAGGGTCTCTGCTGGCAGTTCTCAGACCACGGGCATTGCAGTGGCACCTTATCTGGATGATATTCTGATCCAGGCATCATCATATCAACTGACAAAGTCTCATACCGACATGGTTCTGTCCTTTCTAAGGACTCACGAGTGGAAAGTGAATCTAAAAAAGAGTTCACTAATTCCACAGACAAGGGTTCCTTTCCTGGGAACTCTAATAGACTCTATATCCATGAAAATCTTCTTGACAGAAGTCAGAAAATTAAAGATTGTGAATACTTGCCGAGCCCTTCAGTCCAATCCTCGGCCATCAGTGGCTCAGTGCATGGAGGTAATTGGATTAATGGTGGCGGCAATGGACATCATTCCGTTTGCTCATTTTCATTTCAGACCTCTACAACTGAGCATGCTCAGACAGTGGAATGGAGATTATGCAAATTTGTCTCCTCAGATAGATCTGGATCAGGACACAAGAGACTCTCTTCTTTGGTGGTTGTCGCTGGATCATCTGTCCCAAGGGACGTGCTTCCGCAGACCTTCATGGGTGATAGTGACAACGGACACCAGTCTACTAGGATGGGGCACAGTCTGGAATTCCCTGAAGGCTCAGGGTGTGTGGACTCGGTTGGAGTCTCTACTTCCAATCAATATTCTGGAATTGAGAGCAATATTCAATACACTTCAGGCTTGGCCTCAGTTGGCTTCGGCCAAATTCATCTGGTTTCAGTCGGACAACATCACGACTGTGGCTTACATCAATAATCAGGGAGGAACAAGGAGTTCCTTAGCGATGACAGAAGTATCCAAGATAATTCGGTGGGCAGAGCCTCACTCTTGTTATTTGTCAGCAATCTACATCCCAGTAGTGGACTACTGGGAAGCAGATTTTTTGAGCAGACAGACGTTTCATCCGGGGGAATGGGAACTCCATCCGGAGGTTTTTACCACCCTGATTCTCAAACGGGGCAGGCCGGATCTTATGGCATCTCATCAGAATGCCAAGCTCCCGAGATACGGATCCAGGTCCAGGGATCCTCAGGCCGAACTGATAGATGCCTTGGCAGTGCCTTGGTCGTTCAACCTAGCTTATGTGTTTCCACCATTTGCTCTCCTCCCCCGGGTGATTGCTCGGATCAAACAGGAGAGGGCTTCAGTGATTCTTAACGCTCCTGCATGGCCTCGCAGGACTTGGTATACCAACCTGGTGGATATGTCATCTCTGCCACCATGGAAGCTTCCATTGAGGCAGGGCCTTCTCATTCAGGGACCCTTCCATCATCCGAATCTAGTTTCTCTACAGCTGACTGCTTGGAGATTGAAAGCTTGATTTTATCTAAGCGAGGGTTCTCTGATTCGGTTATTGATAGCTTGATTCAGGCACGTAAGCCTGTTACTAGAAAGATTTACCATAAGACATGGTGTAAATATCTTTATTGGTGCAAATCCAAGGGTTATTCATGGAGTAAGATTAGGATTCCTAGGATTTTGTCCTTTCTCCATGAACGATTGGAGAAGGGATTGTCAGCAAGTTCCTTAAAGGGACAGATTTCTGCTCTATCTATTTTGCTACACAAGCGTCTGGCAGATATTCTGGATGTTCAATCCTTTTGTCAGGCTCTGACTAGGATCAGGCCTGTGTTTAGACCGATTGCTCCTCCTTAGAGTTTGAATGTAGTTCTTAAAGTTCTTCAAGGGGTTCCGTTTGAACCTATGCATTCCATAGATATTAACTTGTTATCTTGGAAAGTTTTATTTTTGGTTGCTATTTCTTCTGCTTGCAGAGTTTCTGAGCTTTCAGCATTACAATGTGATTCTCCTTATCTTATTTTTCCTTCCGATAAGGTAGTGTTGCGTACCAATCCTGGTTTTCTTCCTAAGGTTGTTTCTAACAAGAATATTAATCAGGAAATTATTGTTCCTTAATTGTGTCCTAATCCTTCTTCTAAGAAGGAGCGTTTGTTACATAATTTGGATGTAGTCCGTGCCCTGAAGTTCTACTTGCAGGCGACTAAGGAATTTCGTCAATCATCTTCATTGTTTGTTGTCTTTTCTGGGAAACGTAGGGGTCAGAAAGCTACGGCTACCTCTCTTTCTTTTTGGCTGTAGAGTATCATCCGTTTTGCATACGAGACTGCTGGACAGCAGCCTCCTGAACGAATTACAGCTCATTCCACTAGGGCTGTGTCTTCCTCATGGGAATTTAAAAACGATGCTTCTGTTGAACAGATTTGCAAAGCTGCAACTTGGTCGTCTCTTCACACTTTTTCCAATTTTTACAAATTTGATACTTTTGCCTCGTCTGAGGCTGTTTTTGGGAGAAAGGTTCTTCAAGCAGTGGTGCCTTCCGTTTAGGTTCCTGTCTTGTCCCTCCCTTTCATCCGTGTACTATAGCTTTGGTATTGTATCCCATAAGTAAGGATGAAATCCGTGGACTCGTCATATCTTGTAAAAGAAAAGGAAATGTATGCTTACCTGATACATTTATTTCTTTTACAATATGACGAGTCCACGGCCCACCATGTTGTTTTTCTAGAGACAGGTTTTTATTTTTGTTAAACTTCAGTCACCTCTGCTCCTTGGCTTTTCCTTTCTCTTCCTAACTTCGGTTGAATGACTGGGTTGGGGGGGAGGGAGGAGCTATATATACAGCTCTGCTGTGGAGCTCTTTGCCTCCTCCTGTTGACCAGGAGGTGATATCCCATAAGTAAGGATGAAATCCGTGGACTCGTCATATCGTAAAAGAAATACATTTATCAGGTAAGCATAAATTTCCGTTTTATTTACGTTAGACGAGTCAAGTCTGTACACTTCTATCAAACACACCAGTGGTGTAGAGTTTGTGGAAAAAAGTTTTGATGACTGATAAAAACTATACACAGGATCAGATTCAATTTCTAATTGAACTGTTGGAGATTATTTTGTATGGAAATTATTTCCTATTTGGTGATGTTTTTTATCTACAAAGAAACGTAACTGCAATGGGATCAAATGTCGTCCCAGCCTATGCCAACATATTCTTAAAAGTAATTATTTAGAGTACAAATATAATATTTAGTCTTAAAGGTTATTTAATATGAGGAATTTTAGATCCTTAATCTGACTTGTAAAGTGCATATATATATGTATATTTATGCAATATTTTCTGATTTTATCCCAGAGTGACAAGATAACTACGTCCAAAAAAATACAGGTGGCCCTCGTTTTACAACGGTTCAATTTACACCGTTTCAGAATAACAACCTTTTTTTCCAGTCATGTGATTGCTATTGAAAAGCATTGAGAAGCAGTGCATTTATTAAAATAGCCAGTAGGTGGAGCTGTCTGCTTGTGTTGCAGCAAAGCCAAGCAAGCTGAAATGAATCAGTTTAACCAGACATGAGCTATCAAGCAGATTTAAAAGGAACAAGATCTTCCTGTCTATAAATCAGTCCAGATTGGAATGCATAGAAAGAACTGTTTGCAGAAAAATGCAAGTGAAGTCTGTGTTGTGTGATTATTTTATTAGGTTTATAATGCTGTTTAGCAAATGTTTTTGTTCATTTAACTTAGTTTAATTATATATTCTGTGTTGTGTGATTATTTTATTAGGTTTATAATGCTGTTTAGCAAATGTTTTTGTTAATTTAACTTAGTTTAATTATATATTCTGTGTTGTGTAATTAATTTATTAGGTTTATAATGCTTTTTAGCATTTAAAGTCTTCATTTCAAAGTTTTAAAAATAATGTATTAGGTGTTACTTATGACAATTTTGAGAGGGGCCTGGAACCTATCTCCCTCACTTCCCATTGACTTACATTATAAACTGGGTTTCAATTTACAATGGTTTCGATTTACAACCATTCCTTCTGGAACCTAACCCCGGCGTAAACTGAGGGCTACCTGTATCTGTTTATTTACACCGTTTTTATGGCTCATTGAGTAATTAACAATTACATTCTAACTAATCCAGATATATATATATGTTATGTTTTCTTGACCATGCAAGACATAAATTATATGAAATCTCGCTTATTATTTAGCTATAAAGGGGTTTACAATGTACAAATTGTAGCTATAGGATTAGATATTTTTTATATTATATTAATAGGCAGAATTAACTATGTTCTAGCCTAAAATATTGCATAAATACACATATAGATGAGAAAATGATAAATAACCTAATGTAATAAGACTCTTAAAATTACTGTTGGTTTCAAAATACACAATTATTTATTAGATCAGCTAAAAAAACATAAAATGGCACAATATTCAATGCGTAGGCCTAAAGACAATAACAATTAACATTTACTTATCAGACAAATATACATTTACACAAACATACATGACATAGGTACCTTGGGATTATCTTGTGGACAGTATGGATGTTTCTGCTAGCTTCCTGTCCTCATCCTCCCCTGTGTCCTGACTACTGACTTCTGACTAACCCTACTGACTAAATCTTGTTCTATATATTCAGAATTGTCCCATCTGTTAGTATTGCTTTGATGCAATTGGTTAATTTGTTTCCCGCTTCACCATATTTGGAAAACTGAATGCCATTGGGCCTAGCTGTTTACATGTAATTAGGGGCTATTGGAGGGGTGATATCTATAAATCATATGGCTTGGACAGCTGTTCTGATTGTAAGGTCAGATGTTCTTTTGTCCATGATAACCTGTTATTTACCATCCACACCCCAACAGGTACATGAAAGACTCCTATTTACATGTAAACATTTGGTGACTATATTGAATGGAAGGAAGCCTGAGAAAATAACTCCTTTGTTTACTATCTCCTGATTCTCTTTGAGATAGACAGGGCATGGTAAACAAAAAGGCTTGTATGGCTTTTGTAACTGAAATAGAGCATAGAAAGATAGACAGCTTCTATATTTCTCATGGCTAATATTATGACTAGAATATTATACAAATACATAAATATGCTCATGCATACAATATATAGATTGAAATGGAACTATAACATAAGCGATTTGCCAAACTGTAACAGTCCCCTGCTTTGTGGCCTTGAAAGCTTTAGCCAATAGCCACACATTATGTATCTTGCTTATGTATTTCTCCCATGAGCAGACCCTTACTAGACAACCTATGCATTACTACAAAGTATTATTTACAGTATCATTCTATAACCCATGGTAATGTGTTCCGTGAGATGAAGTTTAATTTAGCAAACATTAACACGACTAGCCAATAGCATTAATTATGCTATTTGACACTGGTGCTGGCATCTGGAAGCTTGGTATCCTTATGTAGAACAAGATCTGTACATCCATCAGTCCATTTTGTACGTCTTGAAACTGAAGTGACACCTTCTTGTACAAACGTTTGTTATGAGGGCAAAGGCACGTATACACTTTCGTATTGGAACAGTTTTTCTTTTCTTTTGTCACAGGGGCCTGCTAGATAAGTGGTGATATTTTCGTAAACTGTTATCACCTTGCAGCGCCACAAGTCCATTTTCTTAGTATATGCACATGCAAGTAAAGGGTTTCAAATTCAGTGGAAATGTTGTGAACACAGGAACCTGTGGTGGCCTCTTCTCATGCTGTAGTCACCGTGAAATGATGTGGGTCCCTGGCTCTGTAACATGAATGTACCCCTTTTGATGATCCACTTGCATAGCTGCACTATACTTCCTTCAGGGATGATGGTAGTGTCTTTGTGATAGGTTGTGACAGGATCTTGAATCTTCCATCTTCCTTCTGTCTCTGGGATGTTATTTTCTATCTTGAAGTGATATCATCAGCAGAGAAGTCCCAGATCTACACAGCACATCTTCAGTAGTTAAAAAAAAAACTTACTTGGCATAATCAACGCTATTGACAGTGGTGTTGGTATAACAAATCTTAGAGAGGCAAATACTGCCATTATTCTCCTGAGAATTACATTCTCTTTTGACATTCATCTCACACCTGATAGGTTTGAACACAAAACCATATAGGTTATAACTGAAAAATCAACATATTTATGTTACTCCCATTAAAATATTAACCAACATATAAAATAAAAAAACAAAAAGAATTCCCTACACCTTCTGCACTAAGTATTAAAACAAAAGCGTTACTCATTCTATGTCAATATGTCTATAATACACTTTAAACCAGATGTCTACTTGACTTCCCTAAAATGGCCTAACACCTATTATGTATATTATTTTATATCATAGTATTCATGATGTTTTTAAGGTCATAAATGTACTGGGTAAGACACATTTCTATCAGAACCTCAATACCTTATAGAGATGTATTAAAATTGGAATCCCACTTTGTTTTAATAAATATATATAATTAATCATTAGGATTTGTGGATAAATACTAATTTATAATTAATCTTTTCCTCAGGCTTTAATAATAAAGAGAAAAAGAAATTTAGTTAATGTTTGGATTTTAATGAGAAAGAGATACCATCCTATATGGAGGTATTGAGCTTCTGTTAATTATTTAGATTGAATGGAAGTTCTGTATGATAAAGTAAGTCTCTGAATTAAAATGTATCATAACATATTTAAAACTAAATTAAGATACACATCTATACAACTTTCAGTGATAACATGCTGCAATTCTGCTTTTTCTTTGGTTACTAAGTCTATCCAAAGAATGACCATTAATTGTGATACAAATTATTATTAACAGGCATAGTATATAAGTACAATAACTATATGAAAGCTCTTGTTATGAAAAACTTGATGGTAATTTAAATTATCTTGTATTAATAAATATTATTAGTGGTATGGATTGCATTATTTGTAATAATAATAACAATCATAGTTAAACACTAATAATTGTATTCTTTGTTGGAGCCTTCTGTGTTAATGAAATATCAGTGGAAATGTTGTTTCTGCATTTCTGCTCAGCTGCTGGGATTCTGAGGAAGCATTTACAGATATCCATCACTGGTTTTGGATTTTTCTAGAAAAACAAACAAAACAAATGTAATTACTTTTCTAATTGAACAACTATTTACATTTTGGAAACATCTCTTGGACATCCCTCTCTTAAATGTTATAAAAGTGCTCTAAAGCAATCCAAAATATTTTGAGCACATAATATTGTTAAAATCATTTAAGATTATTTTTCCTAGGGGTAATACAACTGGCAAATGTGCTTGAAACATGCCATTTTGATCTCAGGTCTGTGACAAAAACAAACAATGGAGTGAGATACTTCCAAATTAAAGATAAACAGGAAGAACATTTTGTAAACATGCTGGGAGACAAAGGGTGAATGTGCCTCATGACCACCAATAGGTAATTCTATTCTAAGGTGGATACACCCTATTTTAACTGTTTAACAATTTAACAAACAAGTGCCCAGACAGGAGGACACTTCCCTGAAAGACATCCCCCCCCCCCCCTTGGGCACAATGTTTGTTTATAACTAATTAAAGGCTGTAGTAGTCCCAAGAACAATGGTAATACAATTATACTCACCATTGCTGTAAAAATACCACCTATCCCTGTAAGAAAGATTCCTCCATGCTTCTCTTCGTTACATGTGTTGGGTTGGAGCTGAAAAACATTCTTTGTAGAAAATAGACTTAGATCATGTAACCATTTTGCATATGATTTTGGGTAACAATGGGATTTATCCAAACTCCAAGTGTACCTCTGTTTTTCCAAGAAATGAGGAAAAACAGGTTTACATTGTGGATCATAACAATACTGTTTTTCTTTAAAACCATTAATTGTATCCATGATTTCCACCCATCTGTTGCTCTGTAAATCATTTGTTAAAAATATGTCAGGTTCCAAAATATTAACTCCAATATCTGTTTTAGTTTCTAATGCATTCCCCAAACATATTTTGAAGGGATCCATGTTCTCATTTTTAAGCAAATCACTGCAGATATCATTGTGTAACTGTGGCACTTTTACAATATCATTTGTTAATTTAGATACACATGTATCACACTCTTTTTGAGCTGTGCAATTTTGGCCTGAATTTGCTATAAAACTTGAATTGGGCATTGTAGTAATTGAGATGGGAGTGGAGTGAATGTTAGATACAGTATTTGAATTATTACCTCCAGTAGAGGGGCATAGCATAGGTGTTTCTAGAAAAACAGGGATTTCACCTATGTTTACTGCATTTGCATTATATTTATTCACTGTATCTTTTAAAATCAAATTGATTGTTTTATCAGTTTTGTTGGAATTATCGAATGAAATTGCATTCCTTGTCTTCCCCGCTTTGTCACAGTTATTGAATGAATATGTTTGGGTGGATGCATCTTTTTTCAAAGTTTGTAGCAAATGAGTATTTTGTACACTTTGTGATTGTGTAAGTTTATTTTGGATAACTTTATTTTCACAAATTATATTATCCATTTCATTTTCTGTTTTAATCAATTTTTCCTTATACATTTGAAGTTCTGTTTGTGCAGTAGCACAGTTCTCATCACTTTTTTCTTTTAAGTATTTTATTTCATCATTAAGGGATGTTAAGAAACTGACTTTACATTCCAATTGGTCAATTTCTTTTTCTTTGAGAATTAAATTTACTTTAGAATTGTGAAGGGCGTCATTTAAAACTTCTATTTTGGCATTCATTGCCAAGCATGCAGCAAACATACTTGCTACTGCTCTGCCCTTTAATTTTTTACTTTTTTTAGAGAAAGTCATCTCTTTTTCAAATAAATCCTGGACATATTTCTAAGGATTCTCTTTTTCATGAACATCACAAGCAAAATCTTTACTTTTGTGACTTGTGATGTAAGTAGCTACAAAACTTTCTAATGCAGATACTGTAGCCATCTTGGAAAAAACTCAAACAAAACGATAATAAAGTAAAAAAAAAAATAATCAAATAACAAAAAAAAATTCCCTTAATTATGTACTACTTGTAATACCATTAATTGCCAAAACAAAAAAAAAAAAAAAAAAACAAAAAATCAAAGGCAAGACAAGTTAATAGAGGGAAACCTTTTCAATATTAATAAAACAAAGCTTCCCTCTGCTTAGCCGGCAACAATATTTATTTATTAATTCAAAAAGAAACGTTTCAAATTTAATCCTTTCTTTTCAAGGATATTCTGGTTCAAAATGATACCAGTAATAAGCTTATTTTATGGCATTGAATAATTGTGGTTTTATCACTGCTGAACGGCTGGAGCAGCCTGACTCACCTAATAATCTGCTATGGTCACAACCATAGCTAGAAGTTGTTGTAAATGAATACCAACAGTTAAACCATATTTGTTTCAAATGATGAGGATTCTTTGAATAGAAGTAAACGTTCTAACAAGGTATTCCTACTAGCTCAATAAACAGAATATACTATAATTCAGTTATTGCTGGTGGCTGCCTCAGCCTGACACTGCTAGTAGCCTCACCATACGTGTAAAACTTATATGCCGGATAAAATATCTTAATTGAGACGCAAATTTCTATTACCTGAAGTGGCCGCCAACTCTTAAAAGTAATAATTTAGAGTACAAATATAATATTTAGTCTTAAAGGTTATTTAATATGAGGAATTTTAGATCCTTAATCTGACTTGTAAAGTGCATATATATGTGTATATTTATGCAATATTTTCTGATTTTACTCCCAGAGTGACAAGATAACTACGTCCAAAAAATATCTGTTTATTTACACAGCTTTTATGGCTCATTGAGGAATTAACAATTAAATTCTAACTAATCCAGATATATATATATGTTATGTTTTCTTGACCATGCAAAACATAAATTATATGAAATCTCGCTTATTATTTAGCTAAAAAGGGGTTTACAATGTACAATTTGTAGCTATGGGATTAGATATTTTTTATATTATATTAATAGGCAGAATTAACTATGTTCTAGCCTAAAATATTGCATAAATACACATATAGATGAGAAAATGATAAATAACCTAATGTAATAAGACTCTTAAAATTACTGTTGGTTTCAAAATACACAATTATTTATTAGATCAGCTAAAAAAACATAAAATGGCACAATATTCAATGCGTAGGCCTAAAGACAATAACAATTAACATTTACTTATCAGACAAATACACATTTACACAAACATACATGACATAGGTACCTTGGGATTATCTTGTGGACAGTCTGTCAATAATTCTGTTTCAACTAGCTCTCTCCTCTGCCTCCTTTCTCCTTGACTCCTGACTAACCCTACTGACTAAATCTTGTTCTATATATTCAAAATTGCCCCATCTGTTAGTATTGCTTTGATGCAATTGGTTAATTTGTTTCCCGCTTCACCATATTTGGAAAACTGAATGCCATTGAGCCTAGCTGTTTACATGTAGACAACAAAATTTATTCTGGATACAGAGGACATTATACCTGTCCTATATACGCTCCCAAAGGTCCATAAAAATTTGGAAAAACCCCCTGGCCGCCCCATAGTGGCAGGGGTAGGCTCCACACTATCTAAAGCCTCTATATATTTAGACAGAGTCCTTAGACCCTATACACATTCCACCTCTTATATCAGGGACACAGGAGATTTCATCAATAAACTACAGAATATAGTCCTTGAGAACAATAAAGGTATACTTTATAGTCTTGATGTTACTAGCCTTTACACCTCAATCACTCATGAGGCGGGTGTAGGGGCAGTGAATAGGTGTTTGGATCAGGATATAACTATCAATAATGACCAGCGAAACTTTGTTCTTGATCTTTTGAATATTGTATTGAGATGTAATTTCTTTCTTTTTCAAGATAACTTTTATCTGCAATTACAGGGTACGACCATGGGTTCCAATGTTGCCCCAACCTATGCAAATATTTATATGAACACATTTGAAGAGTATTTTGTTTATAACCATCAATTGTTTCATCTATATGGCGCCACCTGGTGGCGATATATAGATGATATTTTTGGCATTTGGTTGGGGGACATTGGAACCCTGGAACCGTTTGTTAATGATCTCAACAGTGCTACACAGCATATAAAGTTCAAACTCACCATAAGTGAGGAAAGGATTGATTTCCTGGATACCTCAGTGTACAAACAAGATGGTCTGTTAGCTGTAGATGTTTTTAAAAAACAGACAGATTATAATAATCTACTGCACTATAAGAGTGCGCATTCTCCTGCTCTGTTAAAGAGTTTACAAAAAAGGCAATTTATGCGAGTAAGACGAATTGTCTCAGATGAAAATTTGGTAAAAGAAAGATTATTGGAAATGGGTGAACACTTTAAACAGAGGGGATACCCAAGTAACTTAATTGAACAGGGGATTAAAGATGTACTGCAGATCCCTAGGACAGAATTACTTAAGGACAAAATGAGAAATAAGAAGGATAAAAGAATGATCTTTGTTAATGAATATTCTCCTTGGAGTAACCAAATACAAAAAGTACTAAAAAAAACATTGGCACATTTCACAAATTTCTAATCCAAATGTTGAAGAATTCTCTAGTCCCCCCATGGCTGCCTTTAAAAAGGGCAAGAACCTTAAAGATACATTGGTTAAAGCTGATGTGGGCCCAAGGGGTAGAATTACCCAGGGACACATTGGGCATAAAAACTTGGGATGTTTTCCATGCCTTAATTGTCAAAACTGCAATAGTATCATTAAAGGCCCCATTTTTACCCATCCCTCGTTGGGTAAGAAATATAAACTTAAGGATTACTATACTTGTAACTCTAAGTTCGTGGTGTATCTAATTAAGTGCCCATGTGGTTTAGGGTATGTGGGCGAGACCACCAAGAGGGTACGGGAGCGTATTAACCAACAAAAAAGTAATATCAGGACAGTAAAATTGGATGCTCCTGTATCCCACCATTTTATAACTGCTGGACACCAGATTAATCAGCTTAGATTCCAGGTGTTAGAACATATTAGTCTTCCCAGGAGGGGTGGTAATAGGGTTAGGTTGTTAAAGTATAGAGAATTATACTGGATTCATGAACTGGGGACTATGATACCCAATGGGATGAATAGGGAAATGGATTGGAGTGTATGTCAGTAAATATGGATGATTAGGTACTTGATAGTAGTTTAACTGGCAGGTTTTTCTAAAAAAAAAATTTGGGTTTAAAACTTCAGGGATACTGATAGTTACATTTACTCAGTTCTTTTGATATCTTTTGTTGAAAGTCTTTTTTTGATGGATTGGAATTTAAATTCATTTAGCTAATACCTTTTTAAATTTAATGCTGAACATGTAAAAAGATTTAAGAACTGGCATAAATTTTATAAAAAAAGAATTTTTTTAGGTTGACCTTTTTGTTTTGTATCCTTTGTTGAAGGACGTTCTTGGTAATTGTTTAAGAGCTCCAAAAAGTATTCTTTTTCCAAGATGACCATTTAATAAGATCTAATTGGAAGGGCAACAATTAAAATTGGCTTTTCTTCAAAAGATATTTGAATTAGCAATGTTGAAAAAGAATTAAGAAAAGAAAAAATCCCCTTTTTTATGTTTTGTATGTTATTTTTTGAAAATAATACATTGCAATACAATAACTAATGACAATAAGTGTATATTCAATTATTTTGTGTACTGAGTAGATTAACTTGATGTATGATTAACAATGATGAAAAAGTTTTTTGTTCTCTTTATGTCCTTTGTTGAAAAACTATGATAAATGTAATTAGAGATGTAAATAATGACCACTAGATGGCATTAAGCAAAACAAAAAAGTTTGTATTAATTGAACACAGGTGAGAACAGGTGTGGTGGGTGGAGCCACAGCCTTTATAAGGTTTGTTTTTAGAGTTGTATGTTAGACATGAATAATAATAATAAGGTCCGAAACGTTGTCTGTTTTAAGTGGCACAATAAAATAATGATGTTTTAATACAGTTGGTGGTGCAGCTATATCATTATTTTTGGACTGACTTCTTGGGACCTTGGTGCAGGTCCAATAGTTGGCACACCTGCAAACAAGCTGATTTATACCCTTGGTGCTTGTGCAATTCTTTGCTTTCTACATGTAAATAGGGGCTATTGGAGGGGTGATATCTATAAATCATATGGCTTGGACAGCTGTTCTGATTGTAAGGTCAGATGTTCTTTTGTCCATGATAACCTGTTATTTACCATCCACACCCCAACAGGTACATGAAAGACTCCTATTTACATGTACACATTTGGTGACTATATTGAATGGAAGGAAGCCTGAGAAAATAACTCCTTTGTTTACTATCTCCTGATTCTCTTTGAGATAGACAGGGCATGGTAAACAAAAAGGCTTGTATGGCTTTTGTAACTGAAATAGAGCATAGAAAGATAGACAGCTTCTATATTTCTCATGGCTAATTAATATGACTAGAATATTATACAAATACATAAATATGATCATACATACAATATATACATTGAAATGGAACTATAACATAAGCAATTTGCCAAACTGTAACAATATTAATGGATAATTTTGATGATACCTTTGTTTATGATAACCTACTGTTTCAACAGTATGGTGCCAGCTGGTGTAGATTTATCGATGATGTGTTTGGCATATGGTATGGCGACATTGGATCCCTAAAAAAGTTTGTAGCTGACTTGAAAATATCAGTTAATGCCATCAAATTCACACTTACAGACAGTGAGGAGTATGTATAAAATAAATGGAAGAATACTTACAGACATTTATATAAAGTCCACTGATAAAAACAATATATTAAAGTTTGACAGCTTACATCCACCATCAACACTAAGAGTGATCCCTAAGAGACAGCTTTTACGGTTTTAGAGAATTGTAAGCAAAGAAAGTGTATATGACATTCGCCTTAAAGAAATGTGAAAGAAATGTATGCAAAGAGGTTAACCAGAACCCCTTATCCAAACACAATTACAGTCCATTAGTAAACCACTTGAAGTGGCAAAATTGCAGATGGATAAAAAGAAAAAGAAAGAAAGAATGTTTTTTTGTATCTAAATTTAATACAAGGAGTTATCAAGTAAACAAAATCTTGAGAAAACTTTGGCATACATTAAAAACGTTATCCTGAAATAAAAGAATTTGGTGATTTTCCAATGCCAGCATAAAGGAGGAGCACAAACACTAGGGATGATCTAGTAAGAGCAGACCTGGGGGTGGTAGACAACTAAAACAGATGGCAATTGATGCACCCAGGAAGGGATGTTTTCCATGCCTGGGTTGTTGCAATTGCAACTCGATGATTAAAGGGGAACGTTTTTTTTCACCCAAACACTGGAAAAAAGTTTTCAATTCCAGGATTAGTGCCCGTGTTGCCTTCTTTATGTAGGTCAAACAACCAGGCAGATTAAAGTCCGCATTACAGAACACAAGTCAAACATACGTTGCAAGAAAAAAGATGCTCCAGTAGCAGGTCCCTTTTTGTAAAAGGGACATAACATCAGTCAATTAAGATTTCAAATAATAGAGGAAATAAAAATACCCAGGAGAGGGGGTGATAAAACGGCCATTCTCAATAAAAGGTAGATGTATTGGATCTACCACCTAGATACAATGTACCCTAAGGGGTTTAACTGTGAATTTGACTGCTCAGTGTTTTGGTAATAGGAGGGCTGGGGACTGATTCTGATGCTTTGCAAATACCATGATGGATGTAAATAGGAAATGTGTACATTTTATACTTGGTTTAACTTTTTAACTAAATAGATGAATGTATTTTAATTCACAGTCACCTAGATTACAAGTTTTGCGCTATAGAGGGTGCGAAATGAACGCAAGAAAAGTTGCGTTATTGTACCCTCCATATCGCTGCCATTACGAGTTTTGAAAAGCCATGTTGTGCGTGCAATATGGTTGCTTTAAGCTCCATATTAAGCGCTGCTTTGACGTGCTCAAGCATGCTTTCCCCATAGTCATCAATGGGGAGAAAGTGTTAGAAAAAAACACCTGCGATCGCGGAATGAAAAGCTCAGTAATGCAACCCCATTGATGTGTATCGGGAAAAACATAAACCCCACGTCTAAACACCCCTAATCTCCCGCCCCCGACATCGTTGACACCGAAATAGTTAATAACCCCTAATCTGCTTCCCCCGACATCGCTGACACCGAAATAGTTAATAACCCCTAATCTGCTGCCCCCGACATCGCCGACACCTATATAAATTTATTAACCCCTAACCTAATCTGCTGCCCCTGACATCGCCCCAACCAAAATAAATCAATTAACCCCTATTCTGCCCCTCCTGATATCGCTGCCATTACACTAAATTTATTAATCCCTATTCCCCGCACCCCAACATCGCCCACGCTATAATAAAGATATTAACCCCTATTCCGCCGCTCCCCAACATCGCTGCCACTAAATAAAGTTATTAACCCCTAAACATCTGGCCTCCCACATCACTGCCACTAAATAAACCTATTAACCCCTAAACCGACAGCCCCCCACATCGCAAAAAACTGAATTAAACTATTAACCCCTAAACCTTACAACCCCCTAACTTTAAATTAAAATTATAAGATCCCTATCTTAAAATAAATAAAAACTTACCTGGGAAATTAAAAAAAAACTAAATTTAAACTATAAATTAAACTAACATTACTATTATACTAAAATTAAAATAACTATCAATTAAATAGATTAAATTACTCATTAAAAAAAAACTAACACTACTAAAAAAATGAAATCTACAATTACAAAAAATACTACTGTAAATTACAAAAATAAAAAAATACTAAATTACGAAAAATAACAAACGAAATTATCCAAAATAAAAACAATTACACCTAATCTAATAGCCCTATCAAAATAAAAAAGCCCCCCCAATAAAAAAAAACCCTGGCCTACAATAAACTACCAATAGCCCTTAAAAGGGCCTTTTGTAGGGCACTGCCCTTAAGAAATCAGCTCTTTTCCCTGAAAAAAAATACAAAGACCCCCCAACATTAAAGCCCACCACCCAACCAACCCCCAAAATAAAAAGCCTAACTCTAAAAAAACTAAGCTATCCATTGCCCTAAAAAGGGCATTTGTATGGGCATTAATGGCATTCAGCTCTTTTAAGACAAACCCAAACCCTAATCTAAAAAAAAAACACCCAAAAAAAGTTTAAAAAAACACTAACCCCCGACGATCCACTTACATTTTTTGAAGTCCGACCATTCATCCTCATCCAGGCAGCGAGAAGTCTTCATCCAGTCGACAAGTTCTTCATCCATCTAGGCGGCGTCTTCTATATTCATCCAGGTGGCATCTTCTATCTTCATCCCGGCGGCACGTAGCGGCTCCATCTTGAAGACATCGGGTGCGGAGCATCCTCTTCATATGGTTGCCGCCCGATACTGAATCTTCAATGCAAGGGAGCATTTTCAAAATGGTGTCCCTTGCATTCCTATTGGCTGATTTGATTTTTTAAAATCAGCCAATAGGATGAGAGCTACTGAAATTCTATTGGCTGATTTTAAATAGTAATATTAATTTAGTTTTTGGCGATGTGGGGGGCCGTCAATTTAGGGGTTAATAGGTTTATTTAGTGGTAGTGATGTGGGAGGCCAGAGGTTTAGGGGTTTAAAACTTTATTTAGTGGCAGTGATGTCGGGAGCGGCAGAATAGGGGTTAATAGCGTTATTATAGTGTGGTCTATGTTGGGGTGCGGGGGAATAGGGGTTAATAACTTTAGTATAGTGGCGACGATGTCTGGGAGCAGCGGAATAGGGGTTAATAAATGTTATTAGTGGCGGTGATGTCGGGAGTGACAGATTAGGGGTTAATAACTTTAAAAGAGTGTTTGCGATGCGGGAGGGCCTTGGTTTAGGGGTTAATAGGTAGTTTATGGGTGTTAGCGTACTTTGTAACACTTTAGTTATGAGTTTTATGTTACAGTTTTGTTGCGGAAAACTTATAGCTACTGCTCTCAGATAGCGGAACGGATCGTGTCAGTATAGGCTGTAACACTAGCTTTTTAGCCTCACCGCAAAACTGGTAATGGTAATGGTAGCGCTATGGAAATCCCATGCAAAAACGACTTTTTTCCGAGTGCGGGACTGACGTTGCGTTACAGACTAAAAGGCAGCTATACCGACAACACTTGTAATGGCTGCGGTCCTGTTTTAACGCTGAAATGGCCATTTTTTCAGTGTTAAAACACGAACGCAAAACTCATAATCTAGGTGATGGTTATGCATTAATCACTGTATGTAAAAAGTGCATTTATGATGTAGTAATATAAGTAAATACTAGGTGGCGCTAAAGCATAGAATTTCTGTGTAACACAGGTGTGCATAAGCATATTTAAAGGCAGGTAATGTTAAGATCTGGTATGCATGAGGAAGGGCTAGGCCTGAACCGTTGCAGATATTTGTTGACCCATGTTGTAATATTAATAAAGGTCTTTTATTATTGGAAGTGCTGGAGGACTTGTTGCTTTACATAGGATTTGAGACTTGGTAAGTCTCCTCCGGGCACTCCGTTTAACAAGTGCTGTTCCCATTCCTGGATTGTTTACATTGAAAGATTCAATGGAACCATGAAACACTTCTTTCGGACGTTCACAACCTCTCATAGGGATTGGGAGAAGTTCCTGCCTCACCTCCTGTTTGCATACCGGGAGGTGCAGCAGGAATCCACTGGGTTCTCCCCCTTTGAGTTATTGTACGGGAGAAGGGTGAGGGGCTCTTAGACTTACTTAGAGCACACTGGGAAGAAGGGGAGGGGATAAGGTGACCTCCATCGTAGGGTACGTTTTAGCCTTAAGCGACCGACTGAAAGAGCTCATGGACACTGTTAGAGAGAACCTTCAGTACATGCATGAAAGGCAGCAGCGGTGGTACGATCGTACCGCTCGGAACTGTATCATGGCTGTGGCACAGACCGTTCTCACCCTAAAGCTGACCAAAGGACCTTACAAGATGGTGAAACAGATTTGTGACACCACCTACCTGCTAAATGTTCAGATGAAAGAGTCCAGCGGACCTTTCAAGTAAATATGCTCAAAGCATACCAGGGGAGGTCAGAAGAGGTAGCCGCCATATGTGCTCCCGCTGGGGAAGACTTGGAGAGCCTAGGTACCATGTTGAACCACATTAGGGCTGCGGGACTAATGCTGAAGCCCGAGAAATGCAGCATAGGCATGTCAGAGGTTCAGAACCTTGGACATCGGGTGGGCTGCGGGTGACAGCGAACCAAACCTGAGAAGGTTGAGTCATTTTGCCAGTGGCCCACCCCCTGGATGAAAACACGGGTCTTGGCTTTCCTGATGAAGAAAAAACTCCCCCGACAGGTCCCCAAAGTGCGAGGCCACCCATTCAAGCTGCTCCTGACCCAAACAAACATTTATTTGTCCACGCAGATGCCTCTACTTTCGGGTTGGGAGCAGTACTGAGCCAATTGGGGCAGACGGCAGTGAGCACCCAGTGGCTTACATCAGCCACAAGCTGTTACCCCAGGAAATGGGGTAAGCCGCCATAGAGGAGTGTTTGGCACTGGTTTGGACATTGAAAAAGTTACAGCTGTACCTTTATGGACGCTTGTTCACGGTACTCACTGATCACAACCCTTTGATCTGACTCAACCGAGTCGTTGGAGACAATGGGCGCTAACTGCGCTGGAGCCTTGCCCTGCAGCCCTACAACTTTACTGTACAATATCGGCCGGGAAAGCAAAATGGGAATGCTAATGACCTTTCCCGGCAAACAGATTTATAAGTATTCCTTTACTCTCGGAGATCCCCAAGCTGACCCATGTGGGTGGAGCCGGGTCTGCCGGACTATGGAACGGGGGGGGGGGGTATTGTGATGAACCAAGGGCTACAGAGATACCACCTTTGTACCGGGACAAGGTTTGCGGCAGTGTTGTGTATTGAATGGCTGAGGCACAAGCCTGGGACTGTTTTCCGACAGACTAAGTACACATGTCGGTTATGGGACCCCAACACCATTTTCACTCGTAAATCACATATATTCAACTGGCCATAGGATTATCAGGAACTTTGGGGGGTAGGGGTTTCATTGCGACTTATTTCTTTCAGGGCTGGAATCCGTAACATACATAGCCAAATACCTGGAACTAGTTTCGGTCACCTCCAGACCATGACTTAGCCCTTATCAATAGAACCTGCCCCAGACTCTTGGGTGCCACTAATCCCATTATTATCAATGATAACCTACGTGCCGAGAGTCAGAATCACTGTTATCTGTGTCAATAGCCTTCCCATTGGTCCCCTGGTTGACCTGATCACCTTCCCATTGGTCCCCTGTTGATATGATTACTCAGTTGTCCCTTAAAAGAGTATAAATTGTCTGTACACCTTGGAATAAAGTGTCGTTCGTGATATACTCCAAAATTGGTTTTGTCTGATTATTGGGGTATTTACTGAGTATTGGTGGTTCCAGTATCTGTGAAGCAGAACAGGCAAACATACCCAGACTGGGTACCGTAGATATCCAAGGAAAGAGAGGAACAGAGGCGCCAAACATGGCCTAATATCGCCAAAGCCCTTGATAACAGATCAAACAGATGAAAATATACTCACAAATGAGGCGCACCCTTATGGTGCTATTGAGACAGAATGGAACTTAGATAGTGGTCCAGCTCACTGAACACAGCCAGCACAACCTCAGGTCCAAAGTATCCTTAGGAGGGCCCGTTGATTAATGCCTGTTCGCTTGGTTCACTTCAGACACATGAATGACTAAAAATATCAGATATTAAATGCCCTGCGCACCGTAGAGGTCCGTCACATACCCCTCTGTCTCTTCTCTCTCATTCTATAAATACCCATCTCTCCTCTCTCTCTCTCATTCTATATATACCCCTCTCGCATTCAATATATAGCCCTCTCTCCTCTCTCTCATTCTATATATAGCCCTCTCTCCTCTCATTCTATATATACCCCTCTCTGCTCTCTCATTCTATATATACCCATCTCTCCTCTCTCTCTCTCATTCTATATATACCCCTCTCTCTCTCTTATTCTATATATACCCCTCTCTGCTCTCTCATTCTATATATACCCCTCTCTACTCTCTCATTCTATATATATCCCTCTCTGCTCTTTCTCATTCTATAAATACCCTTCTATCCTCTCTCTCATTCTATATATACCCCTCTCTGCTCTCTCATTCTATATATATCCCTCTCTGCTCTTTCTCATTTTATAAATACCCTTCTATCCTCTCTCTCATTCTATATATACCCCTCTCTACTCTCTCATTCTATATACACCCCTTTCTGCACTCTCTCATTCTATATAAACCCCTCGCTTCGCTCTTATTCTATATATACCCCTTTCTGCTCTCTCTCATTCTATATATACCCCTCCCATTCTATATATATATATATATATATATATATATACCCCTCTTTGCTCTCTCTCATTCTTTATATGCCCCTCTCCATGTCTCTTCTCTCTCATTCAATATATACCCCTCTCTCTGACTATATATATACCTCTCTCTCTGTCTTCTCTCTCTCTCTCTCTCTCTCTCTCTCTGTCTGTCTCTTCTATCTCATTCTATATATACCACTCTCTCTCTGTATTTTCTCTCTCTCATTCTATATATACCCCTCTTTCTGTCTCCTCTCTTTCATTCTATATATACCCCTCTCTCTGTATTTTCTCTCTCTCATTCTATATATACCCCTCTCCTCTCTGTCTCTTCTCTCTTTCTCTCTTTCTATATATACCCTCTCTCCTCTGTCTCTCTTTGTCTCATTCTCACTCTTTCTGTCTCTCTGTCTCACTATCTCTATGTATCAATCTCTTTATGTCTCCCTCTCTATCTCTTTTCCCATTTACCTCCTACCCTTCTATCTCCCCTCTCTCTTTACCATCTCTCTCTCTCTCTCTCTCTCTCTCTCTCATTCTATATATACTCTCCTCCCCTCTCTCTCTGTCTCCTCTCCATCATTCTATAAATACCCCTCTCTCCTCTCTCTTATTCTATAAATACCCCTCTCTCCTCTCTCTCATTCTATATATACCCCTCTCTCCTCTCTCTCATTCTATATATACCCCTCTCTCATTCTATATATACCCCTCTCTCCTCTCTCTCATTCTATATATACCCCTCTCTCCTCTCTCTCATTCTATATATACCCCTCTCTCCTCTCTCTCATTCAATATATACCCCTCTCTCCTCTCTCATTCTATATATACCCCTCTCTCCTCTCTCTCATTCTATATATACCCCTCTCTCCTCTCTCTCATTCTATATATACCCCTCTCTCCTCTCTCTCATTCTATAAATACCCTCTCTCTCATTCTATAAATACTCCTCTCTCTCATTCTATAAATACCCCTCTCTCCTCTCTCTCATTCTATATATACCCCTCTCTCCTCTCTCTCATTCTATAAATACCCCTCTCTCATTCTATATATACCCCTCTCTCCTCTCTCTCATTCTATAAATACCCTCTCTCTCATTCTATAAATACTCCTCTCTCCTCTCTCTCATTCTATAAATACCCCTCTCTCTCATTCTATATATACCCCTCTCTCTCATTCTATAAATACCCCTCTCTCATTCTATATATACCCCTCTCTCATTCTATATATACCCCTCTCTCCTCTCTCTCATTCTATAAATACCCCTCTCTCCTCTCTCTCATTCTATAAATACCCTCTCTCTTATTCTATATATACCCCTATCTCCTCTCTCTCATTCTAAATATACCCCTCTCTCCTCTCTCTCATTCTATATATACCCCATCTCTCCTCTCTCTCATTCTAAATATACCCCTCTCTCCTCTCTCTCATTCTATATATACCCCTCTCTCCTCTCTCTCATTCTAAATATACCCCTCTCTCCTCTCTCTCATTCTATATATACCCCATCTCTCCTCTCTCTCATTCTAAATATACCCCTCTCTCCTCTCTCTCATTCTATAAATACCCTCTCTCTTATTCTATATATACCCCTCTCTCCTCTCTCTCATTCTATAAATACCCCTCTCTCCTTTCTCTCATTCTATAAATACTCCTCTCTCCTCTCTCTCATTCTATAAATACCCCTCTCTCCTCTCTCTCATTCTATATATACCCCTCTCTCCTCTCTCTCATTCTATAAATACCCCTCTCTCATTCTATATATACCCCTCTCTCCTCTCTCTCATTCTATAAATACCCTCTCTCTCATTCTATAAATACTCCTCTCTCCTCTCTCTCATTCTATAAATACCCCTCTCTCTCATTCTATATATACCCCTCTCTCCTCTCTCTCATTCTATAAATACCCCTCTGTCATTCTATATATACCCCTCTCTCATTCTATATATACCCCTCTCTCATTCTATATATACCCCTCTCTCCTCTCTCTCATTCTATAAATACCCCTCTCTCCTCTCTCTCATTCTATAAATACCCTCTCTCTTATTCTATATATACCCCTATCTCCTCTCTCTCATTCTATAAATACCCCTCTCTCCTCTCTCTCATTCTATATATACCCCTCTCTCCTCTCTCTCATTCTAAATATACCCCTCTCTCCTCTCTCTCATTCTATATATACCCCTCTCTCCTCTCTCTCATTCTATATATACCCCTCTCTCATTCTATATATACCCCTCTCTCCTCTCTCTCATTCTATAAATACCCCTCTCTCCTCTCTCTCATTCTATAAATACCCTCTCTCTTATTCTATATATACCCCTCTCTCCTCTCTCTCATTCTATAAATACCCCTCTCTCCTCTCTCTCATTCTATATATACCCCTCTCTCCTCTCTCTCATTCTAAATATACCCCTCTCTCCTCTCTCTCATTCTATATATACCCCTCTCTCCTCTCTCTCATTCTATATATACCCCTCTCTCCTCTCTCTCATTCTATAAATACCCCTCTCTCCTCTCTCTCATTCTATAAATACCCTCTCTCTTATTCTATATATACCCCTATCTCCTCTCTCTCATTCTATAAATACCCCTCTCTCCTCTCTCTCATTCTATATATACCCCTCTCTCCTCTCTCTCATTCTAAATATACCCCTCTCTCCTCTCTCTCATTCTATATATACCCCTCTCTCCTCTCTCTCATTCTAAATATACCCCTCTCTCCTCTCTCTCATTCTATAAATACCCTCTCTCTTATTCTATATATACCCTCTCTCCTCTCTCTCATTCTATAAATACCCCTCTCTCCTCTCTCTCATTCAATAATTACCCTCTGTCTTATTCTATATATACCCCTCTCCTCTCTCTCATTCTATAAATACCCCTCTCTCCTCTCTCTCATTCTATATATGCTCCTCTCTCCTCTCTCTCATTCTATATATGCCCCTCTCTCCTCTCTCTCATTCTATATATGCCCCTCTCTCCTCTCTCTCATTCTATAAATACCCCTCTCTCCTCTCTGTCTCTTCTCTCTCATTCTATATACAGTATATACCCTTCTCTTCTTCCTCTCTGTCTAATTCTCTCTCTGACTCTCTACTCGCCCTCTTTTCCCATTCCCTACACTTTACCTCCTAACCGTCTTCCTGTCACTGTCTCTCTTTATCTCTCTCACTCTTCCTCCCTCTCTCTCTCTCTCTCTCTCTCTCTCCCCCTGTCTCTTTCTCCCTCTCTCTGCTCTGTCACTTTCTCTCTCGCCTCTTCATATACTATTTTCTATACCCTGCCTCTCTGTTCTTTTCCTCTATCATTATTATTGTCACTTTGCTGTGAGGGGGCGAAAATGACCTGAAATGAACATAATTACAAGAAACACCCAGAGAGAGGAAGAAAGAGAGTGAGAGAGAGTGGGAGGGAGAGATACACAGAAGGATAAAACAGAGAGAGAAGAGGGAAGGGTGTGATGAGCTGGGGTACCAGACAGTGACATTAGATAAAGACAGAGAGCGGGTGAGAATAAAGAGTTAACTGTAACCAGAAGGAGCTGGAGAGGGTACTCTGGCTAAGTGAGATGCAGTGTGGGCTAGAAAAAGAACCAACGAGAGAATAAAGGAAAAAGGAGCTGGAATAATGTAGCTGGGGAGGAGGAAAATGTTCTAGACAAATAATACCTGTATACTCCTGATATTATTAGCTGTGTATGGTGTGTCTGCCATCTTGTGTTATTAATTGGTATTACACTATATAGTTATACAATTCACAGCTGCCAAGTATGACACACCATGTGAGGTCTGTTCTTCAGATTAAACTAGTTAAATGGTGCAAAACTCTCCCTACTTGGTGGAAGGAATGAGGTGGCTAGAATATGAGTAAAAATCTCTGTTAGTATGTTAGAAACAGAATGAAAGAATGGGATAAAGAGGGAGCCATTATTATTTGCTCATAATCTCTGTGTATGGTGTGTCTGCCATCTTGTGGTTGTAACTGGTATCACATATACAGTACCGGTATATTAAAAGCACATGAAACTTAAAACTTTTCTTGCATGATTCAGATTTACATCTATCATCTCATTTTCTTCATTTTCTTTGTATCTTTTGTTGAAGGAGCAGTAATGCACTACAGGGAGTTAGCTGAGCACATCAGGCGAGCCAATGACAAGAGGAATATATTTGAAACCACCAATCAGCAGCTAGTGCCCATGCCTGCTCCTGAGCATACCTAGGGATGCTTTTCAACAAAGGACACCAAGAGAATTATGCAAATTTGATAATTAAAGTAATTTGGAAAGTTGTTTAAAATCGTATCTGAATCATGAAAGTTTAATTTTGACTTTACAGCCTCTTTCAGCAGACAATAAACACCATGAGATTGTATATAAAATACTTACTTATGTGCAATGAAACAAGTTTGTATATATATTCATTCACTTTATACTTACATAATGACAGTGACTAATCTTATTGTCTGTGGATTAAAGCCCCGATTGGCTCTTCCATATAAGGCAAATATTTGTAGGAGTTTAGCTATTGAAAAACTATTGCAGACAAAAAAGGATGTTTATTTGTTAGAAAAACAATTAGACTTGTCTGATATGCTCTTCTATAGCAGCACAACAGAAATGTAATTACACAGTGTTCACTGCCCCTTTAAAGGAACATCAAACACTAAATACATTTTTATAAGCACAGTATTAAGGTTAAACCCCGCCCCTTTAAAGGAACATCAAACACTAAATACATTTTATAAGCACAGTATTGAGGTTAGACCCGCCCCTTTAAAGGAACATCATACACTAAATACATTTTTATAAGCACAGTACTGAGGTTAGACTCCGCCTCCCTCTAGTCATGGGAGCTGCCATGTTGAAATCTATTTTTAAGAACAGGAGAAGTGGACCGAGCGCTACACCCAGGGCCTTAAGCTTACTAACTATATAGCCTCCTAGTAGGCTAACAATACAAAAGTTAAAATGGGGAGAGAGTAAGCGCTAAAAAGCTTAAAAGGCTAGTAAAAGGTACATTTTAATACATATAAAAATTTACAAATGGCAATCAGACGCATGGATCCATGTCTGACTTAACAAAAAAAAAAAATATATATATAATAAACAAATCTAAAAATATCTAAAAATATCCAATGGAGTAAAGCATGTGACGCTGACTTAGTGAGCCAGTGATGAGGAGTTAGGAGGACATGTACATTCAATAATATAAACAACCTAAGTGAGTGATTGAGTGCACACAATAGCTTTCAACAAAGAAAAATAGCATTCACAAAAAATAGTGTTCACAAAAATTGGCGTACATAAAAAATGTTCAAATGTTCAACCGGTTATATGTAAGTGAATCCAGTAGTGTTTCCTCCAAAGTGACGTGTAGAAATATAACGTGAAGTCAATAATAGTAGAATGTAAACGTTGAGTGGGTCAAATTATTGTGGTTCAGCTGCTAAATTAAAAAATTGTAAATCCGTGAGGTGTATAAAAATAAAAATAAAAATAACTTGTGAAAAAATCCACGTGGAAAACTTGAATTCAAATGATAAACAAAGGTCAAAAATCAAAAGACAAAAATATCAAAAGACAAAAATAGAAAATCAGTGATAATATTAAAAAGCACTAAAGATCTAGTGAAAACAAATCCTTAATTCAGATGTTAAAAATCCTTGGTAAGATCCATAACAAACAAATACATCGATAAAATACCTAAAAGGGAACAAAAGAGAAACAAATAGTGCAACACTGTATATGATATATAATATAGGTAATTAAAACCAAGCTCACCAGTATGCCAACGCGTTTCGGCCTAGACTAGGCCTTTCTCAAGACTATACTGTATCAGAAAATCTGGGAGCTTTAAGTAGGGTCAGTGTTGAAATGATTGGTGCTGTTTTGGCGCCATTTTTAGAGGCACCTCCCTTTCCTGTTTCACCCATTGCATCTCTGGGATATTTCCTATGTTATGTTACATTTTTATAAGCACAGTATTAAGGTTAAACCCCGCCCCTTTAAAGGAACATCAAACACTAAATACATTTTATAAGCACAGTATTGAGGTTAGACCCGCCCCTTTAAAGGAACATCATACACTAAATACATTTTTATAAGCACAGTACTGAGGTTAGACTCCGCCTCCCTCTAGTCATGGGAGCTGCCATGTTGAAATCTATTTTTCACTACACTCCAGTGCTGACACATGTGTAGTAACTCTCCTCACATACCTGCAGTGTAACCTAAGTTGCAAAATGTCAGCACCCTTGAACTGTAATGTATTTAGTGTCCATTAAAGTACAATGAGACTGTGTGACACACTATTTGAAACCTCTTCTCCAGGTCACACTATAGATCAGTAATTTGACACTATGAATTAAAAAATCAAATTGTGCAAAACTCTCCCTATGAGCCAATTATCTAAAGCTCTTTGCTAAGCTGAGATGATATAAAATGATCCTCCGGCCCTCCAAGATCTCTCACAGGATTCTACACAGGCAGATTGTGCTGTACTTGTCTGCATTTCTGTATCTGAAGAAGAGACAAGCATATGGCAATATAGCACTGCATGACTTGAGAGTTCTGCTGCATTTACACTTTGTGCTTTATATTACTTTATGTTTCAGATGGGCTCCTTTATGTTTTATTACCTTTATGCTTTGCACTTTCTCTTTTGTATTTTAATGAATTCATATTCTGTATACAGCAGGATTTAAGATTATGATTTTACAAATTCTGATTATGCTTTAACAGTTTTGGAGCATACAAATTACATTGCACTAACATTTCAGTTTAATTTGCATTTGCTGCAAAACGCAAATTTATATCAGTGTCAGGTGCTCCCTTATTAACTTTACTCTCCCCTTTGAGATTGTCTAACCCAGAGAACCTCATTGCTTTCTATGGGAGGCATATCTTATCTCTTTGGGGGCTTGATGATCAAAAACTTGCCGCTATGCAGAGAAATAAAAATAAAAAAATAGAATTTTGTTTCCTATTTTTCTTTTAATATAATTGTTATTGAGGTTTCAACATGTAATGCACAAACACAATATATATGCAACAAATTATTTACAGGCTTAGTGTCAGGGTTTCACCCTGATTTAGTTTATTTGCTTTTTTTTATCTTGGCTGACATTTTTACTCACCTGTCTCTTTCCTCGCCTGCTGCAGAGTGTGTATTGCTGCTCACTACACCCAGGCTCCCTCTTATGACCAAACTGGAAAACATCATCAGTGAGAGACAGGTTGCAGTCCCAGAATTATAATGTAATTAATCACTATTTAAAGTGCCTCAGTTCAGTCTGCCTTTGCCCTTGTGTTGTCTCAGACTTCTTGTGTTCCTGTTCCTGGCTCCCAGCTCGTCTGATTTCCAGCACTGGCTTTGACTCCTGGCTTGTCATTTGGCTTTTGGACTCTTTATTATGTTTTGTTATTTTTAATAAAGGTGTGATTAATTTAGCAATTCACGTCTCTGTCTGTTTCCTGGTTCCCTGACAATAGAAATCAGTTGGAAGTTCTTATCAGAACAATGAGACATTTGAAAGACATATTCTGCTGTCTAAAATATAACCGCTAAGAAAAGCTACCCACTATATAAATGAGGTGAGATACCTGTATGTACACAGTAAAATAAAGGGACATAATAATCTATGAGTAAAAGGTGAATAGTTTGGATCCCTTCTAGATGTTTTTAATGGCCACTTCAGGGTCGAACAACATTTCAAGGAGGCTGGGCTAAGAAGGGTCTTGTAATAGTCAATATGAGCTTAAACGTAACCAGGATTATATTAGAAATGTGTATGGTTTTTCTGAGGGGAATGGGTGAAAAGAAAGAGAAAATTCAGTGCAAACTCTCCAGAAAACACACCAGCCTGACGTGACGGATCCACAGACCGAGTTTAAATAAACGAAGGGGAAAGAAGAGAAAATAAGAAATATATATATAATAGTGATAATAGTACTGTTATATTTCCTCAGCCTATAAATTCTCTAAAATTTTAGGGCTTCATTCTCCTCCAGGATTCCCATATTAGACAATGAAGATTAATTTTGTTGTGAAGAGTTCCTTAATATCAGACAGCTCCCTCCACCCTGGCCCGTCAGTTTTTTTCTCCTGATTTCTGGCTATAGTTAGCTTTGCTGCCGTAAGGAGATAAACACACACAAAAAAGACTTCCACCCCCTCACAAGTAATATATATATATAAATATATATAAATATATATATATATATAAAACTGTATTTATATGTATATAATCTATACACTTTAGTTAATGAAAGCAAATTAAATCCCATGAAGGGTTGAATGGTTGCCTTTGGGCCTGAGAATCATCCTCCTTCTCACCCACTTAAGGTTCAATAGTCCTATTTCTGCTGAGGCGAGCCAAGTAACCCAAGAGCAAGCCACACAAAAGCATGTAAGCACCATGTTTTAGACAGTGTGGGGGTGATCACACAGCAGGACTGCTGACAGGCTTGCATTTAGTGTATAGTAGGAAGTGTTACTGCCCATTACTAGAGGATCTCACTATCCCTCTAACCAGACTGTGCTCCAGCTCCTCCCACCAGCAGCAGCAGTGTTTACTGAAGCATTTCTGTTCTCTGTCCAGAGGGAATTTAGAGGTCTATTTATCAAGCCTTCAACTACAAATACGCTGGAATTCTGCAGCGTAATTGTTGCGAGCTTGATTTGCCCTATTAATCAAAGCCTATTTATCAGTCCGACACAGATCGATGCTTACGTCATTACAGATATTCCAAATACAAATTCGGCACTATCTGACAACTTTTGCAAGTTATCAAATTTCTAACAGATACGCTCGCCACTATTCTGGCCCAGTGTACCTGGTTTTCAATCCGCCACCCTGGAGGCCGCGGATGCCATAGTGTCAGGGTTTTTCCCTGTTGTGTTTGCCATGTGCTGTTGGCAGCCATTTTACTCACCTCTCTTCCTGACTTGGTGCATTGTGGGGGATGCTGCTCTCTTCCTGCACTTCCTTTTATGGCCAGACTGTTGTGCATCATCCATGTGAGATAGGATGCAGTCTCAGAATTGTGATGTCATCATATATTATTTAAAGGGCCTCTGTTCAGTATGCTTTGCCTTTGTGTTGTCTGAGACCTGTTTGAGAGAGTTCCTGTGTATTACCTGGCTGCCTGACGTCCTTCCTGGTTCCTGATCCCTGGCTTGTTCCTGAATCTGCTGTTCTCCTTGTTCCTGATTCTGGCTCATCTGACTATTCGCTTTGGCTCCTGACTCGGCTCATCTGACTACCAGCTCTGGTTTTGACTCCTGGCTTGTTATTTGACTTGTGGACATTTTATAATTTTTTGCTATTAATAAAGGTGTGATTATTTTTGCATTTCTCGTCTCAGTCTGATTCCTGGCACCCTGACATTACGCAAAGGCCATGAATCCTGATGGTGCTAATAATCCACCTTTACCTGCCATCATTTCCAGGATGAATGTACAGGATCACCGCTTGGATCAATTTGCACTAGCCCTGCAAACCCTGCTGACTCGCACTGCACATTTGGACCAAAGTGTCCCGCAAGTTATGGCTGCTCCTGTTTCCGCTGTTGCACCTTTGCCTACCAGGAGCATGTCCGGTTCTGCGCCTCTACCTCAGCGATATCGAGGCGATCCTATTCAGTGCAGAGGGTTTTTGAACCAGCTGGGCATTTACTTTGAGATGTTACCTCAGGCGTTTCCCTCTGACAGAGCTAAGGTGGGATTTCTCATCTCGTTACTCTCTGACACAGCTCTTGCCTGGGCTAATCCCTTGTGGGAGACTAATAAACCTGTGATTTCAAATTGCCCTGAACTTGTGGCCTCCTTTCGAAGGGTATTTTTTTTTTTAATTTTTTTTATTGATTTTTGTTATAATAAAGGTGGAATAGATATAACAGCTGTACGAGACAATCGTACGTCAAATATAAGTACTACTAATATCAACGCATTTACATACTCAAAACAAACACAATGTAAATTTCAATAAAAAGTGAGTCAGTGTCCTATCAGGACCTATACTGTCCTCAATAAGAAGAGGGGGGGAAGGGGGGGGAGAAGGGGAACAGAGTGGGGAGGCCCATTGGGGTAGCTATCAGTAGGGCATTAGTACCGCTTTATAAGGGTAAGGTCAGATCTACTGTTCATGAGGTTAGGGAAATACTGCTATTTAGGTTTCGAAGGCGGGGAGCCAGAGGGTATCAAAACTGTTTTTCCAGTCGGACCAGATCAGCTCAAAAAGATCAGTCCTACCTGAGGCGTAGTAGATATTCTTCTCCATAGAATACATGTATGCCATTGTGGATATAATATCCGACCAGGCTGGGGGGAGGGATCTTTTCCAAGATCTCGCTATATTAAGTTTAACTGCTGATAACAGGTAGATGCAAAGTGCACCATAGTGTTTGGGTAATTTACAAACACCCAAGTGGAACAGGGCCGTCTCGGGAGTTCTGGGTATGTGAATACCAAAACTGGTTAGTGTAGAGAAACACTTGTTCCAAAGAGGTTTAAGTCTGGGACAGCTCCACCAGATGTGGATCATATCTCCTACGTGCGGGCAGTCTCTCCAACAAGTTGGGGAGGCCTCTGGGAAGATTTTCGCAAGCCTAGCTGGGACATAGTACCAGTGTGTGAGCACTTTAATGTAGGTTTCCAGGATGGTGATGCAGTGGAGAGTTTTCTTTGTGAGAAGGAGTGTGCGTTGCCACTCTATGGAGGGTTTCGTGAAGTCTAGCTTCCGTTCCCACTTCAGAATATGCTGGGCTTTATCTATTGGGGCAGCTCCTTCCATAAGGGAGTAGTGTAGGGACATTGGTTTGCCCAGTCTGAGTCCCTGTTGCCATCTAGCTTCCCAGATGGTAAGCTGTCGAGATAAGGATGGTTTGAAGCCCCACCTAGATAAGAAGCCAGTAACTCTAGAGTGTTCAAATTTCATGAACAAAGGGGTAGATGGAGTTATGGTGAGTTGGGTGTAGGGGGTGAAAGTTGTATGTGGCGGGGTTGACCAAAGGTCTCCCACCTTCGTAATACCCAGCCGGGCCCAAGCGTTCGGGTGGGAGTCCGGTAAACCGGACAGGAGACCAGTTACAGAGGTAATTGGGGAAGGGTGGGGGGCTACCTTGGGGTTATGCCTTAGGCGGTCCCAGGCAGCCAGGCATTCCTTGATAATCAGGTTAGAGGCACCTAGGTTCCTTCTGCAATGGGATGGTGTCCATATTAGGTCCCTCAACGTAAGGTTATATGGTAGGGAGGCTTGCTCAATAGATCTCCATTTGCTGTCCGATTCCTTGATGCCCCATTGAGAGATATGAGTGAGCATAGCGGCATCCGCATACCTAAAGATAGAGGGGGAAGCAACTCCGCCGTGTACTTTGGGGTATTGTAGGACATTATGAGCAACTCTAGGGGGTTTACCCTGCCAAATGTATTTGGTGCAGGCGCTCTGGAACTGAACTAAAAGGGTTCTGGGAACTCTTATTGGTAGGCAACGAAGGGCATATGTGAGTTTAGGGAGATAGCTCATTTTTAGAGCTGTTATGCGTCCTAACCAGGATACACATTTGAAGTTCCAATGGGCGGGCAGGGACCTCAGTTCGGTCAGAAGTGGTTTGAGATTATCTTCAAGAATTTGGGGGAGAGAGTCGGATAATTTAACCTCAAGGTGGGATACATACTTATGGCTGGGAGTAAATTTATATTCTTTACAAAGGGTCTTGGAGATCTCCTCAGGTAACCCAGAGGTGAATAATTCGGATTTCGAGCGATTTAATTTATAGTACGACAGGGAGCCAAATGTCTCTAGAAGGGACAAGAGTCTCGGTATCTCTCGTGAGGGTCTGGAAAAGAATAAGGTAGTATCATCTGCAAACAAGGCTACCTTATGGACCGTGCCGTGGAGGGTAATTCCCGAGATCTCGTTATCTGTCCTGATGGCTGCAGCCAGAGGTTCCATGGCCAGTGCGAATAAAATCGGGGAAAGGGGGCAACCTTGACGGGTGCCATTAGAGATAGGGAAGGGAGTGGGGTCAAATCCCAGTCCTCTTACTGAAGCGACTGGGGAGGAATATAAAGCCTTAATTGCTAGAATAACACGCGTAGGGAACTGGAAGCTCTCCAAGACCCGCCAGAGGTATTCCCACCTGATGCGGTCGAAGGCTTTCTCGGCGTCTAGAGAGAGCACCGCAAGTGGTCTATTCAGTCTCTTGGCCTCTAGAAGTATGTTAATGAGCCTCCTGGTGTTATCAGGGCCTTCTCTCCCCGGTATGAACCCGACCTGGTCTGGGTCTATCAGTGTTGGGAGTAATTTTGCCAGCCGATTAGCTAATATTTTGGCGTATATCTTAACGTCAGTATTGATGAGTGAAATGGGTCGGAAGCTAGCACAGAGGGTAGGATCTTTATTGGGTTTGGGGATGGTAATAATGGAGGCATCAAGGAATTCCTTGTCAAATGTCCCTGTGGACATGGCCTTGTTGAAAAATCTAGTGAGTATAGGGACGAGTTCCGTTAGGTAGGTCTTATAGAAAATGGCCGTGAAGCCATCAGGTCCAGGGGCTTTAAGGGATTTTAGTTTTTTGATAACCAATTTAACCTCTTGGTTAGTAATTGGGGAGTCGATGCACTCTTTGTGGGAGTCATCTAGGGTGGGGAGGTCAAGGGAGTGAAGAAAAGAATCTATATTTTCTGAGGGGGCTTTCCCTATCGCCTCTGTATTGCCTATATTATAAAATTCAGAGTAAAACTGATGGAACTGTTGGCCAATTTGGGAAGGAAGTCGGACTGAACGACCACCTTGTTTAATTTCATGAATACGAGTGGCACCTGTACGCAGTCTGCTTTATTGCCCTTGGAGTATAGGAGGTGTTTCAGTCGTAGGAGATTGGATTGCGTTTTACGGAATTCTAATTGGCAAATATGCCCCCTGAGGTCCTCCACCTCAGTTTTGTGGGTTGCCGAGTCAGGGGTCCGCCTTTGGGTCTCGAGTACCCGCAGTCTGCTATGCGCTTGTGAGAGGGAAAGGCCTGCCTGTCTCCTAAGATGGGCCTGCCTACGGATGAAAAGGCCTCGCAAAGTAGCCTTGAATGCCCCACATATAGTATTATCACTAATTCCTGGGGTATCATTGGTCTGGAGGGGGAAGCAGATCTCCTTCCTGATCTCTTCCCTAAACGGGACATCTGAGAGGAGATGGTGTGGCAGCCTCCAAGGGGCTCTGGTTTTAGTCGTATGACTGGAGTCTATGTCTAGTGTAATGAGGTCATGGTCTGACCACGGGGTGAGATGGATGTTCACTGAACGGACCAGGTCCAGTTCGGAGGGGTGGCAGAAAAAGTAATCAAGTCTAGAGTGTGTAGAGTGAGGGTGAGAGAAGTGGGTAAAATCTTTATCAAGAGGATGTAAAGACCTCCATACGTCGAAGTATGTGAACTGACAGATAAGTTCTCGAAACCTACGACTGGTAGGGTCATGGTTAGAGAGGAGCCTCTTAGAGGATCCTGTTTTCCTGTCTATCTTTTCGTCCCATACCATGTTTAGGTCACCGGCGAGAATAACTCTGCCCTGTTTGACTTTCTCCACATGTAGAAGGACCTTCCTGAGGTATCTGGGTTGGAGAGAGTTTGGGAGATAGACTGAGACGAGGGTATATGTGACATGATCCAGATTACAAATAAGGATGAGATATCTGGCCTGTGGGTCTCTGAAAATAAAGAGGGGCTCGTAAGCTACTCTTTTGTGTACTAAGACGGCCACTCCTCTGGCTTTCTTTGTAAAAGAAGCTGCCTCAAAGACTGGGAAGTCTTTGGAGATGCGGGGGGGGGGGGAGTCTGCCAGGAGATGGGTCTCCTGTAGGAATGCCACGTCTGCACCGTGGTGACGGAGAGAGTGTGATAGGAGACATCTCTTGCCCACAGTGTTGAGGCCTCTGACATTATGGGTAAGGAGTCGGAGGGAGGTCATTTAGGGATCTTTAGGGGGGGGGGAAAGGAGGGTAGAATCGGAGGTAGGTGGGAGGGGGGATAGTGGATAAAGGGAAGCAAGTGGAAATAGTCCACCTATGTGTGGCCCTAGAATGGGCACCAGCAATTGGGGGGGGAGTTAACCTTGACTAAGAGACAGAGGGACTAGTGCAAGTAGCCCCGCTCAACTGTAAAGGAAACACAGAATAGTTAATTAACCATACGTAACTGTTTGAACTCTAACTTAAATTAGTTACAATAAACATTGAAAATAGAGACAAATCACAGTAAATAAACTTGACAGTGGTGTCGAGGTGTATATTGACAGACTCAGGTGGGTGAGGCTTGAGGCCTCAGGGTGTGGTCAGGGGGATTCGGTTTTGACCTCTTTGGTCTCTGTTCTTTGACAGACCATTCAGGATCTGTAACCCTCAATCTGGAGCGAGAGTCCTGCTGGTTGATGGGGGCAGCCTGAAGGCCCCAGTTAGCAAGTAGAGTACCTCCCATAGAGGGTGAAGAAACTGTATGGGTTTGATTGTCCTTGGTCACAATCAGCTTAGTGGGGAATCCCCATCTATATTTGATCCCTGCTTTCCTCAACTGAGTGGTGATTGGAGCATAGAGCTTTCGTTGTTGTAAGGTATGTGAGGAGAGGTCAGGTAGGAGCTGGATATCTTTGAGATTATCGGGTAGAATAGGTCTGTTGTATGCCGCCTGCATCAGTCGGTCTTTGAAGGTAAAGTGGTGGAAGCAGACGACCACGTCTCTCGGTCTATCTGAGGATACGGAGCGTGGCCAAAGAGCCCCGTGGGCCCTCTCCATAGCATGCATGTTGCCCTCCAGGGGGCCCAAGTATGCGGTGAACAAGGTAGTGAGAAATTCCTGTAGACCACCCGGATTTATCGTCTCAGGTATGCCCCTAAATCTTCTATTGTTTCTCCTAGCTCTGTCTTCTACATCAGCTAGTTTCAGCTCTAGCTGGGAGATTTGTTCGGCCAGATTTTCTGCATAGGCCAAGAGGTTCGAGTTATCAGTGGCCAGGTCGTCTTGTTGCCGCTCTAGAGAGTCAACCCTATCTCCTATTTCCTGAATTTCCTTTTTAAGTTCAGCCGAACTTCTCTGGATCTCAGAAGTGATAGATTTAGTCTGAGCTGCGAGGAGTTTCTGGAGGGTACTTTCCGTGATGTAGTGGTTGAGGTGCGCAACAGACTGGGAGCTCGATTGCGAACCCTCATCTTGAGACTCTGGGTTGCTAATGTCTTTGCTCATGGAGGGAGGTTTCTTGCTCGGTTTGGAGAAATGATCTAGGACAGTCTGCTTCGAGGCCACTTGGGATTTAGTGTTTTTTCTAGCTGAATGTGACATGATTGGTATTTAAAGGAGACCAAGGAGTTTGTCTGAATGGTGAAGGTATAGTCCACCCTGACCCCGTACCCACAGAGAAGTCGTTAGAGTCCTGGAATAATCTCAGAGAGAAAAAATAAGGGTTAAACTTCAACACCTGGATGAAACATTAGCATAATATGGTATATTGTAAGAGCGGGGCCTGCACTGTCCTCAGAAGGAGTGACACCTAGTACATAGTTCTACACCTCAGTGATGTTGGCGGCTCCAAAGAGCCCCCACGCACCTCGGGGAGAGGGATACGACCAGAAGGAAGGGAAAAGGGGAGGTGGAAATGACCAACCCAGACAAGCTGGGCCGGAGCGGTGGAGGCGCGAGGGGGACCAATGCGGCCCGTTCCGTGCAGCGGGACCCACATTGTTATCACAAATACACAGAGCAATAAGGGTACACAGCAAAAAGTTACAAAGTCTAGTACAACTCTAGTTAGCAAAGTTCCCAGCAGATAACTGGGTATGAGTGATGGAGAGCTCCTCTTTTGAGGTGTTGGGGGTTAAATACTCTAATGCCAAAGCTAATAGACTATCCCTTAATGTGATGAGTAAGGGCCTAAGTGTCGGGTTAGTAGGAAGAGGGTGGGGAGGTAAGGGAAAATACAGATGTGGGAAACCACTGTAGTTCTTTATGTAACTAATCCAACCAGTATGATGTTCTAGGTGGGGGGGGAAGCAAGTATGTGGGTTAAGGGACTAGAGCTTACCACCTAGAGAAAGATATAGAATTGAGTGGTTCTCTGTGGGCTGGGTAAAAGGATTTAGGTCCTAGTCTGAGATATACTGATATAGACGGGTTAAATTAAGCAAATATCTCCAGCTAGTTGTGTGTGTGTGAGGAATGCATAATAAAGAGGAAAACTTAAACACTCCACTCTGGGCCTGGGCACCAGAGAAACAGAAGCTGACGCAGCAGCACAAGTGATCACATTAATATGACAATGCCCCCTGTCCATAAGTTCAGCAATGGGTATATGCAGGTTTGACTGAAAAATTTAGGAGGATATAACTTTGTAGGCCAAAACCTGGGAGAGAGGCCTGTTAGGTGGCAAGGTACTGCAGCTGTCTATAGCACTTGCATGTGTTGCAGGTATGCGGGAAGGTGAGTCGAGCCGCAGTAATGCTAATATGAGCAGGCCCAGTTTATGATATGGAGCCCCGGTGTGCAGGCCCTAGGTAGGGCAAGTTGAGGAGTATGTCTGAGTTCTGCAGAGGGATCTTTAGTAAAGGGCTCCAGGTGGTTGTAGAAAAAAAGGGGGGGGGATTTTTAATACCCCAGTGAAACTGTTTGTATAAAGCACCAAAGCTGCTCCTTCACTAAGACGGCAGTCCCAGAGGGGGCCAGGGGCAGAAGGGAATGCCCGGTGAAAAGAGTCAGAACTGCAACCTCATCTTTTCCCCCCCGCAACAGCCCACATAGAAAGGGGACCCGGGACCAGGCTGGGGTCAAAGGGTAAATGAGGGTCACTTACGTAAAGTCCAAGGATGCCGGTGAACGATGTGACTCTTGGCTGCGGGGGCTTCAAAAAGGCTGAAAGTTCAGCAGGCCGCGGGGGTAATATGGCGGCTCTCTCCTGTATCCTGATCCACTCTGTTAGGGACCCCCGCAGGTGAGCTAGTGTTGGGGTGGACCGGAGACTTATCTCTTCTTATCTGGCTTGAGCCGCAGTCGCCACTGCTCTCTGTGTTGGTGGGTAGTGGAAGCCGACAGTGCTCGTCGGGAGGCCTCAGATGAGGCCACGTGGGTGCCGTGTAACGGCCGTCTCAAAGCCTGATCTGTGGTGAGTAGCGGGTGATAGTGAGAGCACCGGAGCGGAGCCCCGACCCTCCGGTGCAGGAGAATAGAGTTCTGAGCGGCACGACAGTTAGTACTTGCTGGGTAGAAACTCCACACTCAGCCGGGCCGACCTCCCGGTGTTCCGCTCCTAGGCCCTGATTTTGGAGGAACAAGTATAGAGTGAGTGCACCTAGTGTGTATATATTTAGAGATAAATAATTTTTATCTAAAGAAATAGTTTTTGTAACCTCGCTCTGTACCCTACAATAATTGACAGTTGTTCCTTCAAACGACTGTCTAATAAATGAAACGTGAATTAACCAAGGTGAGGGGAGCTTATGGTGTGGGTTAAGAAAGTTGTGTCAGAGTGTTTTGAGTGTTTTTCACTATGTGTATTATCACAGTAGAAATGAAAATAAAAGTTGTGAAGCTTATATATAGATAGTATTTATTTAAAACACTTAAAACAAGTTAGAATTGTAAGTATAGAGCTCTAATACTTTAAAACATTAAAAACAATATACAATTAATATAAGGACAACATTGGAGAATTATGAACAGTCTTTTTGATTTGTTTTCGATTTGTTCATATAGTCTGATCAATTAATTTGATTGAATTCGTTTTTTGTTTAGAAAGTTTTTTATATGAATGTTTTACTTTTACTCACGTTTTTGTCTTGGATATAAAACTTTTAAATGGCCTTAATATATGTCCAGGATAGACCGTTGCGGAGACAAAAGTAAATAGATGACAGTCTTATGTTTAAGACGTTCTTTATCTTAAAAGGTCAAAAATTGCAACTTATGAAAAGAAAAATTGTAACGTTGTTTCAAATTTTTGCAAGTCTTTTAAGAGGAGAGACAATTGGTGTTTCTATATTGGATATATCTGGAGAAATCGATGTGCTTAAGGTTTCTTTGCCAATTTCACTTGTAGATGTGGTGTTTGATATTTGATAAAAGGAAGGACTCGTTGGTCTCCGAGACTTTTTACCCTGTTTTTGGTAGATTTGATGTATAGGGTTTGCAGGAGTCTCTAGGAGGCTTGTAGTGTTTGTTGATATTTGGGTCTTTGGTTAAAATCGTGATCGTTGGTCTCTGAGACTGTTTACCCTATTAATATGGTGAATTTGATGTTCAGGGTTTGCTGGAGTCTCTAAGAGGCTTGTGGTATTTCTGGATGATATTATCTTGGATCTCAGTTTCAGATACAGGTAAATTTACTTTGAGGTTCTGAGAACCGGGACAATTTTATCTGTCCGTAGAGGTTCTTTGTAGTGAATTGCTTCTTTTTTGCGTTTGTCAGCGTTCAAACATTAGTTATGATGAATCCGCTTATAAGTTCAACATCCCACAGTGTGGGCATATAGCATCAAAAGAGGGTGCACACTCAGGAGGGCAAATCTACGCGTTTCGGCGGGTGCCTTTATCAAGATGCCTCTGAGAGTGTTCGCGGTCATTTTTAAAGGTGTAGGTGAGTAGTGATTGGTCAATTTGTGACCAATCCTAGCTCCAATTTTTAGAGCATTTTTTTCACATTTATTAGCGTGTATTACAAGATAGACAAGTTGTTAGTGATAAGTGTTAAACAGTTTGAAATATTTAGAATGTGATCTAATGTTTTATCTGGTGAAATTTGTGAGTGTGCCCTCTTACTAAATTGTTGTTTGATAAAACAAAACAATGGGATATATGTAATCAGGTAATGTGATCACTTGGGAAAAAGGTTGAGATATAGTGCTAATCTTAGCTCTGTTTTAGATGCTTGTAGTTTGGAGTCTCTGGTATTTTTGTTCTTTATGGAACTTTTGTTGAAGTCCATTTTAATATAATATTATGACAATATTTTTTCAAATGTAATATATTTTAAAGTATACTGGTTAACTAATTATCGCAGTGTATAAATAGACACTTAAATTTGATAATTTAGATTATAAACTTCAGATTATAAAATTCAGATCGAACTCCATATTTAACCCATGTGGGTGTAGAGTTTTAAAGGAGTAGATGTACTCCGCTTCTTTTCTAAGTAGGAGGTTTTCTAAATTACCACCTCTAGGATTGAGGAAAACTTTTTTAACTCCCCAAAATTTCATGTCTTGGGTGTTGCCATTGTGATGTTCAGTAAAATGTTTGTATAAGTTAGTGTTGGTTGATTTATGTTCTATATGATGAAGGTGCTCTCTTATGCGGTCTCTGAGCATACGGCTAGTTTGACCAAAGTATTGTAAACCACATAAACATTGTATGCAGTATATAACATTCCTATCGGAACAGCGTATAATTTCTTTGATATTGATGTATTTATTATTATTAGTAGATTCTATGGTTTTTATCTTGCTACTATGTTTGCAAGATTTGCAGGATATGCAAGGGAAATAACCTTCAACTTTTTCATTATTAAGATTAATTGTGTTGTGGTTATGGGAAACCTTTTTCTTGAATTCACTTGGTGATATTATGTTTTTAAGATTTTTTGCTTTCTTAAAAATGATGTCTGGGTGGTTTTTTAGTTTATGTCCTAATACTTGGTCTTGTTTTATATAATGCCAGTGTTTGTTTAGGATCTTTTTTATTTCAAAATGTTGTGAATTGTACTGTGTTATGAACGGTATAAACAATGGATCATTTATTTTTGGGTTAATTTCTGGCTTTTGTTTGGGTGCAAGTATTGAGTTTCTATCTATTTCTTTTACCTCTAGTTGTGTTCTATCTAGTGATTGGATATTATATCTTTTTTCAATGAATCTTTGTTTTAAAATTTCTGATTGAGTAGAGTATTGGTTTATGTCTGAACAGTTTTTCCTAATACGAGTGAATTGATTTTTGGGAATATTTGTTTTCCATTTATTTAGATGGCAGCTTTTATTGTGTATGTAGTTATTGGCATCAGTTTTTTTAAAATAGGTTTTAGTTGTGATTAGTTTGTTTTTAATTTCTATTTCTATGTCTAGATAGTTGATAGAATTTGTGCTGAATTCGTGAGTGAAGTTGAGACCTAGTGTGTTGTTATTTAGATCTTCTAGGAATAATTCTAGTAGTTCTGGTTCGCCTTTCCAAATTATGAACAGGTCATCTATGTAGCGATAATATAGCACAAGGTTCGCCCCCCATGGGCTAGAGTTTATGTATTTATGTTCAAAATAGCCCATGAATAAATTAGCAAAACTGGGGGCGAACCTTGTGCCCATAGCTGTCCCTTTATGTTGTAGAAAAATCTCTTCATTAAATAAAAAGGAGTTGTTATATAGTATGAAATGGATGCAAGTGATTAAAAATTTATTTTGTTCTTTATTTAAATTTGTGTCCTTGTCTAGAAAGAATTTAATTGCTTTAAGTCCTTTTTGATGATCTATGTTAGTGTATAGAGAGTTAACGTCGCATGTTACTAGGAGGTAGTTTTCTTCCCAAGAAATATCATTTAGAATGTTGAGTAATTGGGTGGAATCTTTTAGGTAAGAGGGTAATTGGGATACATAAGTCTGTAAGAAGAAATCAACATATTGAGAGAGATTTGATGTGAGGGATCCTATACCGGATATGATGGGTCGTCCTGGTGGTTTTGTTAAGTTTTTATGGATTTTGGGAAGTATATAAAAAGTGGGGACAATGGGGTTTGTAATATTTAGAAAATCAAATTCATTTTTTGTGAGTATTCCTGAGTATAATGCTTTTGTGAGAATGTCTTGTAATTCTTTTGCTTGATTTTTTAAGGGATTTGTTCTCAATTTTTTATATGTTGTTCGATCATTTAAAAGTTTGTATGATTCCTCTAGATAGAAGGATGTGTCCATTAGGACAATTCCTCCGCCCTTGTCAGCTTGTTTGATAGTGATGTCTTTATTATTTTTCAAATCTTTTATTATTTTTAGTTCCCTTTGGGACATGTTCCATTTAATATATTTATTTTGGTCTAGTTTATCTATGTCCTGTTTGACCATTTTTTCGAAAAGTTTAATGTCTTCACTTTTTTCGTTTGTAGGATAGAATGTTGAGGGGGCTTTTAGATTTGTGTGTTTAAATTTTTGTTCGTTGTCTTTTAAGGTTTTGTTTTCCAGTGGGTTTTTAATAAAATATCTTTTTAAAGTTAGTTTGCGTATGTATTGATTTATGTTTATGAGGGTTTCAAATTTGTTTAGTTTGCACGAGGGTGCAAAAGACAGACCTTTATTTAGAATTGATTCTTGGAGAGGGTTTAGTTGGTGTTGACTTATATTGAATATTCCAGTATGTTTTATTTCTGTCTTTTTGGAATTTTGTCTAAGTTTTCTTCCCTTTCTTCTACCTCTAATTCTCTTTTGTTTCTTATGATTCTTTTTGGAAGGCTGTAGTGTGTATTGGTTTTTGAAGTTCCTTCCCCCAAAGGGGCCTGTTCTAAAAAAACTTTTTGCTGCTCTGAATTTTGAGGTGCAGGGGACCTAAGATTTTGTTCTAATGGTTGATACCTGTTTCTAGTCTGTATTCTCCAATCTGAGTTGGAGTCATAATTATTGAAATTTCTTGTGTGGTTAGTGTGATATGTGTTTTTGTTTCTGTATGTGTAACGAGCAGATTGGTCATAATTATCATAATTATGTCTATAATTATGTTGATTATCTGGTTTGTTATACCATTCTCGGTTATCCCATCTGTGTTCGTAGTAATCCCTATAGTTTGAGTTATAATTTGAGTTATAATTGTTTCTGTTATAATTTAGATTATGTTGATATTCTCTGTGTGGTTGATTTCTCCTTGGGGTATAACCCCAATTTTCATGTCTATTTTTACTATCAAACATTTCCTCTGTTCTCGGTTTGGTGTGATATTTGTCATCAGGGTAGTTAATATATTGTCTTTTTTGATAGTTTTGCTGTTTATTTAATCTTTCTGTGTTTCTGTGTGCTCCTAGGCCCTGAGGAATGGGTCGCAGGTACAGTTAGGCGATGTCACAGACAAGTGCAGCAGGTCCCCAGAGCGGAGCCCCGACCCTCCGGAGGACAGATGCTGAGGTGAGACTTGGATATCGTTCTGCGGGTGGGTTTCCCGCCGCAAGCTGCAGGTCTGATGGCGGGTGTCGTAAGGCCACACAAACTTGGTCAGGGACCTCCGAGAAGCAGCCCCTCTGGGGTATGTCGGAGTGTTGTATAGTTGCTGGCTGGCGAGTTTAGGTAGGCTGGAGCTAGTTAAAACACAAATTTTTAGCTTTTGATCAATAGTCTCTGGGAGAGCTCCAGCTACATGCGACTATACAGAATGGCGGTTAGCTCCGCCCCCCTTTCGAAGGGTATTTGATGTTCTGGCTCGCTCCTCCTCTGCTGCTAAATGACTCTTGTCCATTCAGAAAGGTACAAGATCTGTTGCTCAGTATGCTATTGAGTTCCATACGCTTGCCACAGAGGTAGGTTGGAACAATGAAGCCCTTGTTGCCGCCTTCTTTCATGGGCTCTCTGATGCGATTAAAGACGAAGTTGCTGCCAGAGATTTACCAGAGGATCTCGAGGCATTGGTGTCTTTTTTTATCCTAATTGACATCAGACTCAGAGAGAGGCCCTCTTTCAAGGAGCGCTTGCGGAAGCCTCCTGTTCCGTTGTCTCCTACGTGTTCGTTCCCACCCATGCCTCCCTCTCCTCCCATGCCTCCTGGTCCCGAGTCACCAGGTACTGCTGAGCCAATGCAGTTGGGATTCACGCGTCTCTCCGTGGCGGAGAGGGCCTTTAGGAGGAGGGAGGGGCTCTGCCTCTATTGTGGGTTACAGGACCACCTTTTGAAGTCTTGTCCTACACGGCCGGGAAACGCTCACACCTAAGGTCCTGTCGGGGGCAGACCTTGGGTAGTTTATCCTTGTCCCCAGAACTGCTTAAGGAGAAACCTTTAGTCACGGTTGTCCTTTCCTGGGTGGACTCAGGCTCTTGTTGACTCCGGTGCTGCTGGCTATTTCATTGACATTGCATTTGTATCAAAGCACTCCATTCCTGTTTTGTCTCGGTCCGTTCCGCTTGCTATTGAGGCCATTGATGGCAGGCCCCTTCAGCCCGCACTCGTTACTCACGAAACTGCTCCATTGTCCATGGCTGTTGGAGCTCTCCATTTTGAAACCCTCCAGTTCCAGGTGATAAACTCTCCGCATTTTCCAGTTGTTCTGGGTTATCCCTGGCTCCAAAAGCACAATCCCAGTCTCAACTGGCGCAGTTCCAAAATGTTGTTTTGGTCCCCACAATGTATTTCCACTTGTCTTCGGAAACCAGTTAAAGTCTTGTGCACTTCTTCGGTATCTCAATTGCCAGAGGAGTACCGAGAGTTCCGAGACGTGTTTGACAAGGTGCGTGCCGGTACTATGCCTACTCACCGGTCTTACGTTTGTGCCATAGACCTGCAACCCGGAGCCATTCCTCCTCGGGGCCGAGTGTACTCTCTGTCTGTTGCAGAGAATTGTGCTATGGAGGAGTATGTTGCTGATGCTCTGTCGCCGGGGATCATCCGCAAATCCTGCTCTCCTGCAGGGGCTGGCTTCTTCTTTGTGAAGAAAAAGGGTGGCGAGTTAAGATCATGTATCGATTATAGGGGTCTTAATCGACTTACTATTAAGAATGCTTACCCTATTGCGCTCATTACGGAACTCTTTGACCGCCTTGTTACGGTTACCTTTAGTCTCGCTGAGAGATGGACCACTTAGTAGCCTGGATCCCTATTGCTGAAGAGGGGAGAAGCTGCTTTCCATAGTATTCTATATGAGTCTCGCAAATGTAGAATAATCCCCCTTAGCTGTAGTACAGCTAGGATACCCTTCTGCCCACAAAAACGAGTCAACGCTGCGATTGAGGGTCAACCAAGAACTCTGGACTGGGATGCCCAGCCTGCTTTTTATTGAGGTTACATGCACACAGGGCACTCCCAGGGGGGAAGCATAAAATCCCCCATCACACATTTAGATAGAGAGACAATGTCCTTTGACAGGCCACAATAGGATTACAGTACTTCTGATAACAAGTTACACATAAAAAAACAATGCAGTCCATCTTATCAATTAGCAGTCTGACTCTGGAGGTGATTAGACAATGGGAATGTTTTATCACTAAACTTAATTAGAGCTGAGGCCAGCAAACTTGTATTTAGAAAATAGTTTCTAAAAGCTGAAAAAAAGTTAACTCTTTATGAAATGATACTTGTTACGGTTTTCTTGGAGCCCTTCTTAGGCGCTGGCTTGGCTGGTTCAGGCATTGCTGCTGGGAAATAAGCTCTTCACAACAAAATAACTAATGCTTCTGTAACAGTGCTCCCTTTCTGTGGAACACTCTGGCAGACACGGTCTGACCCCTTTTCGGGGCAGACTAAGGCTGTCCAGACCGCTGGTTATGCGGGGCTGAGGTCGGTTTGTCTGGACAACCCGTCGGCTTTGCCATTCTGTTTCCCAGGTCTGTAAGTAATGGTGAAATTGAAGGGTTGCAATGATAAACTCCAACGTAATAGCCTGCCGTTATCTCCAGAGACCCGGTTCAGCCACACCAACGGGTTATGGTCGGTGACCAGAGTGAACTCCTGCCCATATAAATAGGGAGTCAATTTCTTTAATGCCCACACCAAAGCCAAACACTCCTTTTCGACCGCTGCATAGCTGACTTCGCGGGGCAGGAGCTTCCGGCTGATGTAGGCAACTGGATGCTCCCCTCCATCTTTGCCTACTTGGCTGAGGACGGCTCCCAGCCCGAACATGGAAGCATCTGTATGGACGATAAAACGTTTGTTAAGGGCTGGGGCCGCCAAGACAGGAGCGTTAATTAGAGCATTTTTGAGAGCCTGGAAAGCCGTTTCACAGTGGGGAGACCACAGGACCTGTCAAGGTAAGTTCTTCTTGGTCAAGTCAGTCAGGGGTTTGGCAAGTGTGCTGTAGTCTGGTACGAACCGTCTATAGTACCCTGCCGTGCCAAGGAAGGCTAGGACCTGAGTCTTAGTGATGGGGGTGGGCCAATTGGCGACAGCTTCTATCTTGGCCTGCTCTGGTCGCTGCTTTCCACACCCCACCCGGTGACCCAGGTACTGTACCTCGGCCATCCCAAAGTGGCATTTTTCTGGCTTCAGAGTCAGGCCAGCAGCCCGGATCTGATCCAGAACTATTCCTACGTGAGCTAAGTGGTCCTCCCAGGACTCACTGTGGATCGCTATGTCGTCCAGGTAGGCGCAAGCAAAACTCTGGAAGCCATCCAGGAGCCTATCCACCAAGCGCTTGAATGTAGCTGGGGCATTCTTCATCCAAAACGGCATTACCCTAAACTGATATAAGCCGAATGGGGTGACGAATGCCGACTTGGGGATAGCCTCCGGGGCCAGGGGAATCTGCCAGTAACCTTTGCAGAGGTCAATAGTGGTCAGGTAATTTCCCCGGGCTATATGATCGAGTAGCTCGTCTACCCTGGGCATAGGGTAAGCGTCCGTCATGGTTTTTTTCATTGAGCCTCCGATAGTCTACGCAGAACCGGGTGGTCCCATCTTTCTTGGGCACCAAGAACACTGGGGAGGCCCAGGGACTATCGGAGGGCTCAATTACCCTGAGTTGGAGCATCTCATCGATCTCCTTCTTCATTCCTGTCCTAACTGCTTCGGGGATTCGGTACAGAGCCTGGCGCAAGGGAGCTTGTCCCGGAGTATCTACCTGGTGGGTGGTTAAAGTAGTGTACCCTGGCTTTGGGGAGAAGGTGAGGTGTTTGGACTGTAGGAGTTCGTTGAGCTGCTCCCTTTCAGTGGGGCTAAGTCGGTCTCCTATCTGAACCTGAGCCACTATATCTGTGGGGAGACTCTTTTCTAATAGGTCTGGAATGGGTAGACTGTCGAGGTCTTCCTGAGGGGAACAACATACGGCCGTCATGTTCTCTGGTCGCTCAAAATATTCCTTGAGCATGTTTACATGGAATGTCTTTCTAAGATTGTTGTCGTAGCAGCTAGCTATCACATAAGTGGTGTCTCCCCTTTTCTCTACGATCTGGTAGGGACCCTGCCAGGACGCCTGCAATTTGTCTGTCTTCACCGGCTTAAGTACTAACACCTTTTGTCCTATGGTGAAGATTCTCTTTCGGGCCCCCCGATCGTACCATACTTTCTGTCTTCTCTGGGCCGACTGGAGATTAGCCCGCACGGATTTGGCTAATTGCTCCATTCGGTCCCTGAGTTCCAGCACGTATGGCACAATGGGGACACCGTCGGTGTCCATCTCTCCCTCCGCGTACCGTCGCAACAGTGTCTCCTTAACTAGCTCATACTGTGTCACTTCCTCAGCACCCAGAGTACGAAAGGCTTCCAGGGCTCGCCTGGATAGTTTCCCAGACAATATCGTGGGCCACTCTCTGTTGGGAATCTGGTGCAGGGCACATTGCCTTTCGAAGTCCGCCAAATATTCATCAATCCCCGTCTCGCTCTCTAGGAAGGGTTGAAATGCTGCATAGGGTATCTTGGGCCTCCCAGCATTTTCGACAGGGATGATTACCTGCGGGGCTTCAGCATTGCGGTGTGCGTTCGCTAGGTTGAGTTCGTGGGCTCGAGTCTCTCATATATCCTCGTCCGCTTCCGCCATCAACTGCTGTACCAATTCCATGGAGGGGTTCGGCCCGTACAGTGAGAGCCTCTCCAGAACAATCCTGGTTTTTTCGTCACTAATCGTGGTCAGTGTTTCCGCCATTGTGAAGCTCTGATCCAGTTCGGTCAATTCAGTGATCAGCTCTCTCCTCGGCCGGTTGCTGGCGTACCCCCTCTGCTTTCAAGTAAATCCTTTAGGGTTGTACGCTTCAATTTTTCGTAAGCGCTCTCCATCCGTTCTGTACCTCTCCTAGGAAATCCAGGAAAATCCCACCGCTGCCGCCAAATGTTACGGTTACCCTTAGTCTCGCTGAGAGATGGACCGCTTAGTAGCCTGGATCCCTATTGCTGAAGAGGGGAGAAGCTGATTTCCATAGTATTCTATATGAGTCTCGCAAATGTAGAATAATCCCCCTTAGCTGTAGTACAGCTAGGATACCCTTCTGCCCACAAAAACGAGTCAACGCTGCGATTGAGGGTCAACCAAGAACTCAGGACTGGGATGCCCAGCCTGCTTTTTATTGAGGTTACATGCACACAGGGCACTCCCAGGGGGGGAAGCATAAAATTCCCCATCACACATTTAGATAGAGAGACAATGTCCTTTGACAGGCCACAATAGGATTACAGTACTTCAGATAACAAGTTACACATAAAAAAAAATGCAGTCCATCTTATCAATTAGCAGTCTGACTCCGGAGGTGATTAGACAATGGGAATGTTTTATCACTAAACTTAATTAGAGCTGAGGCCAGCAAACTTGTATTTAGAAAATAGTTTCTAAAAGCTGAAAAACTCTTTATGAAATGATACTTGTTACGGTTTTCTTGGAGCCCTTCTTAGGCGCTGGCTTGGCTGGTTCAGGCATTGCTGCTGGGAAATAAGCTCTTCACAACAAAATAACTAATGCTTCTGTAACACGCCTCAAGGGAGCTACGGCCTTTACTAAACTTGATTTGAGAGGAGCGTGCAATCTCGTTAGGATTAAGGAGGGTCATGAATGGAAAACAGCATTTAACACCAGGAGCGGGCATTATGAGTATCTTGTAATGCCCTTTGGCCTATGTAATGCTCATGCTGTTTTTCAGGAATTTATTAATGATGTCCTACGAGATATGTTGCAACAGTGTGTTGTTGTGTACTTAGACAACATCCTCATACACTCACCCACACTTGAGGCTCATCGTTCTGATGTTACACGGGTTCTTCAGAGACTACGTGAGAACAGCCTGTTTTGTAAACTTGAGAAATGTGAGTTCCATCAGACTCAAGTAACCTTCCTAGGTTATGTTATCTCCATTGCAGGGTTCTCCTTGGATCCTGACAAGTTATCTGCAGTTCTGCAGTGGCCTCGCCCAGTTGGTCTTTGGTCTATTCAACGTTTTTTGGGGTTCGCCAATTACTATAGAAAGTTTATTAAAAACTTTTCTTCCTTGGTCAAACCTATCACAGACATGACCCGTAAAGAGAATGATCCACTCCATTGGTCACCTACTGCCATTGAGGCCTTTGATAGTCTTAAGACTGCCTTTGCTGCCGCTCCAGTTCTGGCTCATCCTAACCCTGTCCTGCCTTTCGTTCTTGAGGTCGATGAGTCTGAGACTGGAGTAGGTGCCCTCTTGTCTCAACGTCCTACGCCTGATGGTTCCTTGCATCCGTGTGGTTTCTTCTCTAAGAAATTGTCTCCAGCGGAGTGCAATTATGAAATTGGCGACAGGGAATTATTGGCCATAATTTTGGCACTCAAGGAATGAGGGCATCTTCTCGAGGGTACTAGTGTGCCAGTGCTCATTCTTACTGACCACAAGAATTTAACTTATCTATCTGAAGCAAAACGTTTGTCGCCCCGACAGGCCAGATGGGCGCTATTTTTGTCTCAATTTAATTATGTGGTCTCCTACCTGCCTGGTAGTAAGAATGTTAGGGCTGATGCCCTCTCTCGACAATTTTTGCCTCTGTCTAAGGAGGAGTCTGTACCTACTCCTGTTATACCTCCTGACCATATAAATCAATGGGATATCTGGCAGCATCGAACATAAGCTTTCGCTGCTTTCAGACTCCCATTGATTCCTATGTGTCAGGGTGCCAGGAATAAGACTGAGACGAGAAGTGCAAAAATAATCACACCTTTATTAATAGGTGTGATTATTTTTACGTTACGTTTACACCTAACACCCTAACATAAACCCTGAGTCTAAACACCCCTAATCTGCCGCCCCGACATCGCCGCCACCTACATAATGTTATTAACCCCTATTCCCCCGCTTCCAGACCCTGCCAAAACTAAATAAATATATTAACCCCTATCCCGCCGCTCCCGGACCCCGCCGCAACTAACTAAAAGTATTAACCCCTATCCAGCCGCTCCCGGAGCCCACCACAATGAAATAAAGTTATTAACCCCTATCCCGCCTCTCCCCAAGCCCACCGCAACTAAATAAACTTATTAACCCCTATCCCGCCGCTCCCCAAGCCCACCGCAACTAAATAAAGTTATTAACCCCTATACCGCCACTCCCAGACTCCTCCGCAACTAACTGTGTTGTTCTTGCTGATTGGTGGATAAATTCACCCATCAATAAACAAGTACTTTCCATGGTCCTGAACCAAAAAAATAGCTTAGATGCCTTCTTTTTCAAATAAAGAAAGCAAGAGAACGAAGAAAAATTGATAATAGGAGTAAATTAGAAAGTTGCTTAAATTTGCATGCTCTATCTGAATCATGAAAGAAAACATTTGGGTTCTGTGTCCCTTCAACCTACCCTAACTATTTTACTAAAATATTAAACTATTCATTAATTTACCCTGTTATACTAAAATTACATTAAACTAACAATTCAATTAACTATATTACATATTTAAAAACCTAACCCTACTCAAATTATTTAAATCTACTATTAAAAATTACTAAGTTACAAAAAATAACAACTAAGTTACTAAAAATAAAAAAACTAAGTTACACAAAATAAAAAACACTAAATTACACAAAATAAAAAATAAATGATCAGATATTTAAACTAATTACACCTAATCTAATAGCCCTATGAAAAGCCCCCCAAAATAAAAAAAAACCCTAGCCTACACTTGCCCCAAAGAAATCAGCTCTTTTACCTGTAAATAAAAATACAAACAACCCCCCAACAGTAAAACCCACCACCCACACAACCAAACCCCCAAATAAAAACCTATCTAAAAAAACCTAAGCTCCCCATTGCCCTGAAAAGGGCATTTGGATGGGCATTGCCCTTAAAAGGGCATTTAGCTCTTTTTTTAGCCCAAACCCCTAATCTAAAATTAAAACCCACCCAATAAACCCTTAAAAAAACCTAACACTAACCCCCGAAGATCCACTTACAGTTTTTTTAAGACCCGACATCCATCCTCAATGAAGCAGCAGAAGTCCTCATTGAAACCGGCAGAAGTCTTCATCCAAGCAGGCAGAAGTCTTCCTTCAGACGGCATCTTCTATCTTCATCCATCCAGCGCGGAGCGGGTCCATCTTCAAAACATCCGGCGCGGAGCATCCTCTTCTTCCGACGTCTTCTGAACAATGAAGTTTCCCTTTAAATGACGTCATCCAAGACGGCGTCCTTTACATTCCGATTGGCTGATAGAATTCTATCAGTCAATAGGAATGAAGGTGGGAAAAATCATATTGGTTGTTGCAATCAGCCAATAGGATTGAGCTTGCATTCTATTGGCTGATTGGAATAGCCAATAGAATGTGAGCTCAATCCTATTGGCTGATTGGATCAGCCAATAGGATGAAAGCTCAATCTGTGAAAAACTAAATTAAGAGGCAGCCTTCAAGGGCTTAGAAATTAGTATATGAGCCTACCTAGGTTTAGCTTTCAACAAAGAATACCAGAAAAACAAAGCAAATTTGATGATAAAAGTAAATAGCAAAATTGTTTAAAATTACATGCCCTATCTGATATATATACCGTTTATATACTCATTACTGTACTCACACATATTATTTACCGTTTATATACTCATTACTGTACCCACACATATTATATACCGTTTATATACTCATTAATGTACTCACACATATTATATAACGTTTATATACTCATTACTGTACCCACACATATTATATACCGTTTATATACTCATTACTGTACTCACACATATTATATACCGTTTATATACTCATTTACTGTACTCACATATTATATACCGTTTATATACTCATTACTGTACCCACACATATTATATACCGTTTATATACTCATTTACTGTACTCACACATATTATATACCGTTTATATACTCATTTACTGTACCCACACATATTATATACCGTTTATATACTCATTACTGTACCCACACATATTATATACCGTTTATATACTCATTACTGTACCCACACATATTATATACCGTTTATATACTCATTTACTGTACACACACATATTATATACCGTTTTTATACTCATTACTGTACCCACACATATTATATACCGTTTATATACTCATTTACTGTACCCACACATATTATATACCTTTTCTATACTCATTTACTGTAGTCACACATATTATATAGCGTTTATATACTCATTACTGTACCCACACATATTATATACCGTTTATATACTCATTTACTGTACTCACACATATTATATACTGTTTATATACTCATTTACTGTACCCACACATATTATATACTGTTTATATACTCATTACTGTACTCACACATATTATATACCGTTTATATACTCATTACTGTACCCACACATATTATATACCGTTTATATACTCATTACTGTACCCACACATATTATATACCGTTTATATACTCATTTACTGTACCCACACATATTATATACCGTTTATATACTCATTACTGTACCACACATATTATATACAGTTTATATACTCATTTACTGTACCCACACATATTATATACCGTTTATATACTCATTTACTGTACTCACACATATTATATACCGTTTATATACTCATTACTGTACCCACACATATTATATACCGTTTATATACTCATTACTGTACCCACACATATTATATACCGTTTATATACTCATTACTGTACACACACATATTATATACCGTTTATATACTCATTACTGTACCCACACATATTATATACCGTTTATATACTCATTACTGTACCCACACATATTATATACCGTTTATATACTCATTTACTGTACCCACACATATTATATACCTTTTCTATACTCATTTACTGTACCCACACATATTATATACCGTTTATATACTTATTTACTGTACTCACACATATTATATACTGTTTATATACTCATTACTGTACCCACACATATTATATACCGTTTATATACTTATTTACTGTACTCACACATATTATATACCGTTTATATACTCATTACTGTACCCACACATATTATATACCGTTTATATACTCATTTACTGTAACCACACATGTTATATACCGTTTATATACTCATTACTGTACCCACACATATTATATACCGTTTATATACTCATTTACTGTACACACACATATTATATACCGTTTATATACTTATTTACTGTACCTACACATATTATATACTGTTTATATACTCATTTACTGTACCCACACATATTATATACCGTTTATATACTCATTTACTGTACACACACATATTATATACCGTTTATATACTCATTACTGTACCCACACATATTATATACCGTTTATATACTCATTACTGTACTCACACATATTATATACCGTTTATATACTCATTTACTGTACCCACACATATTATATACCGTTTATATACTCATTACTGTACCCACACATATTATATACCGTTTATATACTCATTACTGTACCCACACATATTATATACCGTTTATATACTCATTACTGTACTCACACATATTATATACCATTTATATACTCATTACTGTACCCACACATATTATATACCGTTTATATACTCATTACTGTACTCACACATATTATATACCATTTATATACTCATTACTGTACCCACACATATTATATACTGTTTATATACTCATTACTATACCCACACATATTATATACCGTTTATATACTCATTACTGTACCCACACATATTATATACCGTTTTTCTCACCATTAAATGGACTTTCTAAAGATACCATTATTTTCATCATATCTTATAATTTACTATAAAAAAATTATAAAATATGATGGAAAAATGGAAAAAAAAACCACACTTTTCTAACTTTGACCCCAAAATCTGTTACACATCTACAACCACCAGTAAAACTCCTATGCTAAATAGTTTCTAAATTTTGTCCTGAGTTTAAAAATATCCAATGTTTACATGTTCTTTGCTTTTATTGCAAGTTATAGGGCAATAAATACAAGTAGCACTTTGCTATTTCCAATTTTTTTTTCTTCAAAATTAGCTATAGTTACATTGTAACACTGATATCTGTCAGGAATACCTGAATATCCCTTTACATGTTTATATTTTTTTTAGTAGACAACCCAAAGTATTGATCAAGGCCCATTTTGGTATATTTCATGCCACCATTTCACTGCCAAATGCGATAAAAAAAAAATCGTTAATTTTTTCACAAACTTATTTACAGCTTGTGCAATTATGGCACAAATGGTTGTAAATGCTTCTCTGGGATCCCCTACGTTCAGAAATAGCAGACATATATGCTAAATATACGCTAAATGCCGCTGTGCAACACACTTGTATTATGCCCAGCAGTGAAGGGGTTAATTAGGGAGCTTGTAGGGTTAATTTTAGCTTTAGTGTAGAGATCAGCCTCCCACCTGACACATCACACCCCCTGATCCCTCCTAAACAGCTCTCTTCCCTCCCCCACCCCACAGCTGTCCCCGCCATCTTAAGTACTGGCAGAAAGTCTGCCAGTACTAAAATAAAAGGCTTTTTTTTTCACTTTTTAAAAAAAAAAATATATATTCAGCTGTGATGGATCCCCCCTTAGTCCCCAACCTCTCTAACCCTCCCAGCACTACCTATTTACCGCCATCTTGGGTACTGGCAGTTGGTTTTTTTAATTAAATAATACATTTTTCTGTAGTGTAGCTGCTCCCCTTCAATACCCCCTCCCAGATCTTTTGATAGTTATTTCTTCCCCATTCCCTTTTCCTCCTTCTCATACACTTTTACATTGATGGCAGTAGTTGCTGCATGTGCGCGCCCCCTGCAGGCCCCCCCCCACGCTCCCGACACACGGAGTGCACATTGCAGATACAGGAACCGGATGCTGAATAGCAATGAGCCGTCCACCCGCCTCCCTGCTATGGCTCCCACCCACCAACGATCGGCACCATTGCTACCGGTGCAGAGAGGGACACAGAGTGTCTCTCTCTGCATCGGTTTGTAAAAAAATGGTATTGCAGGATGCCTCAATATCGAGTCATCACTTTTTTTGAAGGACATACCCTGTACGTTCTTGGTCGTTAAGGGGTTAATGACAGTTCCCAAGAGAGTATATCTGCTGAGTTATAAAATGTGGAAAGTCTAAAGACATCCCTATATGAGAGGGGAACTTTTTTTTTATAGTTACAGAGAAAAAGCGGTGCTTACCCCCTCCGTGTTCAAACAGGCCTCTTCTGCGTGACTTCACCATGTGCACATTGCAAAACATTCCCCACAGCAATCCTCAGGAGCCAGGACGTGCGTCTCTGTCCAGGACATCACAAGGTAAAGTACATACACAGAAAGGTTCCGGCTAACCGAGAAAAAATGCTCCAACAAAGTAAGAAGGTAAGATATACGAACCAGATTTATTGATGAACAGTGCACTAAAAACAAAAAGATGGACAAAAGCGTATAACCATTCAGTAGAACAAAAGAATGGTCATAAAAACGGCAGCAAAGAGCAGATGCGTTTCATGCCGGACCACCGCACTTCATCACTGCTTAAAGGAACACTGAACCCAAATTTTTTCTTTCACGATTCAGATAGAGCATGACATTTTAAGCAACTTTCTAATTTACTCCTATTATCAAAGTTTCTTCATTCTTTTGGTATCTTTATTTGAAATGCAAGAATGTAAGTTTAGATGCCGGCCCATTTTTGGTGAACAACCTGGGTTGTTCTTGCTGATTGGTGGATAAATTCATCCACAAATAAAAAAGTGCTGTCCAGAGTTCTGAAAAAAAAAAAGCTTAGATGCCTTCTTTTTCAAATAAAGATAGCAAGAGAACGAAGAAAAATTGATAATAGGAGTAAATTAGAAAGTTGCTTAAAATAGCATGCTCTATCTGAATCACAAAAGAAAAAAATTGGGTTCAGTGTCCCTTTAACAAATAAGTCTGCCATCGGTCTATTTAAAGGTACATACTCACATAAAATCACCTGTATGTTATCAATTCAATTACAGGTTATAAGTGACAACATATTAACCCTAGCACAGACCTTAGCATACAGGACACAAGAATACTGAAATATATTAGATATAGCTTCAAAAAAAAATATGTGCTAAAAAAATATAGTAGTAGTAAGCAAAAAAAAGCCCAGACCAAACGGTGTATTTAATATAAGAAATGTTACTAAAAGAAGCAAATACCAACTTGTGAATAGGCAGAGCTTATGATGTGCTTAAAACTATTAACACTACTAGTGAATACAGCAATACTATCAATATGATATTGTTTAGAAAATAAAGTCAAAATACACATAAGTTAAAGACATTTCTTTGGGCAAAAACTGGAATATCTATAACAGAGAGAACATTTACTTCTTAGTTATATATAAAATTGGTAGAAAAACTAAACATGCAAATATATAATGAAAAATTGCCCATAAATATGCCCTTAAATAACATTATACTATTAAATTGGATATTCTTTTTTGTACGTTACAGACTACACAAATAGGTTCACATCTGCCTCAACATTTAGACCTAGGGGGATCTAGTGTTAAGATAAAATATCCATTTCACCTCCTTTTTACTCAAAAGATATTCCCTATCCCCACCTCTTTAGAAAAATAGACATGGTCAATGGCTTGGAAACTGGGTAATGATGAATCACCCATATGTTCGAATTTGAAATGTGTGGCCACAGAGGTAAAGACATCGGGGTCATCTATATCTCTGATGTGTTCTAGAAAACGATCTCTCAACCGTCTCTTAGTTTTACCCAAATATTGAATATTACACTGCTTACATGTCATAAGATATACTACGTGTTGAGTTGCAATTAAGCCTATATTTGATTTTGTACTCCTTATTAGTACTATTCGACACAAAAGTGCCTCCTTCAGTCACATGGTTACAGCTCTTACAACGAGTTGCTCTACATCTAAAGAAGCCCATCCTAGGTCTCAACCAAGTGTGAGACTTTTTTTCAGGCAAATAAGAGGGAGCCACATAATCTCTTATACTCATGGCTTTTCTGGGCACATATTTAACACCCCCTGTAATTACTTTCTCTAATACTGGATCTGTGTGTAATATAGGTAGACATTCACGAACAATGCCGCAAATTTGTCTATATTCTAGACTATAGGGGGTACTAAATATAATGTTCCCAGAAATATCCTTTGCATTCCTCTCCCTAATCTCTTTTTTGAAAGTAAGTAATGCTTCATGTAGGATAGCGTCTACAGTCTTTTTAGTTGTTCTTAACAGTTTATCACTATATCCTCTATCTAAGAGTCTATCATGCAATTCCTGACTCTGTTGCTGATACAAATTTTCACTAGAACAGATACGTCTAGTCCTAATAAATTGACTCTTAGGAATAGCCCTCAATACATGTTTTGGATGACATGATCTGCAATTAAGAATGGTGTTCCCACCTGTGGGTTTTCTATACAAATTGGTAAAATCTTATCTCCCTCTACTGTTAGTTCTATATCCAAAAACTGGATTTTGTGGGAATCCTGAACTCCAAAGGATAGATTGAACTCATTACAGTTGAGATAATCAAAAAAGGAGTGTACCAATTCCTCACCTCCATCCCAGACAAATGGAAGGTCGTCAATATAGCGACCAAAATAAACTATATGGTCTCTAAAGAGATTACTATCTGCATAGACGTAGACCATCTCCCACCATTCCATATAGAGATTGGCATAGGAGGGGTGAATTTTGCCTCTGCAGATAGTAAGATCCTTCAAATTACCAAATAATTGTGGGAGAGCAGAAAATCAATAGTAAATATGAGAAAATGTTTGAGGTCCTCAGTATAATTTGACATTCTGTCCAGAATTTTTGAAATTGTGTTTAACCCCATATGTTGGGGAATAGAGGTATACAATGAAGCTACATCAACTGTAACACATCTGTAGGAATATTTCCACTGTATAGATTGCATAGCACATACAGGGTACGTCCTTGGTCGTTAACTGACATTTTTTGAAGGACATACCCTGTACGTTCGTTAACGGGTTAATGACAGTTCTCAAGAGAGTATATCTGCTGATTTATAAAATGTGGAAAGTCTAAAGACATCCCTATATGAGAGGGGAACTTTTTTTACCTTATATTTTAATATAGAGGTCTCTCCTTCACATACAGAACCCGGCATAGTGAGATAAATATCTCTCAATGTAAAATGTGTGTTTCTAAAAGTATTTGAGGAACCTCACCAGATCTCATGTTCCTTGAGATCCTCGGCCCTTTGACTTCCAGGTATCACCCTTTTAGAGAATTCAGTGATTTCAGCCCTTGTGAAATCTGCACTATAATTTCTCTCCAAACTGGATATTTTTTTTTATCATTTGTCCCTATGAGATGAATAATATACTGGCTAAGGAATCAATAATAATCCAGCACTGCAAGATCTCTCACAAGATTTTACACCAGTAGATTTTGCTATATTTCTCTAAAGGGCGTTCCCTGCATTTCTGTATGTGAAGAAGAGACACGCCCAGGGCAATATAGCACTGAATGACATGAGAGTTTTACTTTAAACTTTGTCCTTTAAGTTTTATTACATTTAAGCTTTGCGGTTTCTATTTTGTATTTTAATGCATTTAGATTTAAATTTAGACCCAGCAGTGAGTTTACAAATTATAATTATGCTTTGAAAGTTTCTGTGTAACAAATTAGGATCATACTTTTTATATTTCTGTATATCTTTTACAAATTATCTTACACATTATATTTGTTCTTTGTAAAAAAAAAAAAAAACTGCCAGTTTCTGAAAGCATGAGGGACAAGGGAGTTCCCAGGGTGTGTCTGAAGATCTCTCACAATTCTCATGATATTCTCACTGATTTATCTTGTCAGTTGTATGCAAGTGATGTTTTTTATTCTCATTTGCGCTAACCTGACATGAAAATATGAATATTTCACATTTCAGTGTTTTGCCCATAGCAGAATATGTTCTATTTATTTATAAAAACATATTTCTGCATATATAAGATCGTATTTTGGTACAAAATATATCTATACCTATATGTATATATATATATACTGTGCATATATAAACATTTATTGTGTGTGCAGACCTTTTGTAATGCTGCACTTAATTACTGATATATACTGTGCATATATAAAAATGTATTGTGTGTGCAGACCTTTTGTAATGTGGCACTTAATTACTGATATATAATGTGCATTTATAAACAGTTATTGTGTGTGCAGACCTTATCTAATGTGCACTTAATTACTGATATATACTGTGCATATATAAACATTTATTGTGTGTGCAGACCTTTTGTAATGTGGCACTTAATTACTGATATATAATGTGCATATATAAACATTTATTGTGTGTGCAGACCTTATGTAATGCAGCACTTAATTAGTGATATATACTGTGCATATATAAACATTTATTGTGTGTGCAGACCTTATGTAATGTAGCACTTAATGCTGATATATACTGTGCATATATAAACATTTATTGTGTGTGCAGACCTTTTGTAATGCAGCACTTAATTAGTGATATATACTGTGCATTTATAAACATTTATTGTGTGTGCAGACCTTATGTAATGCAGCACTTAATTAGTGATATATACTGTGCATTTATAAACATTTATTGTGTGTGCAGACCTTATGTAATGCAGCACTTAATTAGTGATATATACTGTGCATATATAAACATTTATTGTGTGTGCAGACCTTATGTAATGCAGCACTTAATTACTGATATATACTATGCATATATAAACATTTATTGTGTGTACAGACCTTATGTAATGCAGCACTTAATTACTGATGTATACTGTGCATATATAAACATTTATTGTGTGTGCAGACCTTATGTAATGCTGCACTTAATTACTGGTATATACTGTGCATATATAAACATTTATTGTGTGTGCAGACCTTATGTAATGCTGCACTTAATTACTGGTATATACTTTGCATATATAAACATTTATTGTGTGTGCAGACCTTATGTAATACAACACTTAATTACTGATATATACTGTGCATATATAAATATTTATTGTGTGTGCAGACCTTATGTAATGCAGCACTTAATTACTGATATATACTGTGCATATATAAACATTTATTGTGTGTGCAGACCTTATGTAATGAGACACTTAATTACTGATATATACTGTGCATATATAAACATTTATTGTGTGTGCAGACCTTATGTAACACAGCACTTAATTACTGATATATATTGTGCATATATAAACATTTATTTTGTGCAGACCTTCTGTAACGCAGCACCTAATTACTGAAATATACTGTGCATATTTAAACATTTATTTATTTCAAGTAATTGGCAAGAGTCCATGAGCTAGTGACATATGGGATATACAATCCTACCAGGAGGGGCAAAGTTTCCCAAACCTCAAATGCCTATAAATACACCCCTCACCACACCCACAATTCAGTTTTACAAACTTTGTCTCCTATGGAGGTGGTGAAGTAAGTTTGTGCTTGATTTTTATGATTTCTTCTATGATAAGCGCTTCTAAGCATTCTGAAGCCCAATTCCTCTCAGAGTACAGTGTTTGTCAGAGGGATGTGAAGAGAGTATCACCTATTTGATTATATGGTTTTCCTTGAGGGAAATCTTTTCAAGGGTTCTCTGTTATCGGTCGTAGAGATTCATCTCCCACCTCCCTTTTCATATTGACGATATACTCTTATATACCATTACCTCTGCTGATAGCTTTCAGTACTGCTATATATGGATGGGTGTCTTTCGGTAAGTATGTATCATTGTTTAAGACACTCTCAGCTATGGTTTGGCGCTTTATGTATTAATATAAAGTTTTAAATATATGTATTTTACTTATATTTGTCATGAGTCAGGTTTATGTATATTTCCCTTTGCAGTCTGGCAGTTTCGTTATGGGAATCATGTTTTAGGAAGTTTGTATAACCTGGGGTATAGTCTTTCTTTTCAATTTGACTTGTTTTTTCTTGGAAACTTGCGGGCAAATTAGGCTCGCGAGGGCGCAAAATGCTGTTTGTTTATTGCATCAATTTTTGGGGCGCAAATGTGCGTCTTTCATGACGCAAGGTCGTAATTTCCTGCGTCTTAGTTGACGCTAGGTTGTTTGGCGCAAAATTGTGTATGTTATGACGCGAGATGCGTAATTTCCAGCTGTTTGTTGGCGTCAAAACATTTCTTAACTTTTTTGCGTCGTGTGTCATATTCGGCGCCAAAAAGATTAGTTTTATTTTACCTCACTTCCTATATGCTCTTTGCCTTCTTTATGCTCAGAGGGCTATGCTATTTGCTTTTTTTGCCAATTTTAGCATTTGCATTTTTTCCCATTCCTGAAACTGCTATATGTGGAAATAAGATATTTCTGTTTAATGATATTTTTTCTTTTTTACATTTTACAAAATGTCGCAATCTGATCCTGTCTCAGAAGCTGCTGTAGGAACCATGCTGCCTGAACACAGTTCTACCAAAGCTAAGTGTATCTGTTGTAAGCTAGTGGAGATTATATCTCCAGCTGTAGTATGTAACAGTTGTCATGATAAGCTTTTGCATGCAGAAAAGGTTTCTATTAGTGCTAGTACAGTATCTGTTGTTCCTTCAACATCTAAAGTACATGATATCCCTGTTGATATGAAAAATTATATTGCTGAAGCGATACAGAAGGCTATGGCTGCATTACCGTCTTCAAATAAACGTAAAAGGTCTTTGAAAACTTCTCATAATACTGATGAAATTTGTAATGACCAGCAACATACTGATATATCCTCCTCTGATGAGGATCTCTCTGACTCAGAAGACCCTACTTCAGACATTGAGGCCTATTTATGAAATGTCTGTCGGACCTGATCCGACAGTGTGGATCAGGTCTGACAGACATCGCTGAATGCGTAGAGCAATACGCTCTCCGTATTCAGCATTGCACCAGCAGCTCTTGTGAGCTGCTGGTGCAACGCCGCCCCCTGCAGACTCGCAGCCAATGGGCCGCCAGCAGGGAGGTGTCAATCAACCCGATCGTACTCAATCTGGTTGAATTCCGGCGATTCCTGTCCGCCTCATCAGAGCAGGCGGACAGGGTTATGGAGCAGCAGTCTTTAGACCGCTGCTTCATATCTGGTGTTTCTGGCGAGCCTGCAGGCTCGCCAGAAACACAGGCCCTCAAGCTCCATTCGGAGCTTGATAGATAGGCCCCATTGACACTGATAAATCATCTTATCTTTTTAAGTTTGAGTATATTCGTTCTTTGTTAAAAGAAGTGTTAATAACTTTGGATATTGAGGAGTCTGGTCCTATTGATAATAAATCCAGTAAACATTTTAATTCTGTCTATAAACCTCCTGTGACTACTCCTGAGGTTTTTCCTGTTCCTGATGCTATTTATGATGTGATTGCTAAGGAATGGTCTAAGCCTGGTATTTCTTTTGTTCATTCTTCAAGGTTTAAAAAGTTGTATCCTTTGCCAGTGGATAAATTAGAGTTTTGGGGAAAAGTCCCTAAGGTTGATGAGGCTATTTCTAATCTTGCTAAACATACTACTATTCCTATGGAAGATAGTACCTCTTTTAAGGATCCTTTAGATAAGAAGATTGAATCTAATCTAAGGAAAGCTTATTTGCATTCTGGCTATATGCTCAGACCTGCCATTTCTATGGCTAATGTTGCGGCTGCATCAACTTTTTGATTGGATAGCTTAGCATAGCATTGTTTGTTTGCTTCAACATGCTAATCATTTTATCTGTAATGCTATTTTTTATATAATCAAGATTGATGTTAAATCTATGTCTTTGGCTATTTTAGTTAGAAGAGCTTTATGTCTCAAATCATAGAATGTTGACATGGTATCTAAATCTAGGCTACAATCTTAATCATTTTAGGGTAATAATTTGTTTGGTTCCCAGTTGGATTCTATTATTTCCACTATTACTGGGGGAAGGGAGTTTTTTTGCCTCAAGATAAAAAGTCTAAAGGCAAATCTAAAGCTTTTAATCGGTTTCGTTCCTTTCGTCAGAATAGAGAACAGAAAACCACTCCTTCCCCTAAAGACTCTGGCTCCAATTGGAAGCCATTCTCAAGTTGGAATAAATCCAAGCCTTACAAGAAACCAAAGCCAGCCCCCAAGACTGCATGAAGGTGAAAGCTCAGGCTTTTCTGGAGTGTGTTTCAAATCTGGAGCTTTCAGTAGTGATTGTACCAGTTCCAATTCTGGAACAGGGTCTGGGTTTTTATTCAAATCTATTCATTGCCCCAGAGAAGGAAAATTCTTTCAGACCAGTTCTGGATCTGAAGTTTTTGAATCATTTTGTAAGAGTCCCAACTTTCAAGATGGTGACTATAAGGACTATTCTGCCTTTTGTTCAGCAAGTTCATTACATGTCCTCAATAGACTTACAGGATGCGTATCTTCACATCCAGATTCATCCAGACCACTATCGGTTTCTGAGATACTCTTTTCTAAACAAGCATTACCAGTTTGTTGCTCTTCCATTTGGCCTAGCAACAGCTCCAAGAATCTTTTCGAATGTTCTCGGTGCCCTTCTATCTGTAATCAGAGAGCAAGGTATTTCAGCGTTTCTTTATTTTGACGATATCTTGGTACTGGCTCAGTCTTTTCATTCAGCAGAATCTCACACAAATCAACTTGTGTTGTTTCTTCAAAGACATGGTTGGAGGATCAATTTACCAAAGAGTTCCTTGATTCCTCAGACAAGGGTCACATTTTTAGGTTTCCAGATAGATTCAGTGTCCATTATTCTGTCTTTAACAGACAAGAGACAAATGAAATTGGTTTCTGCCTGTTGAAACCTTCTGTCTCAATCATTCCCTTCAGTGACTATGTGCATGGAAGTTTTAGGTCTCATGACTGCAGCATCGGACGCGATCCCCTTTGCTTGTTTTCATATGAGACCTCTGCAGCTTTGCATGCTGAATCAATGGTGCAGGGATTATACTTGGATATCACAGTTGATATACTTAAATCCCAACATTCAACTCTCTCTGTCCTGGTGGTTAGTCCATCATCGGATTATTCAAGGGGCCTATTTTGTTCGTCCTGCCTGGACTGTGATTTCAACAGATGCAAGTCTCACAGGTTGGGGAGCTGTCTGGGGGTCTCTGACAGCACAAGGAGTTTGGAATCCTCAAGAGGCGAGGTTACCAATAAATATTTTAGAACTCTGTGCTATTTTCAGGGCTCTTCAGGCTTGGCCACTATTAAAGAGAGAATTATTCATTTGTTTTCAGACAGACAATATCACAACTGTGGCATATGTGTCAGGGTGCCAGGAATCAGACTGAGACAAGAAGTGCAAAAATAATCACACCTTTATTAATAGCAACAAATAATAAAAAGTCCACAAGTCAAATAACAAGCCAGGAATCAAAACCAGAACTGGTAGTCAGACGAGCCGAGTCAGGAGCCAAAGCGAATAGTCAGACGAGCCGGAATCAGGAACAAGGAGAACTGCAGAGTCAGGAACAAGCCAGGGATCAGGAACCAGGAGGGATGTCAGACAGCCAGGTAATACACAGGAGCTCTCACAAACAGGTCTGAGACAATGCAAGGGCAACAGAGGCCCTTTAAATAATAAGTGATGACATCACAGTTCTGAGACTGCATCCTGTCTCACACGGATGATGTACACCAGTCTGGCCATAAAAGGAAGTGCAGGAAATGAGCAGCATCACACAGTATGCACCAGAGTCAGGAAGAGAGGTGAGAAAAATGGCTGCCAGCAGCACATGGCAAACAGATCAGGGAAAAAACCCTGACAGTACCCTCCCTCAACGACCCCTCCCCTGCGGGTGGACAAAAGGCTTATTGGGGAAACGGCATGGAAGGCACGGAGGAGGGCAGGAGCATGAACATCAGAGGAGGGAACCCATGAACACTCCTTCTGACAGTAGCCCCTCCAGTGAACCAAATACTGTACGCGGCCCCTGGACATACGAGAGTCAATAATGCTGCTGACCTCATACTCCTCATGGTTGTCAGCAAAGATAGGGAGGGGACGAGACAACACAGTGGTAAACCGATTACAAACCAATGGTTTCAAGAGGGAGACATGAAAAACATTGGAGATGCACATTGCAGGAGGAAGGTCAAGAGCGTAGGCCCCAGGATTGACACGTCGGAGTATTCGAAAAGGACCAACATAACGGGGAGCCAGTTTATTGGAAGGCACACGAAGGTTCAAGTTGCGGGAGGACAGCCAAACTCTCTCACCAACCTGGTAGGAAGGCGCGGGCAGACGCCTACGATCAGTCTGGAACTTTTGGCGCTGCATAGAATGATGAAGGCAATCCTGAATCTGCACCCACGTGGAACGGAGTTGCCGGAGATGCTCCTCCAAAGCCGGAATACCCTGAGACATGAATGAATCCGGCGACAATGATGGTTGAAACCCATAATTCGCCATGAACGGGGATAACTTGGAGGAAGCATTAATAGCACTATTACGAGCGAAAACTGCCCAAGGTAACAGTTCAGATCAATTATTGTGGTGATCTGAGACATTGCAACGGAGGAAATGTTCCAGAGCTTGCAGAACCGGACATGCTCCTGGTAGGACTAGGTGCAGCAGCGGAAACAGGAGCAGCCATAACTTGCAGGGCACTTTGGTCCAAATGTGCAGTGCGAGTCAGCAGGGTTTGCAGGGATAGTGCAAATTGATCCAAACGGTGATCCTGTTCATCCATCCTGGAAATTATGTCAGGTAAAGGTGGATTATTAGCACCATCAGGATTCATGGCCCTTGCGTAATGTCAGGGTGCCAGGAATCAGACTGAGACAAGAAGTGCAAAAATAATCACACCTTTATTAATAGCAAAAAATAATAAAAAGTCCACAAGTCAAATAACAAGCCAGGAATCAAAACCAGAACTAGTAGTCAGACGAGCCGAGTCAGGAGCCAAAGCAAATAGTCAGACGAGCCGGAATCAGGAACAAGGAGAACAGCAGAGCCAGGAACAAGCCAGGGATCAGGAACCAGGAGGGATGTCAGACAGCCAGGTAATACACAGGAGCTCTCACAAACAGGTCTGAGACAACGCAAGGGCAAAGCATACTGAACAGAGGCCTTTTAAATAATAAGTGATGACATCAAAATTCTGAGACTGCATCCTGTCTCACACGGATGATGTACACAAGTCTGGCCATAAAAGGAAGTGCAGGAAATGAGCAGCATCACACAGTATGCACCAGAGTCAGGAAGAGAGGTGAAAAAAATGGCTGCCAGCAGCACATGGCAAACAGATCAGGGAAAAAACCCTGACAAAATGTCAATCATCAAGGGGGGACTCGCAGTCCTTTAGCGATGAAAGAAGTATCTTGGATACTTTCTTGGGCGGAATATGTTTGTATATGTATGTGTATGCGTGAATGTACATATGTATGTATGTGTGTATATGTATGTGTATGCGTGTATGTACGTATGTATGTGTCTATATGTATGTGTATGCGTGTATGTATGTACGTATGTATGTGTATGCGTGTATGTACGTATGTATGTGTGTATATGTATGTGTATGTGTGTATGTATGTACGTAAGTATGTATGTGTGTATATGTATGTGTATGTGTGTATGTATGTACGTATGTATGTGTGTATATGTATGTGTGTGTATATGTATGGATGTGTGTATATGTATGTGTATGCATGTATGTACGTATGTATGTGTGTATATGTATGTATGTCTTTGCATATATGTATGTGTGTATATATATGTATGTATGTCTTTTTGTATATGCATGTATGTGTATATGTAAGTATGTTTTTGTGTATATGTGTGTGTATGTATGTCTTGGTGTATATGTATGTGTGTGTATATGTGTATGTATGTGTATTTGTGTATATGTATCTGTGTGAATATGTGTATGTATGTGTGTATATGTATGGGTGTGTATATGTATGTGTGTGCGTATATATGTTTTTGTGTATATGTTTGTTTGTGTATATGTGTATGTATGTGTGTGTGTATTTGTGTATATGTATATGTGTATGTATGTTTGTATATGTATGGGTGTGCATATGTATGTATGTTTTTGTGTATATGTGTGTGTATGTATGTCTTGGTGTATATGTATGTGTGTGTATATGTGTATGTATGTGTATGTATGTGTATTTGTGTATATGTATCTGTGCGTATATGTGTATGTATGTGTGTATATGTATGGGTGTGTATATATGTGTGTATATGTATTTGTGTATATGTATGGGTGTGCATATGTATATGTATGTGTGTATATGTATTTGTGTATATGTATGGGTGTGTATATGTATTTGTGTATATGTATGGGTGTGTATATGTATTTTTGTATATCTATGTATGGGTGTGTATATGTATGTGTGTGCATATGTATGTATGTTTTTGTGTATATGTTTGTGTATATGTGTATGTATGTGTGTGTACATATGTATGTGTGTAAATGTCAGTATGTATATGTAAGTAAATAACCCCTGACAAAGTATAGTAAACATCTACTTTCAGACTTAATTTTACTTTCAAATGTCCCCCTCTGCAACCAAGGTCTGGTCACCCCTTGTAAGCAGTTTTTTTTTTAAATTTAAATAAGCAACAAATGGTTCTGCCAATCCTAAGGCAAATGCTCACCACTCCATCATAAGAGGTTTACTGTGAATGTCTCAGAGGAGCGACTGTGCATGCGTATCTATATGTATATATGCATGCGCAATAGCTAATTTAAATTAAAAAATAAAGCTACTTACAAAGGAGCGACCGGTGCCGGGTGCGAGAAGCACATTTGAAGGTAAAATAAAGACTAAAAACTGTTGCTTACGGTCAGTGAAATTTAGCAACAGGTTATCAAACTTCTCTATAATACAAAACCTAAATTACACTTTATACGTTTTGGGAACAGTTTCTTAAGAACTGGCAAAAATCTGCTAAATCCCACCTCTGTTTACGGTACTTTTTTTCAGGGCATATTGTGGATTACTGGTAGTAAAATGTTTGTTGCTACTGTTTTTTTTAAAATAACGTTTACTGTCCCTTAAATTGGCTGCAGCAAAAGCAATGAATAAACTTTATGAGGTTTTTCGAAGGGTGTGTCCTGAGACTAAAGAACAATGCATATTTTTCAAAGTGATAGTTTGAAACGCTGCATGAAAATCATTATTAATGTAGTGAAGATTTTGTGATGCACAAATAAAAGACACAGTCCAATATTTCCCAGAGTTTCTGGATCTTTGTGGGCGGATCCCAGCATGAGGGGCAGCTAGTGGGTGGTGCCAATGTGTGTCAGAGCCGGGTATTTACCCTGAGAGGCTGCGGGCAGTAAGTGTGCCTGACCTCTCTACTAGCTTGCCACCCAGACAGTATTTTACAGACACGAACGGTATTTTTAAGGTCCAGGTCAAAGTTGAAAAAAAAAGATTAAATATAGAAATAAATTTATCATGTACTGTAATCGTATTATACACTAGCAGCTTTAGTTCCTGAGATTTATGCTGTACTGTATATCTATTTATAATGAACATGGTCAGTATTTTGTTCCAGAAAAAGTGGTAAACTAGATTGCAAGTTCCCACTGAATAGGGCCCTCAACTCCTCCTGTATGTGTTTGTAAATTTTGTCCTGGCTCTTACAAGTTTTATATCATTGTTTTATTTAAATGAATTGTACCCATGGACAACGTTGGGGCATCATAAAGTATAATTAAATAATAATAAACCTACTCTCAACCAATCCCACATTATCTGGGACAGGAGATCTGCTTTAAATACAGTCTTCATTAAAATGCTATTTTATGACATCATATTCTCCCCATGCTTTTTAATACAAAATCTGAAAGGGGCGGGGTTACTGTACTTGTCCTTCTGGGCCCTCCCCTTCGGTATCATGCAGACCGCGGAACAATTCATCATACATTATTATGTGACAGAGCCAAGTCCGTGACAACATTTGACTTAAAAAAAGAATAAAATACTAAATAAAACAGCTAAAGTGTAACAGAATAAGTGTAAATGGTTATTATTGTGTAACAATGATATTAAACGACCCGTATCATACACGGAACGCCGTGTTTACCCTGAGGTTTTCCCCCGAGCTGATATGTTGTTACTCATGCGTTCCAGATAGATTTGCGTTTCAGTGTTCCGCAGCACTTCCGCACTCACTTCCGGTTGGCTGGGCAGCATGGCGCTGCAGGGTAAGGAGGAGTGGGGCACACAAGATATTTCCACGTACCGTGACAGTAGTGCCATGTCATGTGACAAATGGCTCCATTACCCAGAAAACTCACTTAGAGTGACCCTTTAGATGCTAGAGAATCCTGCCCAGCAGCTGAGGGGTTAATCACTATACTTGCTACTAGTTGTTATTATTTGTTATTAGTGATATTAGTTTTATAGTATTCATTATATATACAATATCTAATACTAGTACTAATTATATTAGTTTTATAGTATTCATTATATATACAATATCTAATACTAGTAATAATTATATTAGTTTTATAGTATTCATTATATATACAATATCTAATACTAGTACTAATTATATTAGTTTTATAGTATTCATTATATATACAATATCTAATACTAGTAATAATTATATTAGTTTTATAGTATTCATTATATATACAATATCTAATACTAGTACTAATTATATTAGTTTTATAGTATTCATTATATATACAATATCTAATACTAGTAATAATTATATTAGTTTTATAGTATTCATTATATATACAATATCTAATACTAGTACTAATTATATTAGTTTTATAGTATTCATTATATATACAATATCTAATACTAGTACTAATTATATTAGTTTTATAGTATTCATTATATATACAATATCTAATACTAGTACTAATTATATTAGTTTTATAGTATTCATTATATATACAATATCTAATACTAGTACTAATTATATTAGTTTTATAGTATTCATTATATATACAATATCTAATACTAGTACTAATTATATTAGTTTTATAGTATTCATTATATATACAATATCTAATACTAGTACTAATTATATTAGTTTTATAGTATTCATTATATATACAATATCTAATACTAGTAATACTTATATTAGTTTTATAGTATTCATTATATATACAATATCTAATACTAGTACTAATTATATTAGTTTTTATAGTATTCATTATATATACAATATCTAATACTAGTACTAATTATATTAGTTTTATAGTATTCATTATATATACAATATCTAATACTAGTACTAATTATATTAGTTTTATAGTATTCATTATATATACAATATCTAATACTAGTACTAATTATATTAGTTTTATAGTATTCATTATATATACAATATCTAATACTAGTACTAATTATATTAGTTTTATAGTATTCATTATATATACAATATCTAATACTAGTACTAATTATATTAGTTTTATAGTATTCATTATATATACAATATCTAATACTAGTACTAATTATATTAGTTTTATAGTATTCATTATATATACAATATCTAATACTAGTAATAATTATATATGTTTTATAGTATTCATTATATATACAATATCTAATACTAGTACTAATTATATTAGTATTATAGTATTCATTATATATACAATATCTAATACTAGTACTAATTATATTAGTTTTATAGTATTCATTATATATACAATATCTAATACTAGTACTAATTATATTAGTTTTATAGTATTCATTATATATACAATATCTAATACTAGTACTAATTATATTAGTTTTATAGTATTCATTATATATACAATATCTAATACTAGTACTAATTATATTAGTTTTATAGTATTCATTATATATACAATATCTAATACTAGTACTAATTATATTAGTTTTATAGTATTCATTATATATACAATATCTAATACTAGTACTAATTATATTAGTTTTATAGTATTCATTATATATACAATATCTAATACTAGTACTAATTATATTAGTTTTATAGTATTCATTATATATACAATATCTAATACTAGTACTAATTATATTAGTTTTATAGTATTCATTATATATACAATATCTAATACTAGTACTAATTATATTAGTTTTATAGTATTCATTATATATACAATATCTAATACTAGTACTAATTATATTAGTTTTATAGTATTCATTATATATACAATATCTAATACTAGTACTAATTATATTAGTTTTATAGTATTCATTATATATACAATATCTAATACTAGTACTAATTATATTAGTTTTATAGTATTCATTATATATACAATATCTAATACTAGTACTAATTATATTAGTTTTATAGTATTCATTATATATACAATATCTAATACTAGTACTAATTATATTAGTTTTATAGTATTCATTATATATACAATATCTAATACTAGTACTAATTATATTAGTTTTATAGTATTCATTATATACAATATCTAATACTAGTACTAATTATATTAGTTTTATAGTATTCATTATATATACAATATCTAATACTAGTACTAATTATATTAGTTTTATAGTATTCATTATATATACAATATCTAATACTAGTACTAATTATATTAGTTTTATAGTATTCATTATATATACAATATCTAATACTAGTACTAATTATATTAGTTTTATAGTATTCATTATATATACAATATCTAATACTAGTACTAATTATATTAGTTTTATAGTATTCATTATATATACAATATCTAATACTAGTACTAATTATATTAGTTTTATAGTATTCATTATATATACAATATCTAATACTAGTACTAATTATATTAGTTTTATAGTATTCATTATATATACAATATCTAATACTAGTAATAATTATATTAGTTTTATAGTATTCATTATATATACAATATCTAATACTAGTACTAATTATATTAGTTTTATAGTATTCATTATATATACAATATCTAATACTAGTACTAATTATATTAGTTTTATAGTATTCATTATATATACAATATCTAATACTAGTACTAATTATATTAGTTTTATAGTATTCATTATATATACAATATCTAATACTAGTAATAATTATATAAGTTTTATAGTATTCATTATATATACAATATCTAATACTAGTAATAATTATATATAAGTTTTATAGTATTCATTACATATACAATATCTAATACTAGTAATAATTATATATAAGTTTTATAGTATTCATTACATATACAATATCTAATACTAGTAATAATTATATTAGTTTTATAGTATTCATTATATATACAATATCTAATACTAGTAATACTTATATATAAGTTTTATAGTATTCATTATATATACAATATCTAATACTAGTAATAATTATATTAGTTTTATAGTATTCATTATATATACAATATCTAATACTAGTAATAATTATATTAGTTTTATAGTATTCATTATATATACAATATCTAATACTAGTAATGATTATATTAGTTTTATAGTATTCATTATATATACAATATCTAAAACTAGTAATAATTATATTAGTTTTATAAGTTTTCATTATATATACAATATCTAATACTAGTAATAATTATATATAAGTTTTATAGTATTCATTATATACAATATCTAATACTAGTAATATATATATATATATATATATATATATATATATATATGTTAGGGAACAATGTTAAACACTGGGTAGCTCATTTGCATATTCTGTTGATAATTATTGAAAATCATCAATGGTTTAGTGCTCTGTTTTTAAAAAGTAGGGTAAATTTTATATATATATATAAAAGATTATTCATATAACATGATGATTTAAACGTTGATATATATATTTTTTTTACATGAATAAGTTTATATTGCCATTAACAGTAAGTGCATGTTTGTGCACAGATGATATTCACAGATTATTGCCTATTGGTTGATAAAGGAAAGACCTGCTAGTTTACTGATGGGCCCTTCACCACATATAAACAATATACATTTGTATTCTGGATAGGAACATCCATTAGAAAACAATAATACGTTGTACACAAAGAAGATTTGATAATAACTTTGATAATTCCCCCATACAAACATTTTGTTGGGATAGGGACATTGATGTGTTTACTAAATAAAACTGCCATCACTATCAAGTCACATTGCGTTTGTTATGATTTCTTGTTATCCACATCTGTAATCATAATAATGTTGCCAACTGTCCCGGACAAAAAGAAGCATACCGTGGTACTGATGACTTTATAAATATATATTTCTTTCATGTAATTGGCAAGAGTCCATGAGCTAGTGACGTATGGGATATACAATCCTACCAGGAGGGGCAAAGTTTCCCAAACCTCAAAATGCCTATAAATACACCCCTCACCACACCCACAAATCAGTTTTACAAACTTTGCCTCCTATGGAGGTGGTGAAGTAAGTTTGTGCTAAGATTTCAACGTTGATATGCGCTTCTCAGCATGTTGAAGCCCGATTCCTCTCAGAGTACAGCGAATGTCAGAGGGACGTGGAGAGTATCACCTATTGAGTGCAATGATTTTCCAAATGGGGGTCTTTTTCATAGGTTCTCTGTTATCGGTCGTAGAGATTCATCTCCTACCTCCCTTTTCAGATCGACGATATACTCTCATATACCATTACCTCTACTGATAACTGTTTCAGTACTGGTTTGGCTATCTGCTATATGTGGATGGGTGTCTTTTGGTAAGTATGTTTTTTATTACTTAAGGCACCCAGCTATGGTTTGGCACTTTATGCATTTATATAAAGTTCTAAATATATGTATTGTACTTATATTTGCCATGAGTCAGGTTCATGTATTTCCTTTTGCAGATTGTCAGTTTCATATTTGGGGAAAGTTAATATTGAGAAATATTTTTCTTACCTGGGGTTTAGTCTTTTTTTTTCAATTGACTACTTTGTTTCAAATTGCGGGCTGACTTAGGCTTGCGGGTGCGCCAAATGCTACACTTTATTGCGTCATTCTTGGCACGAAAGGCACGTCTGTTGACGCAAGTTCGTAATTTCCGGCGTCGTAATTGACGCAGAGGTTTCACACAGGGTTGCGTTGTTAGTGACGCGAGTGTGTCATTTCCGGACATGGTTGGCGCCCAAAAATTTTTAAGTTACGTTGTGCGTCATACTTGGCGCCAAACTTTTTTCATTTGCCCCATTGCTTTGCCTCTTGCCTTTTTCTATGTCAGAGGGCTATGCTATTTGCATTTTTTTCCAATTCCTGAAACTGTCATATAAGGAAATTGATAATTTTGCTTTATATGTTGTTTTTTCTTTTACATTCTGCAAGATGTCTCAATCTGATCCTGCCTCAGAAGTATCATTTGGAACTTTGCTGCCTGACATCGGTTCTACCAAAGCTAAGTGCATTTGTTGTAAAATTGTGGAGATTATTTCTCCTAATGTCATTTGTATTAGTTGCCATGATAAACTTTTACATGCAGATAGTGTGTCCATCAGTAATAGTACATTGCCGGTTGCAGTTCCTTCAACTTCTAATGTACATGATATACCTATGAATTTTAAAGAATTTGTTACTGATTCTATTCAGAAGGCTTTGTCTGCATTTCCGCCTTCTAATAAGCGTAAGAGGTCTTTTAAAACTTCTCATAAAGTTGATGAAATTTCAAATGACCGACAACATAATGAATTATCCACCTCTGATGAGGATCTAGCTGATTCAGAAGATCCTTCCTCAGATATTGACACTGACAAATCTACTTATTTATTTAAAATGGAGCATATGCGTTCTTTGTTAAAAGAAGTGTTAATTATTTTGGATATTGAGGAAGCTAGTCCTCTTGGTATTAAAACCAGTAAACGTTTAAATTCTGTTTTTAAACCTCCTGTGGTTACTCCAGAGGTTTTTCCTGTTCCTGATGCTATTTCTGATATGATTTCTAAGGAATGGAATAAGCCGGCTGCAAGGTTTAAAAAATTGTATCCTTTACCAGCAATTTCAATAGAATTTTGGGAAAAGATCCCCAAGGTTGATGGGGCTATTTCTACTCTTGCTAAACAAACCACTATTTCTATGGAAGATAGTACTGCTTGAAAAGAGGTAGAACTAGAAAGAGTTAGACTATCACTGTTAATAACATTCTGTTATTCACTCTTTCAGAAACTTTGCATTGAAATGCAAACATCTCAACATGTCCACATGCTTCTGGCTAAGGATGGTTCTCTGTTTGCAGCTATATTTCCTGCAGCAGAGAAAAGGCTGTTGAGGTGCATAAGTAGGGTTTTACTAATTTCACCAAAGTGGGATATTTATCTTTGTTAGCTCTTCACCAATGCTAAGCGTTTTCTACCTTGGCAAGGGACCTCTCAATAAAGTAACCCTTGACTTCATTCTAACATAAAAATATCTTGAATATCTATATGCAATGGTAAATAACCAGCTATAAGGTGAGGGGAAATATCTAGTCCGCTCTAAAAATAACGGATATATACTTATAAAGGTTAAATCTGGTACATATTACCACAATTTATTAAAAATATAAAAAAACAATAAAAAACAAGATCAAAAGCGCTAAGGACTGTATATCACTTTAAAGATCCTTTAGATAGGAAGCTTGAATCTTATCTAAGGAAAGCCTATTTATATTCAGGTCATCTTCTTAGGCCTGCAATTTCTTAGGCTGATGTTGCAGCTGCTTCAACTTTTTGGTTGGAGAATTTAGCGCAGCAAGAATTGGATTCTGACTTATATAGCATTGTGCGTTTACTACAACATGCTAATCATTTTATTTTGATGCAATTTTTGATATTTTCAAAATTGATGTTAGATCCATGTCTTTAGCTATTTTAGCTAGAAGAGCTTTGTGGCTTAAATCTTGGAATGCTGATATGACATCTAAATCTAGAATACTATCTCTTTCTTTCCAAGGTAATAATTTATTTGGTTTTCAGTTGGATTCTATTATTTCAACTGTTACTGGGGGGAAGGGAGTTTTTTTGCCTCAGGATAAAAAACCTAAGGGTAAATCTAAGGCTTCTAATCGTTTTCATTCCTTTTGTCAAAATAAGGAGCAAAACCTAATCCTCCCCCCAAGGAAACTGTTTCCAATTTGAAGCCTTCCTCAAATTGGAATAAATCCAAGCCTTTTAAAAAACCAAAGTTAGCCCCTAAGTCCGCATAAAGGTGCGGCCCTCATTCCAGCTCAGCTGGTAGGGGACAGATTAAGGTTTTTCAAGGATGTTTGGGCAAATTCTGTCCAAAATCAATGGATTCAGAGCATTATCTCTCAGGGGTACCAAATAGGATTCCGAGTAAGACCTCCTGTGAGAAGATTTTTTCTCTCACGCATCCCAGTAAATCCATTGAAAGCTCAGGCTTTCCTGAAGTGTGTTTCAGACCTGGAGGTTTCAGGGCTAATCATGCCGGTTCCTTTTCAGGAACAAGGTCTGGGGTTTTATTCAAATCTATTCATTGTCCCAAAGAAAGAAAATTAATTCAGACCAGTTTTGTATCTGAAAATTTTGAATCGTTATGTAAGAGTACCAACTTTCAAGATGGTGACTATAACGACTATTCTGCCTTTTGTTCAGCAAGGACATTATATGTCTACAATAGACTTGTAGGATGCTTACCTTCATATTCCGATTCATCCAGAACATTATCAGTTCCTGAGATTCTCTTTTCTAGACAAGCATTACCAGTTTGTTGCTCTTCCATTTGGCTTAGCAACAACTCCAAGAATCTTTTCAAAGGTTCTGGGTGCCCTTCTCTCTGTAATCAGAGAACAGGGTATTGCGGTGTTTCCTTATTTGGATGATAGCTTGGTACTAGCTCAGTCTTTACGTTCTGCAGAATCTCACACAAATCAACTAGTGTTGTTTCTTCAAAAACATGGTTGGAGGATCAATTTACCAAAAAGTTTTTTGATTCCTCAGACAAGGGTCACCTTTTTAGGTTTCCAGATAGATTCAGTGTCCGCGACTCTGTCTCTAACAGACAAGAGATGTTTGAAATTGGTTGCAGCATGTCGGCACCTTCAGTCTCAGTCATTCCCTTCAGTGTCTATGTGCATGGAAGTTTTAGGCCTCATGACTGCAGCATCGGACGCGATTCCTTTTGCTTGTTTTCACATGAGACCTCTCCAGCTTTGTATGCTGAATCAATGGTGCCGGGATTATACAAAGATATCACAATTAATATCCTTAAATCCCAATGTTCAACACTCTCTGACGTGGTGGTTAAATCACCAGCGTTTAGTTCAAGGGGCCTCTTTTGTTTTTCCAACCTGGACTGTGATCACAACAGATGCAAGTCTTTCGGGTTGGGGAGCTGTCTGGGGATCACTGACAGCACAAGGGGTTTGGAAATCTCAAGAGGCGAAATTACCAATCAATATTTTAAAACTCTGTGCAATTCTCAGAGCTCTTCAGTTTTGGCTCTGTTGAAGAGAGAACCGTTCTTTTTTTTTTTTTCACACAGACAATATTATAACGGTGGCATATGTCAATCATCAGGGTGGGACTCACAGTCCCCAAGCTATGAAAGAAGTATCTTGTATACTTGTTTAAGCGGAATCCAGCTCTTGTCTAATTTCTGCGGTTCATATCCCAGGTGTAGACAATTGGGATGCAGATTATCAGCCGTCAGACTTTACATCCAGGGGAGTGGTCTCTCCATCCCTATATGTTTTCTCAGATTGTTCAGATGTGGGGTCTTCCAGAAATAGATCTGATGGCTTCTCATCTAAACAAGAAACTTCCCAGATACCTGTCCAGGTCCAGGGATTCTCAGGCAGAAGCAGTGGATGCGCTGACACTTCCTTGGTGTTATCAACCTGCTTCTATCTTCCCGCCTCTAGTTCTTCTTACAAGAGTGATCTCCAAAATCATCATGGAACAATCATTTGTGTTGCTGGTGGCTCCAGCATGGCCCCACAGGTTTTGGTATGCGGATCTTGTTCGGATGTCCAGTTGCCAACCTTGGCCACTTCCGTTAAGGCCGGACCTTCTGTCTCAAGGTCCAGTTTTCCATCAGGATCTCAAATCATTAAATTTGAAGGTATGGAAATTGAACGCTTAGTTCTAAGTAATAGAGGTTTCTCTGACTCAGTAATTAATACTATGTTACAAGCTCATAAATCTGTCTAGGAAGATTTATTATCGAGTTTGGAAGACTTACATTTCATGGTGTTCTTCTCATAAATTTTGTTGCCATTCTTTTAGAATTCCTAGAATTTTACAGTTTCTTCAGGATGGTTTGGATAAAGGTTTGTCTGCAAGTACTTTGAAGGGACAAATCTCTGCTCTTTCTGTTTTATTTCACAGAAAGATTGCTACTCTTGATATTCACTGTTTGTACAGGCTTTAGTTCGTATTAAGCCTGTCATTAAATCAATTTCTCCTCCTTGGAGTCTTAATTTGGTTTTGAGGGCGTTACAGGCTCCTCCATTTGAGCCTATGCACTCTTTGGACATTAAACTACTTTCTTGGAAAGGTTTGTTCCTTTTGTCCATCTCTTCTGCTAGAAGAGTTTCTGAGCTTTCTGCTCTTTCTTGTGAATCTCCTTTTCTGATTTTTCATCAGGATAAGGCGGTTTTGCGGACTTCATTTAAGTTCTTACCTAAGGTTGTGAATTCTAACAACATTAGTAGAGAAATTGTTGTCCCTTGTGTCCTCAGAGAATTACAGCTCATTCTACTAGATCAGTCTCCACATCGTGGGCTTTTAAGAATGAAGCTTCAGTTGATCAGATTTGCAAAGCGGCAACTTGGTCCTCTTTGCATACATTTACTAAATTCTACCGTTTTGATGTATTTACTTCTTCAGAAGCAGTTTTTGGTAGAAAAGTTCTTCAGGCAGCTGTTTCAGTTTGATTCTTCTGCTGATGTTTTAAGTTTTTTCATGAGAATAACTTATATTTTGGGTTGTGGATTAATTTTTCAGCATATGTCTGTTGTTTATTTTTATCCCTCCCTCTCTAGTGACTCTTGCGTGGAGTTCCACATCTTGGGTATTTGATATCCCATACGTCACTAGCTCATGGACTCTTGCCAATTACATGAAAGAAAACATAATTTATGTAAGAACTTACCTGATAAATTCATTTCTTTCATATTGGCAAAAGTCCATGAGACCCACTCTTTTTATGGTGGTTATGATTTTTTTGTATAAAGCACAATTATTTCCAGATTCCTTTGTTAATGCTTTTTACTCCTTTCTTTATCAACCCACTGCTTGGCTATTCGTTAAACTGATTTGTGGGTGTGGTGAGGGGTGTATTTATAGTTATTTTGAGGTTTGGGAAACTTTGCCCCTCCTGGTAGGATTGTATATCCCATACGTCACTAGCTCATGGACTCTTGCCAATATGAAAGAAATGAATTTATCAGGTAAGTTCTTACATAAATTATGTTTTATATATATATATATATATATATATATATATATATATATATATATATATATATATAGTGCTTTTTTGCTTAAAAAAAAAAGTGCAGAGGTGACGAGTACCCCCCACCAAAAAGCTATATATATATATATATATATATATATATATATATATATATATATATATATATATATATATATAGAATGGTCAATATGTTTCCCTGTCAATTTCCTAAACCCTTCCCACTTTTCTCTTTTTCCCCTCTGCCCCCCAGGTGACGATGAACCTTGGTCACCCCCCTCTGAGGCAGACATGAAGATTTTGCGCGCCAGGCGTGAACGCCAGGACCGCATCAGCCGCCTCATGGGCGACTACCTGCTGAAGGGGTACAGAATGCTGGCAGAGTGCTGTGAGGCGTGTGGGGTGAGCGACTGGGTAGATGTATATGGGTGCAGGGATTTGTGCGCAGCGGGATCTAATCTCTGTCTCTCGCCCGTAGACCGTCCTGTTACAAGACAAGCAGAAGAAGCTGCTGTGTGTGTCCTGCCAGGAGCTCGACTCAGACACAGAGAAAGATAACCCAGGTCAGACGTCCTCCTTCTTTATCTTGTCTGTGTGCCCTCTGCCAGCTGTACCCTCCTCCCTCTTTATCTTGTTTGCCCTCTGCCTCCCTAAGCCAACGTCTGTTCTCCTCCTTCTCGCGTCTCTGCGCTTCCTGTGTCACATTTATCACTGTCTCATTCTGAACTATCAAAGGGCCTAAAATGCCTTTTTAATACAAAAAAAATGTTAATTTAAAGAAAGAAACTATAAAGGGTTAAACCAATGGTTTTATGAGCTTGGTTACAGAGAGATTTCCTGAGCTGGAACTATTTATTTATTCCATTATTTTCTTTTCTAAGAAGTTAAGAATAAACACAGAGTAGCAGTACGATAAATTCGAAAATGAAGTCTCAAAATATTTATGGGTATGAAAAGAAATTCCATGAACATTTTTATCTTTTTTTCCTGTTTATCTTGTACTTTACCTTTGTGCATTGTGCCTTTTCCACAAAACCGACCATGCTACATACTATAGAGTCAACATCATGTGATCCCTGATTAAAGGGACAGTAAACTCCCAACATTTTCTTTAATGATTTGGATAGAACATACAATTTTAAACAACTTTACAATTAACTTCTATTATCAGATTTGCTTCATTCTATTGTTATCCTTTGCTGAAGGAACAGCATTGCACTACTGGCAGCTAGCAGAACACATCCAGTCAGCCAATCACAAGAGGCAGGCACCAATCAGCAGCTAGCTCCCACTACTGTAGGATATGTGCATATTCTTTTTCAACAAGGGATACCAAGAGAACAAAGCACATTTGAAAATAGAAGTGAATTTAAAAGTGTCTTTAAATTACTTGCTCTCTCTGAATCATGCACATTTAATAGTTGACCTTTAAGCACAGCAAACGCAAAAGATGCAAATGCTTAAGAGAGTTTTATATACTGTATCCCTGGTCTGTTGTTGCACATACCGACATACCTCGTTTTATTGCGCTTCACAGATATTGCTCTTTTTACAAACTGAAGGTTTGTGGCAGCCCTTTGTCAAGCAAGTCTATCGGCACCATTTTTACAACATATATACACATAAATACACACTCCTATATATACACACCACCAGCAAAATGAATATGACTCACTGAAGGCTCAGATTATGGTTAGTATTTTTTAGCAGTAAAGTATTGTAAGGTATGTACATTGTTTTTCGGACATACTGCTATCGCACACTTAATAGACTACACTATAGTGTGAATATAATTTTTATATGCACTGGGAAACCAAAACAGTTGTGTGACTCGCTGTATTGCTATATTTGCTTTATTGCGGTGATCTGGATCCAAACCCACAATATCTCAGAGGTACGCCTGTATATGTATATATGTTTGTATACAGTATCTCACAAAAGTGAGTACACCCCTCACATTTTTGTAAATATTTTATTATATCTTTTCATGTGACAACACTGAAGAAATGACACTTTACTACAATGTATAGTAGTGAGTGTACAGCCTGTATAAACAGGTAAATATTTATTATATCTTTTCATGTGACAACACTGAATAAATGACACTTTACTACAATGTATAGTAGTGAGTGTACAGCCTGTATAACAGTGTAAATATTTATTATATCTTTTCATGTGACAACACTGAAGAAATGACACTTTACTACAATGTAAAGTAGTGAGTGTACAGCCTGTATAACAGTGTAAAGTAGTGAGTGTACATCCTGTATAACAGTGTAAAGTAGTGAGTGTACAGCCTGTATAACAGTGTAAAGTAGTGAGTGTACAGCCTGTATAACAGTGTAAATATTTATTATATCTTTTCATGTGACAACACTGAAGAAATGACACTTTGTTACAATGTAAAGTAGTGAGAGTACAGCCTGTATAACAGTGTAAATATTTTATTATATACTTTCATGTGACAACACTGAAGAAATGACACTTTGCTACAATGTAAAGTAGTGAGTGTACAGCCTGTATAACAGTGTAAATATTTATTATATCTTTTCATGTGACAACACTGAAGAAATGACACTTTGCTACAATGTAAAGTAGTGAGTGTACAGCCTGTATAACAGTGTAAATATTTATTATATCTTTTCATGTGACGACACTTTGCTACAATGTAAAGTAGTGAGTGTACAGCCTGTATAACACTGTAAATATTTTATTATATCTTTTCATGTGACAACACTGAAGAAATGACACTTTGCTACTATGTAAAGTAGTGAGTGTACAGCCTGTATAACAGTGTAAATATTTTATTATATCTTTTCATGTGACAACACTGAAGAAATGACACTTTGTACAATGTATAGTAGTGATTGTACAGCCTGTATAACAGTGTAAATATTTTATTATATCTTTTCATGTGACAGCACTGAAGAAATGACACTTAGCTACAATGTAAAGTAGTGAGTGTACAGCCTGTATAACAGTGTAAATATTTTATTATATCTTTTCATGTGACAACACTGAAGAAATGACACTTTGCTACAATGTAAAGTAGTGAGAGTACAGCCTGTATAACAGTGTAAATATTTTATTATATCTTTTCATGTGACAACACTGAAGAAATGACACTTTGCTACAATGTAAAGTAGTGAGAGTACAGCCTGTATAACAGTGTAAATATTTTATTATATAATTTCATGTGACAACACTGAAGAAATGACACTTTGCTACTATGTAAAGTAGTGAGTGTACAGCCTGTATAACAGTGTAAATATTTATTATATCTTTTCATGTGACAACACTGAAGAAATGACACTTTGCTACTATGTAAAGTAGTGAGTGTACAGCCTGTATAACAGTGTAAATATTTTATTATATAATTTCATGTGACAACACTGAAGAAATGACACTTTGCTACTATGTAAAGTAGTGAGTGTACAGCCTGTATAACAGTGCAAATTTGCTGTCCCCTCAAAATAACTTAACACACAGCCATTAATGTATAAACTGTTGGCAACAAAAGTGAGTACACCCCTAAGTAAAAATGTCCAAATTGGGCCCAATTAGCCATTTTCCCTCCCCGGTGTTGTGTGACTCGTTAGTTTTACAAGGTCTCAGGTGTGAATGGGGAGCAGGTGTGTTAAATTTGGTGTTATCGCTCTCACACTCTCTCATACTGGTCACTGGAAGTTCAACATGGCACCTCATGGCAAAGAACTCTCTGAGGATCTGAAAAAAAAGAATTGTTGCTCTATATAAAGATGGCCTAGGCTATAAGAAGATTGCCAAGACTCTGAAACTGAACTGCAGCACAGTGGGCAAGACCATACAGCGGTTTCACAGGACAGGTTCCACTCAGAACAGGCCTCGCCATGGTCGACCAAAGAAGTTGAGTGCACATGCTCAGCGTCATATCCAGTGATTGTCTTTGGGAAGTAGACGTATGAGTTCTGCCAGCATTGCTGCAGAGGTTGAAGGGGTGGGGGGGTCAGCCTGTCAGTGATCAGACCATACGCCGCACACTGCATCAAATTGGTTTGCATGGCTGTCGTCCCAGAAGGAAGGATGCACAAGAAAGCCTGCAAACAGTTTTCTGAAGCCAAGCAGTTTAAGGACATGGATTACTGGAACCAAGTGGATTACTGGGACCAAGATAAACTTATTTGGTTCAGCGTGTGTGGCGGCAACCAGGTGAGGAGTACAAAGACAAGTGTGTCTTGCCTACAGTCAAGCATGGTGTGGGAGTGTAATGGTCTGGGCCTGCATGAGTGCTGCCGGCACTGGGGAACTGCAGTTCATAGAGGAAACCATGAATGCCAACATGTACTGTGACATACTGAAGCAGAGCATGATCCCCTCCCTTCGGAGACTGGGCCGCAGGGAAGTATTCCAACATAATTACCCCAAACACAGCTCCAAGACGACCACTTCCATGCTAAAGAAGCTGAGGGTAAAGGTGATGGACTGGCCAAGCATGTCTCCAGACCTAAACCTTATTGAGCATCTGTATGGCATCCTCAAATGGAAAGTGGGGTTGAGCAAGGTCTCCAACATCCACCAGCTCTGTGTTGTCATCATGGAGAAGTGGAAGAGGACTCCAGTGGCAAACTGTGAAGCTCTGGTGAACTCCATGCCCAAGAGGGTTAAGGCAGTGCTGGAAAATAATGGTGGCCACACAAAATATTGACACTTTGGGCCCAAGTTGGACATTTCCACTTAGGGGTGTACTCACTTTTGTTGCCAACGGTTTAGACCTTAATGGCTGTGTGTTGAGTTATTTTGAGGGGACAGAAAATTTACGGTATGTATGTATGTATATATATATATGTAATGCAGCACTTAATTGTTGATATATACTGTGCATATATAAAGCATTATTATTGTGTGTGCAGACCTTTTGTAATGCGACACTTAATTACTAATATATATTGTGCATATAAACATTTTTGTGTGTGCACAGAAATCTTGTAATGCGGCACTTAACTACTGATATACTGTGCATATATAAACATTTATTGTGTGTGCAGACCTTTAGTAATGCAGCACTTAGTTACTGATATATACTGTGCATATATAAACATGTATTGTGTGTGCAGACCTTTAGTAATGCAGCACTTAGTTACTGATATATACTGTACATATATAAACATTTATTGTTTGTGCAGACCTTATGTAATGCAGCACTTAATTACTGATATATACTGTGCATATATAAAAATGTATTGTGTGTGTGCAGACCGTATGTAATGTGGCACTTAATTACTGATATATACTGTGCATATATAAACATTTATTGTGTGTGCAGACCTTATGTAATGCAGTACTTAATTACTGATATATACTGTGCATATATAAACATTTATTGTGTGCGCAGACCTTATGTAATGCAGCACTTAATTACTGATATATACTGTGCATATATAAACATTTATTGTGTGTGCAGACCTTATGTAATGCAGGCACTTAATTACTGATATATACTGTGCATATATAAACATGTATTGTGTGTGCAGACCTTATGTAATGCAGCACTTAATTACTGATGTATACTGTGCATATATAAACATGTATTGTGTGTGCAGACCTTATGTAATGCAGCACTTAATTACTGATATATACTGTGCATATATAAACATGTATTGTGTGTGCAGACCTTATGTAATGCAGCACTTAATTACTGATATATACTGTGCATATATAAACATGTATTGTGTGTGCAGACCTTATGTAATGCAGCACTTAATTACTGATATATACTGTGCATACATAAACATTTATTGTGTGTGCAGACCTGTTGTAATGCAGCACTTTATTACTGATGTATACTGTGCATATATAAACATGTATTGTGTGTGCAGACCTTATGTAATGTAGCACTTAATTACTGATATATACTGTGCATATATAAACATTTATTGTGTGTGCAGACCTTATGTAATGCAGCACTTAATTACTGATATATACTGTGCATATATAAACATTTATTGTGTGTGCAGACCTATTGTAATGCAGCCCTTAATTACTGATATATACTGTGCATATATAAACATTTATTGTGTGTGCAGACCTTATGTAATGTAGCACTTAATTACTGATGTATACTGTGCATATATAAACATTTATTGTGTGTGCAGACATATTGTAATGTAGCACTTAATTACTGATATACACTGTGCATATATAAATATTTTATTGTGTGTGCAGACCTTATGTAATGCAGCACTTAATTACTGATATATACTGTGCATATATAAACATGTATTGTGTGTGCAGACCTTATGTAATGTAGCACTTAATTACTGATATATACTGTGCATATATAAACATTTATTGTGTGTGCAGACCTTATGTAATGCAGCACATAATTACTGATATATACTGTGCATATATAAACATTTATTGTGTGTGCAGACCTTATGTAATGCAGCACTTAATTACTGATATATACTGTGCATATATAAAACATTTATTGTGTGTGCAGACCTTATGTAATGCAGCACTTAATTACTGATATATACTGTGCATATATAAACATTTATTGTGTGTGCAGACCTTTTGTAATCAAACTCTACTTGCGTTATTTGAAGGAGCCAGTCCAGGCTTGTAACTGTAATAGACACAACTAACCAGTGTCATTGTGTTGCATTATCTTATCACGTTTGCTAAGGCCAGTTAGGGACAGATAAGTAGCAGGATTAGCCCTGTAAACTCTTCAGAGTGCACTTCCGATTCTGAGAACGGGAAAATGCACAATTTTCATAGGTGAATTACAGGAAAAGCAGGGATAACAAATACAAATGCAGAGTGTATATTTAGACATTTTTATCTCAGAGTATTTTATATTCTTTTAAGAGTTTTCTGTTGACTATATCATTATCACCTCCTGTTTCTCTCTGTTTTTTATTCATTTTCCTACAGAACCTCTGCCGCCCCTTGTTCTGCTGTATAATGTTACAGTTTTTAAATATAGCAAGTTTTTGTTAACCTCTTGAGTGCCTTTCCTGGTTTAGGTAGACAGGAAGCACCATTATAGTTACAGCTTGGGTATTTTCTCTAGGATATGTATTTTAACTAAATCCCCATTAATGGTATTCTGGGGAGCATACAGTTAGAAAGAAGAGATTTATTTTCTAGTTAACAAATGCTACTTATTTCTCTGGCAGCGTTTCCCAGAGTGCAAATATTTTATAAAACTTGTATAAATCTAACATATTTACGTGTTATAGAAAACACATTTCTGTGTTTCCTGTTCATATTTCTATTAGACATATTATCAGTTTATATCTCTTGTTATATAGATACGGTATGTGATACTGTATCAGACGTATTATCAGTTTATATCTCTTGTTATATAGATATGGTATGTGATACTGTATTAGACATATTATCAGTTTATATCCCTTGTTATATAGATACGGTATGTGATACTGTATCAGACGTATTATCAGTTTATATCCCTTGTTATATAGATACGGTATGTGATACTGTATCAGACATATTATCAGTTTATATCCCTTGTTATATAGATATGGTATGTGATACTGTATTAGACGATTATCAGTTTATATCCCTTGTTATATAGATACGGTATGTGATACTGTATTAGACATATTATCAGTTTATATCCCTTGTTATATAGATACGGTATGTGATACTGTATCAGACGTATTATCAGTTTATATCCCTTGTTATATAGATACGGTATGTGATACTGTATAAGACGTATTATCAGTTTATATCCCTTGTTATATAGATACGGTATGTGATACTGTATCAGACATATTATCAGTTTATATCCCTTGTTATATAGATACGGTATGTGATACTGTATCAGACATATTATCAGTTTATATCCCTTGTTATATAGATACGGTATGTGATACTGTATCAGACATATTATCAGTTTATATCCCTTGTTATATAGATACGGTATGTGATACTGTATCAGACATATTATCAGTTTATATCCCTTGTTATATAGATACGGTATGTGATACTGTATCAGACGTATTATCAGTTTATATCCCTTGTTATATAGATACGGTATGTGATACTGTATCAGACTTATTATCAGTTTATATCCCTTGTTATATAGATACGGTATGTGATACTGTATCAGACGTATTATCAGTTTATATCCCTTGTTATATAGATACGGTATGTGATACTGTATCATACGTATTATCAGTTTATATCCCTTGTTATATAGATACGGTATGTGATACTGTATTAGACATATTATCAGTTTATATCCCTTGTTATATAGATACGGTATGTGATACTGTATCAGACGTATTATCAGTTTATATCCCTTGTTATATAGATACGGTATGTGATACTGTATCAGACGTATTATCAGTTTATATCTCTTGTTATATAGATACGTATGTGATACTGTATTAGACTTATTATCAGTTTATATCCCTTGTTATATAGATACGGTATGTGATACTGTATCAGACGTATTATCAGTTTATATCCCTTGTTATATAGATACGGTATGTGATACTCGTATCAGACGTATTATCAGTTTATATCCCTTGTTATATAGATATGGTATGTGATACTGTATCAGACGTATTATCAGTTTATATCTCTTGTTATATAGATACTGGTATGTGATACTGTATCAGACGTATTATCAGTTTATATCCCTTGTTATATAGATACGGTATGTGATACTGTATCAGACATATTATCAGTTTATATCCCTTGTTATATAGATACGGTATGTGATACTGTATCAGACTTATTATCAGTTTATATCCCTTGTTATATAGATACGGTATGTGATACTGTATTAGACATATTATCAGTTTATATCCCTTGTTATATAGATAGGTATGTGATACTGTATCAGACGTATTATCAGTTTATATCCCTTGTTATATAGATACGGTATGTGATACTGTATCAGACTATTATCAGTTTATATCTCTTGTTATATAGATACGGTATGTGATACTGTATCAGACGTATTATCAGTTTATATCTCTTGTTATATAGATACGGTATGTGATACTGTATCAGACGTATTAATCCAGTTTATATCCCTTGTTATATAGATACGGTATGTGATACTGTATCAGACGTATTATCAGTTTATATCCCTTGTTATATAGATACGGTATGTGATACTGTATCAGACATATTATCAGTTTATATCCCTTGTTATATAGATACGGTATGTGATACTGTATCAGACGTATTATCAGTTTATATCCCTTGTTATATAGATACGGTATGTGATACTGTATCAGACGTATTATCAGTTTATATCCCTTGTTATATAGATACGGTATGTGATACTGTATTAGGACGATATTATCAGTTTATATCTCTTGTTATATAGATATGGTATGTGATACTGTATTAGACAGTATTATCAGTTTTATATCCCTTGTTATATAGATACGGTATGTGATACTGTATCAGACGTATTATCAGTTTATATCCCTTGTTATTATAGATACGGTATGTGATACTGTATCAGACATATTATCAGTTTATATCCCTTGTTATATAGATACGGTATGTGATACTGTATCAGACATATTATCAGTTTATATCCCTTGTTATATAGATACGGTATGTGATACTGTATCAGACATATTATCAGTTTATATCCTTGTTATATAGATACGGTATGTGATACTGTATCAGACATATTATCAGTTTATATCCCTTGTTATATAGATACGGTATGTGATACTGTATCAGACGTATTATCAGTTTATATCCCTTGTTATATAGATACGGTATGTGATACTGTATCAACTTATTATCAGTTTATATCCCTTGTTATATAGATACGGTATGTGATACTGTATCAGACATATTATCAGTTTATATCCCTTGTTATATAGATACGGTATGTGATACTGTATCAGACGTATTATCAGTTTATATCCCTTGTTATATAGATACGGTATGTGATACTGTATCAGACATATTATCAGTTTATATCCCTTGTTATATAGATACGGTATGTGATACTGTATCAGACGTATTATCAGTTTATATCCCTTGTTATATAGATACGGTATGTGATACTGTATTAGACGTATTATCAGTTTATATCCTCTTGTTATATAGATATGGTATGTGATACTGTATCAGACGTATTATCAGTTTATATCCCTTGTTATATAGATACGGTATGTGATACTGTATCAGACATATTATCAGTTTATATCTCCTTGTTATATAGATACGGTATGTGATACTGTATCAGACATATTATCAGTTTATATCCCTTGTTATATAGATACGGTATGTGATACTGTATCAGACTATATCAGTTTATATCCCTTGTTATATAGATACGGTATGTGATACTGTATCAGACATATTATCAGTTTATATCTCTTGTTATATAGATACGGTATGTGATACTGTATCAGACGATATTATCAGTTTATATCCCTTGTTATATAGATACGGTATGTGATACTGTATCAGACGTATTATCAGTTTATATCCCTTGTTATATAGAATACGGTATGTGATACTGTATCAGACGTATTATCAGTTTATATCCCTATGTTATATAGATACGGGTAGGTGATACTGTATCAGACGTATTATCAGTTTATATCCCTTGTTATATAGATACGGTATGTGATACTGTATCAGACGTATTATCAGTTTATATCTCTTGTTATATAGATACGGTATGTGATACTGTATCAGACGTATTATCAGTTTATATCCCTTGTTATATAGATACGGTATGTGATACTGTATCAGACTTATTATCAGTTTATATCCCTTGTTATATAGATACGTAATGTGATACTGTATCAGACGTATTATCAGTTTATATTCCCTTGTTATATAGATAACGGTATGTGATACTGTATCAGACTTATTATCAGTTTATATCCCTTGTTATATAGATACGGTATGTGATACTGTATCAGACGTATTATCAGTTTATATCCCTTGTTATATAGATACGGTATGTGATACTGTATCAGACGTATTGTCAGTTTATATCCCTTGTTATATAGATACGGTATGTGATACTGTATCAGACGTATTATCAGTTTATATCCCTTGTTATATAGATACGGTATGTGATACTGTATAATACGTATTATCAGTTTATATCCTTGTTATATAGATACGGTATGTGATACTGTATCAGACTATTATCAGTTTATATCCCTTGTTATATAGATACGGTATGTGATACTGTATTAGACATATTATCAGTTTATATCCCTTGTTATATAGATACGGTATGTGATACTGTATCAGACGTATTATCAGTTTATATCCCTTGTTATATAGATACGGTATGTGATACTGTATCAGACTTATTATCAGTTTATATCCCTTGTTATATAGATACGGTATGTGATACTGTATCAGACATATTATCAGTTTATATCCCTTGTTATATATATACGGTATGTGATACTGTATCAGACATATTATCAGTTTATATCCTTGTTATATAGATACGGTATGTGATACTGTATCAGACATATTATCAGTTTATATCCTTGTTATATAGATACGGTATGTGATACTGTATTCAGACATATTATCAGTTTATATCTCTTGTTATATAGATACGGTATGTGATACTGTATCAGACATATTATCAGTTTATATCCCTTGTTATATAGATACGGTATGTGATACTGTATCAGACGTATTATCAGTTTATATCCCTTGTTATATAGATATGGTATGTGATACTGTATCAGACGTATTATCAGTTTATATCCCTTGTTATATAGATACGGTATGTGATACTGTATCAGACGTATTATCAGTTTATATCCCTTGTTATATAGATACGGTATGTGATACTGTATCAGACATATTATCAGTTTATATCCCTTGTTATATAGATACGGTATGTGATACTGTATCAGACATATTATCAGTTTATATCCCTTGTTATATAGATACGGTATGTGATACTGTATCAGACGTATTATCAGTTTATATCCCTTGTTATATAGATACGGTATGTGATACTGTATCAGACGTATTATCAGTTTATATCCCTTGTTATATAGATACGGTATGTGATACTGTATCAGACGTATTATCAGTTTATATCCCTTGTTATATAGATACGGTATGTGATACTGTATCAGACGTATTATCAGTTTATATCCCTTGTTATATAGATACGGTATGTGATACTGTATTAGACATATTATCAGTTTATATCCCTTGTTATATAGATACGGTATGTGATACTGTATCAGACATATTATCAGTTTATATCCCTTGTTATATAGATACGGTATGTGATACTGTATTAGACGTATTATCAGTTTATATCCCTTGTTATATAGATACGGTATGTGATACTGTATCAGACGTATTATCAGTTTATATCCCTTGTTATATAGATACGGTATGTGATACTGTATCAGACATATTATCAGTTTATATCCCTTGTTATATAGATACGGTATGTGATACTGTATCAGACGTATTATCAGTTTATATCCCTTGTTATATAGATATGGTATGTGATACTGTATCAGACGTATTATCAGTTTATATCCCTTGTTATATAGATATGGTATGTGATACTGTATCAGACATATTATCAGTTTATATCCTTGTTATATAGATACGGTATGTGATACTGTATAAGACATATTATCAGTTTATATCTCTTGTTATATAGATACGGTATGTGATACTGTATCAGACATATTATCAGTTTATATCCCTTGTTATATAGATACGGTATGTGATACTGTATCAGACATATTATCAGTTTATATCCCTTGTTATATAGATACGGTATGTGATACTGTATCAGACGTATTATCAGTTTTATCCCTTGTTATATAGATACGGTATGTGATACTGTATTCAGACATATTATCAGTTTATATCCTTGTTATATAGATACTGGTATGTGATACTGTATCAGGACATATTATAGTTTATATCCCTTGTTATATAGATTACGGTATGTGATACTGTATCAGACATATTATCAGTTTATATCCCTTGTTATATAGATACGGTATGTGATACTGTATCAGACGTATTATCAGTTTATACTCCCTTGTTATAATAGATACGTATGTGATACTGTATCAGGCATATTATCATTTTATATCCCTTGTTATATAGATACGGTATGTGATACTGTATCTAGACTTATTATCAGTTTTATATCCCTTGTTATATAGATACGGTATGTGATACTGTATAGACATATTATCAGTTATATCCCTTGTTATATAGATACGGTATGTGATACTGTATCAGACGTATTATCAGTTTTATATCCCTTGTTATATAGATACGGTATGTGATACTGTATCAGACGTATTATCAGTTATATCCCTTGTTATATAGATACGGTATGTGATACTGTAATCAGACGTATTAATCAGTTTATATCCCTTGTTTATAGATACGGTATGTGATACTGTATCAGACGTATTATCAGTTTATATCCCCTTGTTATATAGATACGGTATGTGATACTGTATCAGACGTATTATCAGTTTATATCCCTTGTTATATAGATACGGTATGTGATACTGTATCAGACTATTATCAGTTTATATCCCTTGTTATATAGATACGGTATGTGATACTGTATCAGACATATTATCAGTTTATATCCCTTGTTATATAGATACGGTATGTGATACGGTATCAGACGTATTATCAGTTTATATCCCTTTTTATATAGATACGGTATGTGATACTGTATCAGACGTATTATCAGTTTATATCCCTTGTTATATAGATACGGTATGTGATACTGTATTAGACGTATTATCAGTTTATATCCCTTGTTATATAGATACGGTATGTGATACTGTATCAGACGTATTATCAGTTTATATCCCTTGTTATATAGATACGGTATGTGATACTGTATCAGACGTATTATCAGTTTATATCCCTTGTTATATAGATACGGTATGTGATACTGTATCAGACCGTATTATCAGTTATATCCCTTGTTATATAGATACGCGTATGTGATACTGTATAAGACGTATTATCTAGTTTATATCCCTTGTTATATAGATACGGTATGTGATACTGTATCACCGGTATTATCAGTTTATATCCCTTGTTATATAGATACGGTATGTGATACTGTATCAGACGTATTATCAGTTTATATCCCTTGTTATATAGATACGGTATGTGATACTGTATAAGACGTATATCAGTTTATATCCCTTGTTATATAGTACGGTATGTGATACTGTATCAGACATATTATCAGTTTATATCTCTTGTTATATAGATACGGTATGTGATACTGTATCAGACTATTATCAGTTTATATCCCTTGTTATATAGATACGGTATGTGATACTGTATTAGACATATTATCAGTTTATTATCCCTTGTTATATAGATACGGTATGTGATACTGTATCAGACATATTATCAGTTATATCCCTTGTTATATAGATACGGTATGTGATACTGTATTAGAACGTATTAATCAGTTTATATCCCTTGTTATATAGATACGGTATGTGATACTGTATCAGCAGTATTATCAGTTTATATCCCTTGTTATATAGATACGGTATGTGATACTGTATTAGACGTATTATCAGTTTATATCTCCTTGTTATATAGATACTGGTATGTGATACTGTATCAGACGTATTATCAGTTTATATCCCTTGTTAATAGATACGGTATGTGATACTGTATAAGCGTATTATCAGTTTATATCCTCTTGTTATATAGATATGGTATTGTGATACTGTATCAGACTATTATCAGTTTATATCCCTTGTTATATAGATACGGTATGTGATACTGTAATCAGACGTATTATCAGTTTATATCTCTTGTTATATAGATATGGTATGTGATACTGTCATCAGGCATATTAATCAGTTTATTTCCCTTGTTATATAGATACGGTATGTGATACTGTATCAGACGTATTATCAGTTTATATCTCTTGTTATATAGATATGGTATGTGATACTGTATCAGGACGTATTATCAGTTTATTTCCCTTGTTATATAGATACGGTATGTGATACTGTATCAGACGTATTATCAGTTTATATCTCTTGTTATATAGATACGGTATGTGATACTGTATCAGACATATTATCAGTTTATATCCCTTGTTATATAGATACGGTATGTGATACTGTATCAGACGTATTATCAGTTTATATCCCTTGTTATATAGATACGGTATGTGATACTGTATCAGACATATTATCAGTTTATATCCCTTGTTATATAGATACGGTATGTGATACTGTATCAGACGTATTATCAGTTTATATCCCTTGTTATATAGATACGGTATGTGATACTGTATCAGACGTATTATCAGTTTATATCCCTTGTTATATAGATACGGTATGTGATACTGTATCAGACGTATTATCAGTTTATATCTCTTGTTATATAGATACGGTATGTGATACTGTATCAGACATATTATCAGTTTATATCCCTTGTTATATAGATACGGTATGTGATACTGTATCAGACTTATATAGATACGGTATGTGATACTGTATCAGACGTATTATCAGTTTATATCCCTAGTTATATAGATACGGTATGTGATACTGTATCAGACGTATTATCAGTTTATATCTCATATAGATACGGTATGTGATACTGTATCAGACGTATTATCAGTTTATATCCCTTGTTATATAGATACGGTATGTGATACTGTATCAGACTTATTATCAGTTTATTTCCCTTGTTATATAGATACGGTATGTGATACTGTATCAGACGTATTATCAGTTTATTTCCCTTGTTATATAGATACGGTATGTGATACTGTATCAGACGTATTATCAGTTTATATCCCTTGTTATATAGATACGGTATGTGATACTGTATCAGACGATATTATCAGTTTATATCTCTTGTTATATAGATACGGTATGTGATACTGTATCAGACGTATTATCAGTTTATATCCCTTGTTATATAGATACGGTATGTGATACTGTATCAGACGTATTATCAGTTTATATCCCTTGTTATATAGATACGGTATGTGATACTGTATTCAGACGTATTATCAGTTTGTAATTCTCTTGTTATATAGATACGGTATGTGATACTGGTATCAGACATATTATCAGTTTATATCCTTGTTATATAGATACGGTATGTGATACTGTATCATACCGTATTATCAGTTTATATCCCTTGTTATATAGATACTGGTATGTGATACTGTATCAGACGTATTATCAGTTTATATCCTTGTTATATAGATAACGGTATGTGATACTGTAATCAGACGTATTATCAGTTTATATCTCTTGTTATATAGGGATACTGGTATGTGATACTGTATCAGACGTATTATCAGTTTATATCCTTGTTATATAGATACGGTATGTGATACTGTATCAGACATATTATCAGTTTATATCTCTTGTTATAATAGATACGGTATGTGATACTGTATTAGACTATTATCAGTTTATTCTCCCTGTTATATAGATACGGTATGTGATACTGTATCAGACAATTATCAGTTTATATCTCTTGTTATATAGATACGGTATGTGATACTGTATAAGACGTATTATCAGTTTATATCCCCTTGTTATATAGATACGGTATGTGATACTGTATCAGACGTATTATCAGTTTATATCCCTTGTTATAATAGATACGGTATGTGATACTGTATCAGACGTATTATCAGTTTATATCCCTTGTTATATAGATAAGGTATGTGATACTGTATTAGAATATTATCAGTTTATACTCCTTGTTATATAGATACGGTATGTGCTACTGTATCAGACGTATTATCAGTTTATATCCCTTGTTATATAGATACGGTATGTGATACTGTATCAGACGCATATTATCAGTTTATATCCCTTGTTATATAGAACGGTATGTGATACTGTATACAGACGTTATTATCAGTTTATATCCCTTGTTATATCTAGATACGGTATGTGATACTGTATCAGACGTATTATCAGTTGTATATCTCTTGTTATTAGATACGGATACTGTATTAGACACTATAGTATATCTCTGTATAAGAACGGTATGTGATACTGTATCAGACATATTATCAGTTTATATCCCTTGTTATATATATACGGTATGTGATACTGTATCAGACATATTATCAGTTTATACTCCTTGTTATATAGATACGGTATGTGATACTGTATCAGGCATATTATCAGTTTATATCTCTTGTTATATAGATACGGTATGTGATACTGTACCAGACGTATTATCAGTTTATTTCCCTTGTTATATAGATACGGTATGTGATAGTTGCTTCTTTACAAACCCTTGATGTCTTCACGTATTAGTTTTGGAAGGTTTTATCGGTTCTTGGAATAACAGGTCCCCGGCTCTGGTATTGTCCTTACCACCTTTACTGGAAGTCTATTTAATTAATTGGCCACCCTTTTATAAAATAAAATGCTTCCACTGGATACTTCTTAGATTTCCACAGAGCAGCAACTTTCTACTTTACTCCTATTAACGATTTTTCTTCGTTCTTGCTATCTTTATTTGAAAAAGCAAGAATGTAAGCTTAGGAGCCGGCCCATTTTGGTTCAGCGCCTGGGTAGCTCTTGTTGAGTGGTGTCTAAATGTAGCCTCCAATCAGCAAGCGGTATCCAGATGCTGGACCAAAAATGGGTCAACTTCTAATAAATTCAGCTGCCTCCATATTCAGCTTGCTTGTTTCTGCCCACCCACCATGTGTGTTGCTATAAGTCTTACTAATTCTCTAGAGCATTTTCTACAGACCCCCCCCCCCCATTTACAATGTTTTTTCTTTAGACTACATCTATCTGTGTATTTACTCACAGTGATTTATCATTTTTTGTTTTAGTCCTTAATCCCCAGGCTGCTCTGTCACAAGTGCGAGAGCATCGACTGTCTCTTCAGCCCTGTCAAGATCGCTCTCCTCCCCGGGAAGTCCAGGCTCCTTCAGTATCAAGGGCCACATCGGAGCCTCCCACAACCACCTCCTGCTCGGGAACCTCTAATGGTGATGCCATCCAGTCTGCTGAGAGCGCCGTGCTGGAGAAGATGAGCTGGGCGTCTCAGCAGCTACAAGGTTCCTGCTCAGTGGAGTACAGTTCCCAGCTGTGTGCTCTTATTGGGTCCTGCGCCCAGAGCCTGCGCCACCTCAAAGACCTTCAGCACTGAAATCCCAAATTACTTCCTAAAACTTTTTTTTTCCTGTTCAGGCATTTTGATTTGTGTTGGATTCGTTATTTTGGCTGTTAATTATATAACTATAAAGGAATAAATATGTTGTTTGGCTTCACACCATGTAGTGTGTGCTGATTGGCCGTAGTGCCAACCGTCCTCTCCAGCATATAGAAAGAGAGCGACATTGTAGTGCATGAGAGGAATGCACAGACGGGCTTAAAGGGACAGTGAAGTCAAAATGAAACATTTATGATTCAGATAGGGCATGTAATTTTAAACAACGTTCAAATTTACTTTTTATAATAAAATTTGCTTTGTTCTTTTAGTATTTCTTTGTTGAAAGCTAAACCTAGGTAGGCTCATACACTAGTTTTTAAGTTCTTATCTCAGTGCATTTTCATAGTTTTTCACAACTAGACAGTGCTAGTTCACATATGCCATATAGATAACAGTGTGCTCACTCACCGTGGAGTAATTTATGAGTTAGCACTGATTGGCTAAAATGCAAGTTTGTCAACAGAACTGCGATAAGGGGGAAGTCTGCAGAGGCGTAGATACAAGGTAATTGGCCAGTAAACACAAAGTAATGAAGGTTCATCCGAGGAGCATATATATAAAACTTAATATCTATGAATACGGCTTTCGGCTGACACGTTAGCTTTTATTGCTGTGATGTACTGACATGTATGGACTTGCTTGGACTTTGAGTATGGCATTTAGCCGAAACGCGTCACGTCTATTAAGTTGGCAGAAGGGGTAGATGTCCCCTCTGTATTAATAAAAGTTTTATCTTATTTACTTTTGAGCTCCTGGCAATTTTTTATTTGCTTTTAAATTTGACACCTGATGTTTCGATAAAAGTGAAGTTTTATATAAATGCTCCTCGGATCAACCTAAATTACTTTTAGATACAAGGTAATCACAGAAAATATAACAATTCAATAAATAAAATGTAACAATTGTTTATAACTCAAATAGACTAATGCGTTCATCAAAAAGTATAGATATGCGCATATAACCAAGAAATCAGAGACCCCAATGTTAAAAAGGTAGAAAAATGAGTGAAATGCCAATGAAAAAATATATAAAAACTATTGTTAAAGTTAGTTTCTACCTTTTTAACATTGGGCTTCCTTTAATTTTTCGGTTATATGCGCAAATATACACTTTTTATTAGCACATTATTCTATTTGTACTATAAACAACTGTTGTTTTTTTATGGGGGATGTTTAAAATGTTTCTTTATTATATCTTAATCTAATACATTTTTATTTATTCAGCATTAACAAACAAAACTCAGACAAAATACAATAGTTCATGTTATAGGCACAAATTTTTAAGATCAAAAGAAATAACACAAATTGGTCATCAGGATTTCTAAAAACCTCCTCTTATAAGAAATATATTGACAATAGCGTCATTGAGCCTTGGAGTGTCTCATAGGTTCCACTGGGAATCGTGCAGGATGTCGCCGAACATAAGGGAACAGAGTGTACCCAGATAAACTTTGACAACGTTAACATCTCAATGAAATTACATCTTATATACCAGAATAAATAAATATTGCTATTTGTCAATAATCAGTCTATATGTTCTTATTAAACTAAAAGAGAACCTAGTTATTTTTTTACTGGGAATAGTATAGCACATCATATTCCTATAAACATCATATCTCAAGTGATATAAAGCAGTCTTGGCACTAACATATAGATTCCATACTTGGTAAAAGAGGGTAGCTCAGAGGGCAGAGACCTTATGTACACTCAAGTGGGAGGAGAGAGAGCTAAAAAAAATACCTCATTAAGGAGAGAGAGGCAGATAAAGAGCTAGGCCTAAGACCTCACTTGTCAACTTGTTCATAGCTCACCTACGGAGCTATAAATCCCATATGCTCCAATATGAGTCTAATTTATCCAAACTGATAGAAACTTCTCTCCATTTTGCAAACTATTCTATTGATGTAAACACAAAATCCAAAGAAGGGGGGGGTCTAATTTTCTCCAACCCTCTTGCTATTAAATTTTCATAGCCGCCCGCAAAGATAAAATCTGCCAAACGTTTTTGAGGTTTTGGTAATTTAGTGGGTAGAATATTAAACCGGGCAAGTACAGGCTTATTCGGACCCTAATTCCTAGCTTGACGCAAAGAGCACATATTTGTCCCCAGCATTTAGCTAGTTTTGGACAGTTCCACCAGATATGTAAATCAGATCCTTTTTCTCCACACCCTCGCCAGCATTTAGCAGAATTTGGTGCCATTTGTGACAGTCGTAAGGGTGTGTAATGCCACCTTAATATTTTCATATATAGCTCTAAAGAGTTAGTGCACTGAAGACTTTTTGTAAGGGTAATTGCCTGATTATGGGTTCATCCCCAATATAAGCCGTTATGTGATAATTATCATCAAGTTATCAGCTGCCAGTGAGCCGTTATCAATATTGACACCAATCAGCCATTTTCATTGTCTGACAACACTTTTTTCCCTATTGTTTCAGTGAAAATGGCCATATGTTCCGGTCCTGTTTTTCTGATTTTAATCCAAATTCTCGATAATGACAATAGATTTACAGGGCTGTTCTACAACAGCTAAAAGGACTTTAGAAACCCCGGATAACAATTTTTGACTTTTTAGTAAGTACCCCAAAAGCTTTCATGGAGTATTTATAGTGTGCTTATGCTAAACACAGTGAGATTACCTCCGCCATATTGGATGACATCTTATTACTCTATAAACAAAAAAAGGGGTCGCTTTATTAAAGGCTTTCGCCACCCTTTGACCCCCTACGACTGCAGGTTCTCACAAGAGGACCTGCAGTCTGTATTTAACAAGCAGCGGTCATCAGACCACTGTTTCCCTAACCTTTCACCACCTCTTAGGTGGCGAATTTCAATATCCATGGTCTTGTCCGACCGGGCAGATTGACAGCAAAATAGCGCTCGTTTGCAATGCTGAATTTCGGCAGTGGAATTCAGCCTGCTAGAGGCGAGCTGCGGGCAGACGGGCGCGTATGTGCACCCCTGTCCGCCGCAGCTTAATAAATAGACCCCAAACGCTTCCTTATCTCTGTCTGAGATCGCAAATGAAAATTAACATTTTAGTCACAATCTCTTCCACCCCCTCACTTGGAGTATAATTTATTCAGCTGGATCTTGGTTACATAGCTTTTCTTTACACATTACAGCAATAATGACATTTTTAGTATAGGTAGCAGACAAATGCAGTTGTTTCAAATGACAAAATAAAGGTAAAGGAGCTATTTTAAAACAATTTAACAAACTGAAGCAGGTAAAATATATTAGAAACACATTAAAATGGGTACAATTTTACAGTTCACTGCCCCTTTAATTGTTGTATGTACTGTACATATTTAAAATAGCTATTGTGTATGCACACTATTTGCAAATCAGTGCTAAATTACGTTGTATATAGATATTTATTGTGTGCCAAGACCTTTTGTAATGCAGTACTTAATTACTGATATATACTATGCATATATAAACATTTATTGTGTGTGCAGACCTTTTGTAATACAGCACTTAATTACTGATATATACTGTGCATATATAAACGTATTGTGTGTGCAAACCTTATGTAATGTAGACTTAATTACTGATATATACTGTGCATATATAAACATTTATTGTGTGTGCAGACTTATGTAATGCAACACTTAATGATATATACTGTGCATATATAAACATCGTGTGTACAGACCTTTTGTAATGCAGCACTTAATTACTGAAATATACTGTGCATATATAAACATTTATTGTGTGCGCAGACCTTATGTAATGCAGCACTTAATTACTGATATATACTGTGCATATATAAACATGTTATTGTGTGTGCAGACCTTTTGTAATACCTCACTTAATTACTGATATATACTGTGCATATATAAACATTTATTGTGTGTGCAGACCTTATGTAATGCAGCACTTAATTAGTGATATACTGTGCATATATAAACATTTATTGTGTGCACAGACCTTATGTAATGCAGCACTTAATTAGTGATATATTCTGTGCATATATAAACATTTGTGTGTGCAGATCTTATGTAATGCAGCACTTAATTACTGATATATACTGTACATATATAAACATTTATTGTGTGTGCAGACCTTTTGTAATGCAGTACTTAATTACTGATATATACTGTGCATATATAAACATTTATTGTGTGTACAGACCCTATGTAATGAAGCACTTAATTACTGATATATACTGTGCATATATAAACAGTTATTGTGTGCGCAGACCTTATGTAATGCAGCACTTAATTACTGATATATACTGAGCATATATAAACAGTTATTGTGTGCGCAGACCTTATGTAATGCTGCACTTAATTACTGATATATACTGTGCATATAGAAACATTTATTGTATGGGCAGACCATTTATAATGCAGCACTTAATTAGTGATATATACTGTGCATATATAAACATTTATTGTGTGTGCAGACCGTATGTAATGTAGCACTTAATTACTGATATATACTGTGCATATATAAACATTTATTGTGCGTGCAGACCTTATGTAATACAGAACTTAATTACTGATATATACTGTGCATATATAAACATTTATTGTGTGTGCAGACCTTATGTAATACGTGCAATGCGGCACTTAATTAGTGATATATACTGTGCATATATAAACATTTATTGTATGGGCAGACCATTTATAATGCAGCACTTAAAGGGGCAGTCTAGTCAAAATTAAACTTCATGATTCAGATAGGGCATGCAAGTTTAAACAACTTTCCAATTTACTTCTATTATCTAATTTGCTCAATTCTTTAGATATCCTTTGTTGAAGAAATAGCAATGTAACATGTGTGAGCAATCACACAAGGCCTTTATGTGCAGCAACCAATCAGCAGCTACTGAGCATATCTAGATATGCTTTTAAGCAAGTGATATCAAGAGAATGAAGCAAATTAGATAATAGAAGTAAATTAGAAAGTTGTTTAAAATGACATGCTCTTTCTAAATCAGGAAAGAAAAAAATTGGGTTTCATGTCCCTTTAATTAGTGATATATACTGTACACATTTAAAAAACACACTGTTCCTTTAATTCTTATAACTTAAAGGGACACTGAACCCAATTCTTTTCTTTTGTGATTCAGATAGAGCATGCAATTTTAAGCAACTTTATAATTTACTCCTGTTATCAATCTTTCTTCGTTCTCCTTGCTATCTTTATTTGAAAAGGAAGGCATCTAAGCTTTTTTTCTTGGTTCAGAACTCTGGACAGCACTTTTTATGGTGGATGAATTTATTTCACCAATCAGCAAGGACAACCCAGGTTGTTAACCAAAATGGGCCGGCATCTAAACTTACATTCTTGCATTTCAAATAAAGATACCAAGAGAATAAAGAAAATTTGATAATAGGAGTAAATTAGAAAGTGCTTAAAATGTCATGCACTATCTGAATCACGAAGAAATTGGGTTCAGTGTCCCTTTAAACCAGAGAAATGAGAAGTTCCTGTAACTTGCAGAAATAAAAAAGGTTGTGGAAAACTTGTATGTATCTGAATTCCTGTTTTATTTCATGAAAGCGGAGGTTATATTTGGGTAAACTTCCCCTTACAGAGCACAGCACGGTGCTTTTCTGTTTTTCGCTATTTTCTGTTAATAAAGCAGTAAGTTGCTCCTCCCACTGTGTCATTTACTATTTGCCAGTTATTGCTCTCTTCCCCTCCCCCTTTACACGTATTTGTAATTGTATTTTCACTGACAGGGTCAACTGGTTTGTCCTTAGAGATAATGGGACATTTGTACAAACATAACTTGCAATTCAAAGTAAAAACAATTATTTGACACCACAATGAAGTTTACAGAACATGTAAATGACATGAAGTATCTCTAGTAACAATATAATGTATTGTGCTGACCCATCCTCACGGTAGGTCATTAATTCCCCCATAAATAATATATGAGCCTCTATGCATTTTGATTTCATACAAGCGCGTTTTACAAACAATTTCTTAGGAAATGTATTTGTTATTTGAGTCCTAATTATTTGATTGTTTTGAAAAATTTTATTTGGTGTGAAGTGAAATAGTGTTTATAATTTACTAGTACTAAAGCCCGTGTACACGGGCCATTTTTTTCAGAACAGCGGTCCCACCCCCTTACTCTCTCCCCCCTCTCTTTTGCTCTCTCTTCCCCCCTCTCTTTTGCTCTCTCTCCCCCCCTCTCTTTTGTTTTCTTTCCCCCCTCTCTTTTGCTTTCTCTCCCCCCTCTCCTTTGTTCTCTCTCTCCCCTCTTTTGCTCTCTCTCTCCCCTCTTTGGCTCTCTCCATCCTTCTTTTGCTCTCTCTCCCCCCCTCTTTTGTTCTCTCCCCCCCTCTTTGGCTCTCCCCCCCCTTTGGCTCTCCTCCCCCCTCTTGGCTCTCCCCCCCCCCCTCTTTGGCTCTCTCCCCCTCTTTTGCTCTCTCTCCTCTTTGGCTCTCTCTCTCCCCCCTCTTTGCTCCCCCCCTTTGGCTCTCTCTCCCCCCCCCCCTTTGGCTCTCTCTCCCCCCTCTTTGGCTCTCTCTCTCCCCCCTCTTTGGCTCTCTCTCCCCCCTCTTTGGCTCTCTCTCTCCCCCCCTCTTTGGCTCTCCCCCCCCTTTGGCTCCCCCCCCCTCTTTGGCTCTCCCCCTCCCCCTCTTTTGCTCTCTCCCCTCCCCCTCTTTGGCTCTCTCCCCCCTCTTTGGCTCTCTCCCCCCTCTTTTGTTCTCTCCCCCTTCTTTGGCGCTCTCCCCCCCTCTTTGCGCTCTCCCCCCTCTTTGGCTCTCTCCCTCCTTTCTTTGGCTCTCTCTCCCCCCTCTTTGTCTCTCTCCCCTCTTTTGCTCTCCTCTTTGGCTCTCTTTCCTCTTTGGCTCTCTCTTTTCCCCCCTCTTTGGCTCTCCCCCCCCTTTGGCTCTCTCCCCCCCCCCTCTTTGGCTCTCTCTCCCCCCTCTTTGGCTCTCTCTCCTTTTTGGCTCTTTTTCCCTCTTTGGCTCTCTCTCTCCCCCCGCTTTGGCTCTCCCCCCTTCTCTTTGCTCTCTTCCCCCCCCCCTTCTCTTTGGCTCTCTGCCCCCCCTTCTCTTGGGCTCTCTCTCCCCCCCTTTCTCTTTGGCTCTCTGCCCCCCCCCTTCTCTTTGGCTCTCTGCCCCCCCCCCCTTCTCTTTGGCTCTCTGCCCCCCCCCCTCTTTGGCTCTCTGCCCCCCCCCCTTCTCTTTTGGTCTCTGCCCCCCCCCCCTTCTCTTTGGCTCTCTGCCCCCCCCTTCTCTTTGGCTCTCTGCCCCCCCCTTCTCTTTGGCTCTCTGCCCCCCCCCTTCTCTTTGGCTCTCTGCCCCCCCCCCTTCTCTTTGGCTCTCTGCCCCCCCTTCTCTGTGGCTCTCTGCCCCCCCCCCCCTTCTCTTTGGCTCTCTGCCCCCCCCCTTCTCTTTGGCTCTGTCTTCGCGGGACCCCGCCCGGCCACGCCCCATCGCGGCAACACCCGCCCGGCCACGCCCCTCACGACGCCCAGCCACTGCCCCTCGCGACGCTCCCGTTGGCCACAAACAGCTGTGAGGTCTGGGGAGCACGTTGCCGCTTCTCACGCAGCAGACCTCACAGCTGTTGAGTAGCTCGCGCTCCCTATCTCACAGCTGCTTGTATGCTGTGTACCTTGCGCTCCCTATCTCAAGGCCAAGTGTTTGTCTCTACTGCGCATGACGGCTTCAGACAAACACTTGGCCTTTTATAATATAGGATTAGAGATTGTAGATACGCTTTACGCATTTTGAGACAAACTCACCATCTTACATTTGGTGAGATGAAATAATGAGACATACAGGTGTACGAGACCTGCAAGAAAACATCGGCGTCTCACTATAATAAGGTTAGAAAATAAAGTTTGGTCACAAAAGTGTTAAAGTAAAGATTTTACACACACACAGATGCTAAGATAAGAATTAATTTCTAGAGACTTGGGACAAACACATTAAATTTAGTAATTCTATTCATCATGAGCAATTATAATAAATGTGTATATGTACAGTATGTATATATAGCATATATATAATACAAAAGGTCTGTGCACACACAATAAATGTTTATATATGCACTGTACATATCGCTAATTAAGTGCCGCATTATAAAAGGTCTGCGCACAAAATTAATGTTTATATATGCACAGTATATATCAGTAATTAAGTACAGCGTTACAAAAGGTCTGCACAGACAAAAAATGTTTATATATGCAAAGTATATATCAGTAATTAAGTGCTGCATTACAAAAGATCTGCACACACAATACATGTTTTTATATGCACAGTATATATCAGCAATCAATTGCTGCATTACAAAAAGTCTGCACACACCATTAATATTTATATATGCACAGTATATATCAGTAATTAAGTGATGCATTACATAAGGTCTGCACACACAATAAATGTTTATATATGTACAGTATATATCAGTAATTAAGTGATGCATTACATAAGGTCTGCACACAACAATAAATGTTTATATATGCACAGTATATATCAGTAATTAAGTGTTGTATTACATAAGGTCTGCACACACAATAAATGTTTATATATGCAAAGTATATATCAGTAATTAAGTGCTGCATTACAAAAGGTCTGCACACACAATAACATGTTTATATATGCACAGTATATATCAGTAATTAAGTGCTGCTTTACAAAAGGTCTGCACACACAATAAATGTTTATATAGGCACAGTATATATCAGCAATCAATGGCTGCATTACAAAACGTCTGCACACACCATTAATGTTTATATATGCACAGTATATATCAGTAATTAAGTGCCTGCATTACATAAGGTCTGCACACACAATAAATGTTTATATATGCACAGTATATATCAGTAATTAAGTGCCTGCATTACATAAGGTCTGCACACACAAATGTTTATATATGCACAGTATATATCAGTAATTAAGTGCCGCATTACAAAAGGTCTGCACACACAATAAATGTTTATATATGCACAGTATATATCTAATTAAGTGCCGCATTACAAAAGGTCTGCACACACAATAACTGTTTATATATGCACAGTATATATCAGTAATTAAGTGCAGCATTACAATAGGCCTGCTGTCAGGGTGCCAGGAATCAGACTGAGACGAGAATAATAGCAAAAAATAATAAAAAGTCCACAAGTCAAATAACAAGCCAGGAATCAAAACCAGAGCTGCTAGTCAGATGAGCCGAGTCAGGAGCCAAAGCGAATAGTCAGACGAGCCGGAATCAGGAACAAGGAAAACAGCAGAGTCAGGAACAAGCCAGGGATCAGGAACCAGGAAGGACGTCAGGCAGCCAGGTAATACACAAGAACTCTCACAAACAGGTCTGAGACAACGCAAAGGCAAAGCATACTGAACAGAGGCCCTTTAAATAATAAGTGATGACATCACAATTCTGAGACTGCATCCTGTCTCACATGGATGATGCACACCAGTCTGGTCATAAAAGGAAGTGCAGGAATTGAGCAGCATCCCCCACAATGCACCATAGTCAGGAAGAGAGGTGAGTAAAATGACTGCCAGCAGCACATGGCAAACACAACAGGGAAAAAACCCTGACAGTACCCTCCCCTCAACGACCCCTCCCCCGCGGGAGGACAAAAGGCTTATTGGGGAAACAGGCATGGAAGGCACGGAGGAGGGCGGGAGCATTAACATGAGGGGAGGGAACCCAAGAACGCTCCTCCGGACCGTAGCCCCCTCCAGTGAACCAAATACTGTACACGGCCCCTGGACATACGAGAGTCAATAATGCTGCTGACCTCATACTCCTCATGGTTGTCAACAAAGATAGGATGGGAACGAGGCAACACAGTGGTAAACCGATTACAAACCAATGGTTTCAAGAGGGAGACATAAAAAAAACATTGGAGATGCGCATAGCAGGAGGAAGGTCAAGAGCCTAGGCCACAGGATTAACCCGACGGAGTATTCGAAAAGGACCAACATAACGGGGAGCCAATTTATTGGAAGGCACACGAAGGTTCAAGTTGCGGGAGGACAGCCAAACTCTCTCACCAACCTGGTAGTAAGGCGCGGGCAGACGTCTACGATCTGCCTGGAACTTTTGGCACTGCATAGAACGATGAAGGCAATCCTGAATCTGCACCCACGTGGAACGGAGTTGCCGGAGATGCTCCTCCAAAGCCAGAATACCCTGAGACATGAATGAATCGGGCAACAAGGATGGTTGAAACCCATAATTCGCCATGAACGGGGATATCTTGGAGGAAGCATTAATAGCACTATTACAAGCAAACTCTGCCCAAGGTAACAGCTCAGACCAATTATTGTGGTGATCTGAGACATAGCAACGGAGGAACTGTTCCAGAGCTTGATTAGACCGTTCCGCAGCCCCATTGGATTGAGGGTGATATGCCGAGGAGAAGGAAAGCTGGATCCCTATTTGAGCACAAAAGGAACGCCAAAGTCTAGACACAAACTGGCTACCCCGGTCCGACACTATCTCCTTGGGTAACCCATGTAAACGGAAGACCTCCCGGGCAAGAATTGAAGCAAGCTCCTGAGTGGTAGGCAGCTTCATCAAGGGAATGCAATGTGACATTTTAGAAAAAACGGTCAACCACCATAAGGATAACAGTATTGCCATTGGAAACAGGGAGCTCGACAATGAAGTCCATGGAAAGATGTGTCCAAGGACGCTCACCATTAGCAATAGGTTGAAGAAGACCCACAGGAAGACGTCGAGGAGTCTTATACTGTGCACAAACTGAGCAGGAGGCAACATACGCAGCAACATCAGAACGAAGACCTGGCCACCAGAATTGTCGAATGACAGACCAAATCATTTGGTTCTTGCCTGGGTGACCTGCGGCTTTAGGATAGTGGTAGGTGTGCAAAAGTTTAGTTTGAAGATTCTCAGGAACAAAACTCTTACCACTAGGTTTCTCAGGAGGTGCATTGGTTTGTGCAGCCAGGATCTCCTCCCCCAAGGGAGAAGTCAAATTAGTACGTATGGTAGCCAAAATATGGTCAGGAGGTATAACAGGAGTAGGTACAGACTCCTCCTTGGACAGAGGCAAAAATTGTCGAGAGAGGACATCAGCCCTAACATTCTTACTACCAGGCAGGTAGGAGACCACATAATTAAACCGAGACAAAAATAGCGCCCATCTGGCCTGTCGGGGCGACAAACGTTTTGCTTCAGATAGATAAGTTAAATTCTTGTGGTCAGTAAGAATGAGCACTGTCACGCTAGTACCCTCGAGAAGATGCCTCCATTCTTTAAGTGCCAAAATTATGGTCAGTAATTCCCTGTCGCCAATTTCATAATTGCACTCCACTGGAGACAATTTCTTAGAGAAGAAACCACACGGATGCAAGGAACCGTCAGGTGTAGGACGTTGAGAGAAGAGGGCACCTACTCCAGTCTCAGACGCATCAACCTCAAGAACGAAAGGCAGGACAGGGTTAGGATGAGCCAGAACTGGAGCGGCAGCAAAGTCAGTCTTAACACTATCAAAGGCCTTAATGGCAGTAGGTGACCAATGGAGTGGATCATTCTCTTTACGGGTCATGTCTGTGATAGGTTTGACCAAGGAAGAAAAGTTTTTAATAAACTTTCTATAGTAATTGGCGAACGCCAAAAAACGTTGAATAGACCGAAGATCAACTGGGCGAGGCCACTGCAGAACTGCAGATAACTTGTCAGGATCCATGGAGAACCCTGCAACGGAGATAACATAACCTAGGAAGGTTACTTGAGTCTGATGGAACTCACATTTCTCGAGTTTACAAAACAGGCCGTTCTCACGTAGTCTCTGAAGAACCCGTGTAACATCAGAACGATGAGCCTCAAGTGTGGGTGAGTGTATGAGGATGTCGTATAAGTACACCACAACACACTGTTGCAACATATCTCGTAGGACATCATTAATAAATTCCTGAAAAATGGCAGGAACATTACATAGGCCAACGGGCATTACAAGATACTCATAATGCCCGCTCCTGGTGTTAAATGCTTTTTTCCATTCTTGGCCCTCCTTAATCCTAACGAGATTGTACGCTCCTCTCAAATCAAGTTTAGTAAAGACCGTAGCTCCCTTGAGGCGGTCAAAGAGTTCCATAATAAGCGGAATAGGGTAAGCATTCTTAATGGTAAGACGATTAAGACCCCTATAATCGATACATGGTCTTAACCCGCCACCCTTTTTCTTCACAAAGAAGAAGCCAGCCCCTTCAGGAGAGCAGGATTTGCGGATGATGCCCCGTGACAGAGCATCGGCAACATACTCCTCCATAGCACAATTCTCTGCAACAGACAGAGGGTACACCCGGCCCCAAGGAGGAATGGCTCCGGGTTGCAGGTCTATGGCACAATCGTAAGACCGGTGAGGAGGCAACGTACCGGCACGCACCTTGTCAAACGCGTCTAGGAACTCTCGGTACTCCTCTGCCAATTGAGATACCGAAGAAGTGCACAAGACTTTAACTGGTTTCCGAAGACAAGTGGAAATACATTGCGTGGACCACGACAAAATTTTGGACCTGCGCCAGTCGAGCCTGGGATTGTGCTTTTGGAGCCAGGGATAACCCAGAACAACCGGAAAATGCGGAGAGTTTATCACCTGGAACTGGAGGGTTTCAAAATGGAGAGCCTCAACATCCATGGACAACGGAGCAGTTTCGTGAGTAACGAGTGTGGGCTGAAGGGGCCTGCCATCAATGACCTCAATAGCAAGCGGAACGGACCGAGGCAAAACAGGAATGGAGTGCTTTGATACAAAAGCACTGTCAATGAAATAGCCCGCAGCACCGGAGTCAACAAGAGCCTGGGTGACTATGGAGGAGTCCACCCAGAAAAGGACAACCGTTACTAAAGGTTTCTCCTTAAGTGGTTCTGGGGACGAGGATAAACCACCCAAGGTCTGCCCCCGACAGGACCTTAGCTGTGAGCGTTTCCCGGACGTGTAGGACAAGACTTCAAAAGGTGGCCCTGTAACCCACAATAGAGGCAGAGCCCCTCCCTCCTCCTAAAGGCCCTCTCCGCCGCGGAGAGATGCGTGAATCCCAGCTGCATCGGCTCAGCAGTACCTGGTGACTCGGGTCCAGGAGGCATGGGAGGAGAGGGAGGCATGGGTGGGAACGAACATGTAGGAGACAACGGAACAGGAGGCTTCCGCAAGCGCTCCTTGAAAGAGGGTCTCTCTCTGAGTCTGATGTCAATTAGGATCAAAAAGACACCAATGCCTCGAGATCCTCTGGTAAATCTCTGGCAGCAACTTCGTCTTTAATTGCATCAGAGAGCCCATGAAAGAAGGCGGCAACAAGGGCTTCATTATTCCAACCTACCTCTGCGGCAAGCGTACGGAACTCAATAGCATACTGAGCAACAGATCTTGTACCTTTCTGAATTGACACGAGTCGTTTAGCAGCAGAGGAGGAGCGAGCCGGAACATCAAATACCCTTCGAAAGGAGACCACAAATTCAGGGTAATTTGAAGTCACAGGTTTATTAGTCTCCCACAAGGGATTAGCCCAGGCAAGAGATGTGTCAGAGAGTAACGAGATGAGAAATCCCACCTTAGCTCTGTCAGAGGGAAACGCCTGAGGTAACATCTCAAAGTAAATGCCCAGCTGGTTCAAAAACCCTCTGCACTGAATAGGATCGCCTCCATATCGCTGAGGTAGAGGTGCAGAACCGCACATGCTCCTGGTAGGCATAGGTGCAGCAGTGGAAACAGGAGCAGCCATCACTTGCGGGACACTTTTGTCCAAATGTGCAGTGCGAGTCAGCATGGTTTGCAGGGCTAGTGCAAATTGATCCAAGCAGTGATCCTGTTCATCCATCCTGGAAATGATGTCAGTTAAAGGTGGATTATTAGCACCATCAGGATTCATGGCCTTTGCGTAATGTCAGGGTGCCAGGAATCAGACTGAGACGAGAAGTGCAAAAATAATCACACCTTTATTAATAGCAAAAAATAATTAAAAGTCCACAAGTCAAATAACAAGCCAGGAATCAAAACCAGAGCTACTAGTCAGACGAGCCGAGTCAGGAGCCAAAGCGAATAGTCAGACGAGCCGGAATCAGGAACAAGGAAAACAGCAGAGTCAGGAACAAGCCAGGGATCAGGAACTAGGAAGGACGTCAGGCAGCCAGGTAATACACAGCAACTCTCACAAACAGGTCTGAGACAACGCAAAGGCAAAGCATACTGAACAGAGGCCCTTTAAATAATAAGTGATGACATCACAATTCTGAGACTGCATCCTGTCTCACATGGATGATGCACACCAGTCTGGCCATAAAAGGAAGTGCAGGAATTGAGCAGCATCCCCCACAATGCACCATAGTCAGGAAGAGAGGTGAGTAAAATGGCTACCAACAGCACATGGCAAACACAACAGGGAAAAAACCCTGACACCTGCACACACAATAAATGTTTATATATGCACAGTATATATCAGTAATTAAGTGCCGCATTACATAAGGTCTGCACACACAATAAATGTTTATATATGCACAGTATATATCAGTAATTAAGTGCTACATTATATAAGGTCTGCTCACACAATAAATGTTTATATATGCACTGTATATATCAGTAATTAAGTGCTGCATTACATAAGGTCTGCACACACAATAAATGTTTATATATGCACAGTATATATCAGTAATTAAGTGCTGCATTACATAAGTTGTGCACACACAATAAATGTTTATATATGCAAAGTATATATCAGTAATTAAGTGCAGCATTACATAAGGTCTGCACACACAATAAATGTTTATATATGCACAGTATATATCAGTAATTAAGTGCAGCATTACAAAAGGCCTGCACACACAATAAATGTTTATATATGCATAGTATATATCAGTAATTAAGTGCCGCATTACAAAAGGCCTGCACACACAATAAATGTTTATATATGCACAGTATATATCAGTAATTAAGTGCCACATTACAAAAGGCCTGCACACACAATAAATGTTTATATATGCACAGTATATATCAATAATTATGTGCTGCATTACAAAAGGTCTGCACACACAATAAATGTTTATGTATGCACAGTATATATCAGTAATTAAGAGCCGCATTACAAAAGGCCTGCACACAAAATAAATGTTTATATATGCATAGTATATATCAGTAATTAAGTGCTGCATTACATAAGGTCTGCACACACAATGAATGTTTATATATGCACAGTATATATCTATAATTAAGTGCTGCATTACAAAAGGTCTGCACACACACTAAATGTTTATATATGCACGGTATATATCAGTAATTAAGTGCTGCGTTACAAAAGGTCTGCACACACACTAAATGTTTATATATGCACAGTATATATTAGTAATTAAGTGCTGCATTACATAAGGTCTGCACACATAATAAATGTTTATATATGCACAGTATATATCAGTAATTAAGTGCTGCATTACATAAGGTCTGCACACACAATAAATGTTTATATATGCACAGTATATATCAGTAATTAAGTGCTGCATTACATAAGGTCTGCACACACAAATGTTTATATATGTACAGTATACATCAGTAATTAAGTGCTGCATTACATAAGGTCTGCACACACAATACATGTTTATATATGCACAGTATATATCAGTAATTAAGTGCTACATTAAATAAGGTCTGCACACACAATAAATGTTTATATATGTACAGTATGCATCAGTAATTAAGTGCTGTATTACATAAGGTCAGCACACACAATACATGTTTATATATGCACAGTATATATCAGTAATTAAGTGCTGCATTAAATAAGGTCTGCACACACAATAAATGTTTATATATGTACAGTATACATCAGTAATTAAGTGCTGTATTACATAAGGTCAGCACACACAATAAATGTTTATATATGCACAGTATATATCAGTAATTAAGTGCTGTATTACATAAGGTCAGCACACACAATAAATGTTTATATATGCACAGTATATATCAGTAATTAAGTGCTGTATTACATAAGGTCAGCACACACAATAAATGTTTATATATGCACAGTATATATCAGTAATTAAGTGCTGCATTAAATAAGGTCTGCACACACAATAAATGTTTATATATGTACAGTATACATCAGTAATTAAGTGCTGTATTACATAAGGTCTGCACACACAATAAATGTTTATATATGCACATTATATATCAGTAATTAAGTGCTGCATTACAAAAGGTCTGCACGCACAATAAATGTTTATATATGCACATTATATATCAGTAATTAAGTGCTGCAGTACATAAGGTCTGCACACACAATAAATGTGTATATATGCACAGTATATATCAGTAATTAAGTGCTGAATTACAAAAGGTCTGCACGCACAATAAATGTTTATATATGCACAGTATATATCAGTAATTAAGTGCTGAATTACAAAAGTCTGCACACACAATAAATGTTTATATATTCACATTATATATCAGTAATTAAGTGCTGCATTACATAAGGTCTGCACACACAATAAATGTTTATATATGCACAGTATATATCAGTAATTAAGTGCTGCATTACATAAGGTCTGCACACACAATAAATATTTATATATGCACAGTATATATCAGTAATTAAGTACTGCATTACATAAGGTCTGCACACACAATAAATATTTATATATGCACAGTATAGATCAGTAATTAAGTGCTGCATCACAAAAGGTCTGCACACACAATAAATGTTTATATATGCACAGTATATATCAATAATTAAATGCTGCATTACATAAGCTCTGCACACACAATAAATGTTTATATATGCACTGTATATATCAGTAATTAAGTGCTGCATTACATAAGGTCTGCACACACAATAAATGTTTATATATGCACAGTATATATCAGTAATTAAGTGCTACATTACATAAGGTCTGCACACACAATACATGTTTATATATGCACAGTATACATCAGTAATTAAGTGCTGCATTACATAAGGTCTGCACACACAATAAATGTTTATATATACACAGTATATATCAGTAATTAAGTGCTGCATCACAAAAGGTCTGCACACACAATAAATGTTTATATATGCACAGTATATATCAGTAATTAAGTGCTGCATTACATAAGGTCTGCACACACAATAAATGTTTATATATGCACAGTATACATCAGTAATTAAGTGCTGAATTACATAAGGTCTGCACACACAATAAATGTTTATATATACACAGTATATATCAGTAATTAAGTGCTGCATCACAAAAGGTCTGCACACACAATACATGTTTATACATGCACAGTATATATCAGTAATTAAGTGCTGGCATTACATAAGGTCTGCACACACAATAAATGTTTATATATGCACAGTATATATTAGTAATTAAGTGCTGCATTACATAAGGTCTGCACACACAATAAATGTTTATATATGCACAGTATATATCAGTAATTAAGTTCTGCATTACATAATATCTGCACACACAATAAATGTTTATATATGCACAGTATATATCAGTAATTAAGTGCTGCATTACATAAGGTCTGCACACACAATAAATGTTTATATATGCACAGTATATATCAGTAATTAAGTGCTGCATTACATAAGGTCTGCACACACAATAAATGTTTATATATGCATAGTATATATCAGTAATTAAATGCTGCATTACATAAGATCTGCACACACAATAAATGTTTATATATGCACAGTATATATCAGTAATTAAGTGCCACATTACATAAGGTCTGCACACACAATAAATGTTTATATATGCACATTATATATCAGTAATTAAGTGCTGCATTACAAAAGGTCTGCACGCACAATAAATGTTTATATATGCACATTATATATCAGTAATTAAGTGCTGCATTACATAAGGTCTGCACACACAATAAATGTGTATATATGCACAGTATATATCAGTAATTAAGTGCTGAATTACAAAAGGTCTGCACGCACAATAAATGTTTATATATGCACAGTATATATCAGTAATTAAGTGCTGAATTACAAAAGTCTGCACACACAATAAATGTTTATATATTCACATTATATATCAGTAATTAAGTGCTGCATTACATAAGGTCTGCACACACAATAAATATTTATATATGCACAGTATATATCAGTAATTAAGTGCTGCATTACATAAGGTCTGCACACACAATAAATGTTTATATATGCGCAGTATATATCAGTAATTAAGTGCTGCATTACATAAGGTCTGCACACACAATTAATATTTATATATGCACAGTATATATCAGTAATTAAGTACTGCATTACATAAGGTCTGCACACACAATAAATATTTATATATGCACAGTATATATCAGTAATTAAGTGCTGCATTACAAAAGGTCTGCACACACAGTAAATGTTTATATATGCACAGTATAGATCAGTAATTAAGTGCTGCATCACAAAAGGTCTGCACACACAATAAATGTTTATATATGCACAGTATATATCAGTAATTAAATGCTGCATTACATAAGATCTGCACACACAATAAATGTTTATATATGCATAGTATATATCAGTAATTAAGTGCTGCATTACATAAGGTCTGCACACACAATAAATGTTTATATATGCATAGTATATATCAGTAATTAAATGCTGCATTACATAAGATCTGCACACACAATAAATGTTTATATATGCACAGTATATATCAGTAATTAAGTGCCACATTACATAAGGTCTGCACACACAATAAATGTTTATATATGCACAGTATATATCAGTAATTAAATGCTGCATTACATAAGGTCTGCACACACAATAAATGTTTATATATGCACAGTATATATCAGTAATTAAGTGCTGTATTACATAAGGTCTGCACACACAATAAATGTTTATATATGCACAGTATATATCAGTAATTAAGTGCCACATTACATAAGGTCTGCACACACAATAAATGTTTATATATGCACAGTATATATCAGTAATTAAGTGCTGTATTACATAAGGTCTGCACACACAATAAATGTTTATATATGCACAGTATATATCAGTAATTAAGTGCTGCATTACATAAGGTCTGCACACACAATAAATGTTTATATATGCACAGTATATATCAGTAATTAAGTGCTGCATTACATAAGGTCTGCACACACAATAAATGTTTATATATGCACAGTATATATCAGTAATTATGTCCTGCATTACAAAAGGTCTGCACACACAATAAATGTTTATATATGCACAGTATATATCAGTAATTAAGTGCTGCATTACATAAGGTCTGCACACACAATAAATATTTATATATGCACAGTATATATCAGTAATTAAGTACTGCATTACATAAGGTCTGCACACACAATAAATATTTATATATGCACAGTATAGATCAGTAATTAAGTGCTGCATCACAAAAGGTCTGCACACACAATAAATGTTTATATATGCACAGTATATATCAATAATTAAATGCTGCATTACATAAGATCTGCACACACAATAAATGTTTATATATGCACTGTATATATCAGTAATTAAGTGCTGCATTACATAAGGTCTGCACACACAATAAATGTTTATATATGCACAGTATATATCAGTAATTAAGTGCTACATTACATAAGGTCTGCACACACAATACATGTTTATATATGCACAGTATACATCAGTAATTAAGTGCTGCATTACATAAGGTCTGCACACACAATAAATGTTTATATATACACAGTATATATCAGTAATTAAGTGCTGCATCACAAAAGGTCTGCACACACAATAAATGTTTATATATGCACAGTATATATCAGTAATTAAGTGCTGCATTACATAAGGTCTGCACACACAATAAATGTTTATATATGCACAGTATACATCAGTAATTAAGTGCTGAATTACATAAGGTCTGCACACACAATAAATGTTTATATATACACAGTATATATCAGTAATTAAGTGCTGCATCACAAAAGGTCTGCACACACAATACATGTTTATACATGCACAGTATATATCAGTAAATTAAGTGCTGCATTACATAAGGTCTGCACACACAATAAATGTTTATATATGCACAGTATATATTAGTAATTAAGTGCTGCATTACATAAGGTCTGCACACACAATAAATGTTTATATATGCACAGTATATATCAGTAATTAAGTTCTGCATTACATAATTTCTGCACACACACAATAAATGTTTATATATGCACAGTATATATCAGTAATTAAGTGCTGCATTACATAAGGTCTGCACACACAATAAATGTTTATATATGCACAGTATATATCAGTAATTAAGTGCTGCATTACATAAGGTCTGCACACACAATAAATGTTTATATATGCATAGTATATATCAGTAATTAAATGCTGCATTACATAAGATCTGCACACACAATAAATGTTTATATATGCACAGTATATATCAGTAATTAAGTGCCACATTACATAAGGTCTGTACACACAATAAATGTTTATATATGCACATTATATATCAGTAATTAAGTGCTGCATTACATAAGGTCTGCACACACAATAAATGTTTATATATGCACAGTATATATCAGTAATTAAGTGCTGCATTACATAAGGTCTGCACACACAATAAATGTTTATATATGCACAGTATATATCAGTAATTAAGTGCTGAATTACAAAAGGTCTGCACGCACAATAAATGTTTATATATTGCACAGTAATATATCAGTAATTAAGTGCTGAATTACAAAAGTCTGCCACACAATAAATGTTTATATATTCACATTATATATCAGTAATTAAGTGCTGCATTACATTAAGGTCTGCACACACATAAATATTTATATATGCACAGTATATATCAGTAATTAAGTGCTGCATTACATAGGTCTGCACACACAATAAATGTTTATATATGCGCAGTATATATCAGTAATTAAGTGCTGCATTACATAAGGTCTGCACACCACATTAATATTTATATATGCACAGTATATATCAGTAATTAAGTACTGCATTACATAAGGTCTGCACACACAATAAATATTATATATGCACAGTATATATCAGTAATTAAGGTGCTGCATTACAAAAGGTCTGCACACACAGTAAATGTTTATATATGCACAGTATAGATCAGTAATTAAGTGCTGCATCACAAAAGGTCTGCACACACAATAAATGTTATATATGCACAGTATATATCAGTAATTAAATGCTGCATTACATAAGATCTGCACACAAACAATAAATGTTTATATATGCATAGTATAATATCAGTAATTAAGTGCTGCATTACATAAGGTCTGCACACACAATAAATGTTTATATATGCATAGTATATATCAGTAAATTAAATGCTGCATTACATAAGATCTGCACACACAATAAAATGTTTATATATGCACAGTATATATCAGTAATTAAGAGGCCACATTACATAAGGTCTGCACACACAATAAATGTTTATATATGCACAGTATATATCAGTAATTAAATGCTGCATTACATAAGGTCTGCACACACAATAAATGTTTATTACTGCACAGTATATATCAGTAATTAAGTTGCTGTGAATTATCATAAGGGTCTGCACACACAATTAAATGGTTAATATAAGTCACAGTATATATCAGTAATTAAGTGCTGTATTACATAAGGTCTGCACACACAATAAATGTTTATATATGCACAGTATATATCAGTAATTAAGTGCTGCATTACATAAGGTCTGCACACACAATAAATGTTTATATATGCACAGTATATATCAGTAATTAAGTGCTGCATTACATAAGGTCTGCACACACAATAAATGTTTATATATGCACAGTATATATCAGTAATTATGTCCTGCATTACAAAAGGTCTGCACACACAATAAATGTTTATATATGCACAGTATATATCAGTAATTAAGTGCTGCATTACATAAGGTCTGCACACACAATAAATGTTTATATATGCACAGTATATATCAGTAATTATGTCCTGCATTACAAAAGGTCTGCACACACAATAAATGTTTATATATGCACAGTATATATCAGTAATTAAATGCTGCATTACAAAAGGTCTGCACACACAATACATGTTTATATATGCACAGTATATATCAGTAATTAAGTGCTGCATTACAAAAGTCTGCACACACAATAAATGTTTTAAAAAGTGTTCCAGCTGTTTGTTTGGTTTTGCTGTCCAGGAACATAATCATTGAAAACTAATAATGTATTCTATATGCTTTTGGCAAGTTGTGTACATTCTGTGAAACATTGCATGGTGTAATATACAGTATATATACATACAGAGAGAAAAAGAGCAGCACTTGTACGCTTTTCACTGAAATATTCACCTTTTATACTTGGTTAGGTGCAGGGTGGATTTGATTTAAAGGGAAAGTAAACCCAAATTTTTCTTTCATGATTCAGATAGAGCAGCAATTTTAAGCAAGTTTTTAATTTACTCCTAATATCATTTTTGTTTAGTTGTTATTTAGAATAGTAGAAATGTAAGCTTAGGAGCCAAACCATTTTTGGTTCAGCACCTGAGTAGTGCTTGCTTATTGGGGGCTACATTTAGCCAAACAAACATTGATTTGTACCCCCCTGGTTAGGTGTACTTTAGAGTGCAACAGGCATCCATTATTGGGAAAAACAGGTTGCGTATTCCGTTTTAATTTGTTTTGAATAAGCATAAAAGTGCACTAATGACTTGAAGTGCGTTGTCGGAAGATACGTTTGAAGACGCGCGCTGTTTCTTTTTAAATCTTGCAGTATAAGGGCTATTTAAAAATACAAACAAAAAAAACAGCTGTGCCGAATTGTGTTTGGTGCTTTAAATAGATCATGAACGACCTAATATCATTGGACGTGTTTATGGCGAGTGACAAATGGTTACAACACACAGCCAATCCCTGATGTCATCTGGTATTGAGAGAAAGACACCAAACGAAGCTCTGGAATTAAGTTGTTCCTTCCTCCATTTTAAAGGGATAGTAAACAAAAAAATTATTTTTTCCTTTAATTTACATCTGATAATTGTGTCCCCAGAATGACAAAATACTGACCCTGCAATGTGCTACAAAGTGATTTGAGCAAGTGATCATTTTATCTGTGCCCTAATTGGTCACCTTAGAGCCAATTAGATAATAATTTATCTTTTGTTCAAAGTGTTTGTACCTGGCTACAAAACAATGCTAATATATTTGTTCTCGTTTTTTTTAGGTTAGAAAAAGAAAAAACCTATAATGCACTGAAAATGTTTGTAAGAACAAGCAAGTACCGCAGGACGCGCGATAGGTATCACTGCAATATGATGCTGTATGTGAAGTATTTATAGGCAACAATCAATGTCCAGAGGGCTCCAGGTGGGCACGGCCAGCTGTAGCAGTTGTGTGAGGAGCGCACTTAAAGGAACAGTAAAGTCATAATTAGACAGTCATGATTTAGACAGAGAATACAATGTTAAAAAACTTACCAATTTACTTCTATTATTTAATTTGCTTCCTTCTCTTGTTATCCTTTGCTGAAAGCTTTTCTAGGTAAGCTCAGGAGCAGTAAAGAACCTAGGTTCTAGCTGCTGATTGGTGGCTGCATATATATACTGATTGTGATTGGCTCACGCATGTGTTCAGTTAGAAACCAGTAGTTCATTGCTGCTCCTTCAACAAATGATACCAAGAGAATTAAGCAAATTAGATAATAGAAGTAAACTGGATAGTGGTTTAAAATGTTATATTCTATCTAAATCATGAGATAAACATTTTGGGTCCCTTTAAATGTGGAGGTGTGAGTAACGCACACTGAGAAGTGATTTATTTATGTTTAAATATATTTTTATTAGGTTATAGAAGTACATCATGTAGTAACATAAATAACAATATCTGCTCCTCCTATGTGCCCCACAAGGGGGTGCACCAGAGGTCACTTATACAATAACACATAGAGATGGCTATTCACAACTCCAAAGAAAATATGCATCAGACAGTCTCTCCTCGTTTGTATTCAATAATTCCTAATCTAATACAACTTAGTCCAGCAACTTTCTGTTTTCTTATGGTGTAACTTGCTTCAACAGACTTATTTTAAACATATATACATTCCTATCTGATATTAATGTACATGTATGCAAAAAAGGAAAGGGGAGAAAAAATAGGAGTAAAAAAAAGTCAGTGTAGGGAGGGGTGAGGGGTGACGACACAATATGATTTATCTGATTTGCGCAATAGCCAACCAGTCCATGCCCTTTTACCTTATCTGCCTATCGATCCAATAATACCAAATCCTATGGACTACCTCTTTGTTATCTAACAAGCCTGCAGCCAAATCATACATGGTGTATGTATGCTGTATTTTATTGTAAATCTCAGTCCATGTGGGAGTTCCAGTCTTCCAGTATCTGACTATACACGTTCTAGTGACTGTGCAAAGGATTCTGATATATTTGTTATAGGTGCTTATGTACTCATGTAAAAGGGCCTGTTGTATCGAAAGATTGAGTTCCTCTTTCAGAACTTGACTGAGAAAGGAGGACAATTGTCCCCAGATCTTTTTGACCTCCCTGCAATCCCACCACATGTGTCTATATGTTCCCAGTTCATCCTCTATAGCACAGTCTACTACCTTGTGGGTGCATGTGTGCTGTTCTCACGGGTGTCATATACCATCTAAAGATGGTCTTTGTCACATTCTCTCTAAGGTCTACACTCAAGAGGCCTTTGTCAGCACTCTGAAAGAGTTTATCCCAATCCTTTACATCTTTATGTATATGCAATTCTTTTTCCCATGCTAACATAATAGAGGTTTTGGAGGTACCTGAGGAGGATTGTATAGCCAAGTACAGGGTGGAAATAGAGTGTTTAATGCGGTCCTCGGATCTGGTGAAGGTTTCTAATATCGTGGGGGTCTCGTTACCAATTTTTTAAAATAAGTCTGTATAGCTGAGTTTAGTTGCAAATACATATACCAATGTAGCTTTATCGGGTCTAATTTCGTTTGCAGCTGGTTATGTGATAATGTTTTCTTGCCATCAAACAATCCGCCACCCTATAAAGGCCCTTATTCTCCCATTTCCTAAGTTGAGACCATAATTCACTGGGTAATATATATCTTATTGGGATAAATAGAGAGTGCTGTGGTAGGAGATTAATTTTAGTTCTCGCTGTCTTCCAAGTCTCCCCTATGAGATATGCAGTAAAGGGTCTTGGGAGTTCCCTATTAGATTGTGAGCCCCCTGTGTCCCATATGATTGAGTCTATTTCATACCATCCCCCACCTCCTTTTCAAGGGATGGCCATTTGACCTCCCTGGATCTTTTTAGAAGCAAAGTATCTTGGGCTAGTCTGGACTCGTTGTAGTAGTCTAGTAGATTTGGGACTCCCACCCCCCCAATATCCTATGTCTACCCATTATTGCTTTCGGTATTCTAGCTGTTTTGCTTCCTCTAATGACATTTAGTCTGTCTGTAGTGTTTCTACTTCTGCTTTAACTATTTTGATGGGTAAGGCCTGAAACAAGTATAGGATCTGTGGGAGAGCATTCATTTTCACAGCTGCTACTCTTCCCAGCCAGGAGAAGTTGTACCCTCTCCATTTCATCAGGTCTTGTTTTATCTGTCTGAACAGTGGGGTATAATTACACTTGTATAGTAGCTGACTGTCTGTCGGGAGGTGTATTCCCAAGTATTTTATTTGGTTTTCCATCCATCTGAAGTTAAAGTTTGCTTCAAGAAGTGTTTGGGTCTGAAGTGGGATTGCGATGGGAAGGGCTTCACATTTTTCAGCATTTATCTTGAAACCTGAGATTGTAGAAAAAGTCTCTAAGGTGTCGTATAGGTTGGGAAGTGATATAAGTGGGTTGGTGATTGTCAGTAATATGTTGTCCGCAAAGAGAGCTAGTTTATATTCTGATGTGGCTATTTTGACCCCCTCTATGTCCGGGTGTGCGCGGATCCTAACTGCTCTATGCATAGGGCAAAGAGCAATGGCGATAGAGGGCAGCCCTGTCTAGTACCATTGCGAATTGGGAAATTTTTTGATTTGTAACCTGCCAAGGCTACTTGGGCCCCCGGGAGAGAGTATATGGCCCGCAGGGCTTTTATAAAGGGACCTCTAAACCCCATCTTATGTAGAGTTAGAAACATGTATTCCCAATCAATTCGATCGAACGCCTTCTCAGCATCCAAAGAGAGGAGCAGAGAAGGCGTTCTTGTTTTTCCTGGGGTCTGGATTAGATTAGTTATCCTCCGTATGTTGTCCGGGGCTTCCCTACCTTTTATAAAGCCCACCTGATCCGGATGAACCAGGTGGGGAACAATCAATTTAAGTCGATTGGCTATTATTTTCGTGAAAATTTTGAGGTCTTGATTGATTAGGGAGATTGGGCGGTAGTTTTGACATTTTGTGTGGTCTCTCGCAGGTTTAGGTATAACTACTGTTTTTGCGCTCAGTAGTTCTGTTGGGACAGGGCCGCCCTCCATAATGTAATTGCAGAATTTGTTAAGGTGTGGGACCAGTGCAACTTTAAATAATTTATAATATTTGCCCGGAAATCCATCCGGGCCTGCTGCTTTACCCGGTTTGAGGTCCTTAATGGCCCCCAACACCTCCAAATTGGAGATAGGGATGTTCAAAGCTTTTATATGTTCTTTAGAGACAGTTTGTAGTGGGGTGTGGTCAAAAAAGGCAGAGATCAGAGTTGCTGTCCTCCGGTTGTGATTTACCTTCTTCCCGTCAAGTGTACTATAATAAGTTGCGAAAGTGTCTACTATTTCTTGTGGGTGTGAGGTTGTAGTGTTATGCACTGTTTCAATCAATGGAATTGCTGAGGCTCTACACCGTTCTCTAATCTTATAGGCCATATATTTATCCGGATTATTAGCGAATATGAAATATTGTGATTTTAATTTTTGTATAGCCCTGGTTGCCTGTGCATTCAGAAGAGAAGCTAATTCTTTTTTTTAGTGTGGAGAGCTTGCAGGGTGGCCCTTTTATTAGTGAGCTTGTGTTGCCTTTCTAGGGTTTCAATTTCTTTGTATAATTGTGCCTGGTGTTTTTTCTTTAATAAGTAACCCCCTTATGACCGCCTTGTGTGCTGCCCATGTATTTATTGGGTTGGTTGTGGTTTCCGTATTTATGTGCCAGTATTCTGTCATATGTCGTAGTATGCTTTCATATTTTTGTTTTTTTTGTGGTATGTGGGTTCATAGGTCCAGGTTCTACTTCTGTGCGGATCCCAGAATCCATCGACCTGCAGTGACAATTGAATGGTCTGACCAGACACAGGCATGAAGTGATTTATTTAAAGGGACAGTAAAGTAAAAAAAAAAAAAAAATCATGATTCAGATAGAGCATGTCATTTTAAACAATTTTCCAATTTACTTTTATTACCAATTATGATGCGTTCTCTTGGTATTCTTAGTTGAAAGCTAAACCTAGGAGGTTCATATGCTAATTTCTTAGACCTTGAAGGCCGCCTCTAATCTGAAAGCATTTTGACAGTTTTTCACCACTAGAGGGCATTAGTTCATGTGTTTCATATAGATAACATTGAGCTCAGACACGTGAAGCTCCTAAGAGTCAGCACTGATTGGCTAAAAATGCAGGTCTGTCAAAAGCACTGAAATAAGGGGGCAGTCTGCAGAGTCTTAGATACAAGGCAATTACAGAGGTAAAAAGTATATTAATATAACTGTGTTGGTTAGGCACAACTGGGGAATATGTAATAAAGGGATTATCTACCTTTTTAAACAGCAAAAATTCTGGTGTTTACTGTCCCTTTAATGCCAGTAACACACACACGGTAGTGAGGGATTTACTTAACTCTCTCATTCCACGACTAATGCACAACCCTTTATTGTCAGTAATGCATGCAGGGCAGTGATTTACTTCTTTATTGTCAGTAATGCATGCAGTGTAGTGATTTACTTCTTTATTGTCAGTAATGCATGCAGTGTTGGGATTTACTTCTTTATTGTCAGTAATGCATGCAGTGTAGGGATTTACTTCTTTATTGTCAGTAATACATGCAGGGCAGTGATTTAGTTCTTTATTGTCATTAATGCATGCAGAGCAGTGATTTACTTCTTTATTGTCAGTAATGCATGCAGGGCAGTGATTTGTTTCTTTATTGTCAGTAATGCATGCAGGGCAGTGATTTGTTTCTTTATTGTCAGTAATGCATGCAGGGCAGTGATTTGTTTCTTTATTGTCAGTAATGCATGCAGGGCAGTGATTTGTTTCTTTATTGTCAGTAATGCATGCAGTGTAGTGATTTACTTCTTTATTGTCAGTAATGCATGCAGTGTAGTGATTTACTTCTTTATTGTCAGTAATGCATGCAGTGTTGGGATTTACTTCTTTATTGTCAGTAATGCATGCAGTGTAGGGATTTACTTCTTTATTGTCAGTAATGCATGCAGAGCAGTGATTTAGTTCTTTATTGTCAGTAATGCATGCAGGGCAGTGATTTACTTCTTTATTGTCAGTAATGCATGCAGAGCAGTGATTTACTTCTTTATTGTCAGTAATACATGCAGGGCAGTGATTTAGTTCTTTATTGTCAGTAATGCATGCAGGGCAGTGATTTACTTCTTTATTGTCAGTAATGCATGCAGAGCAGTGATTTACTTCTTTATTGTCAGTAATGCATGCAGTGTAGTGATTTACTTCTTTATTGTCAGTAATGCATGCAGTGTTGGGATTTACTTCTTTATTGTCAGTAATGCATGCAAGGCAGTGATTTGCTTCTTTATTGTCAGTAATGCATGCAGTGTAGTGATTTACTTCTTTATTGTCAGTAATGCATGCAGTGTAGGGATTTACTTCTTTATTGTCAGTAATACATGCAGGGCAGTGATTTAGTTCTTTATTGTCATTAATGCATGCAGAGCAGTGATTTACTTCTTTATTGTCAGTAATGCATGCAGGGCAGTGATTTACTTATTTATTGTCAGTAATGCATGCAGGGCAGTGATTTAGTTATTTATTGTCAGTAATGCATGCAGTGTAGTGATTTACTTCTTTATTGTTAGTAATGCATGCAGTGTAGTGATTTACTTCTTTATTGTCAGTAATGCATGCAGTGTAGTGATTTACTTCTTTATTGTCAGTAATGCACGCAGGGTAGTGATTTACTTCTTTATTGTTAGTAATGCATGCAGGACAGTGATTTACTTCTTTATTGTCAGTAATGCATGCAGGACAGTGATTTACTTTATTGTCAGTAATGCATGCAGGACAGTGATTTACTTTATTGTCAGTAATGCATGCAGGACAGTGATTTACTTTATTGTCAGTAATGCATGCAGGACAGTGATTTACTTTATTGTCAGTAATGCACGCAGGGTAGTGATTTACTTCTTTATTGTTAGTAATGCATGCAGTGTAGTGATTTACTTCTTTATTGTTAGTAATGCATGCAGGACAGTGATTTACTTCTTTATTGTCAGTAATGCATGCAGGACAGTGATTTACTTCTTTATTGTCAGTAATGCATGCAGGGCAGTGATTTACTTCTTTATTGTCAGTAATGCATGCAGGGCAGTGATTTACTTTATTGTCAGTAATGCATGCAGTGCAGTGATTTTCTTCTTTATTGTCAGTAATGCATGCAGTGTAGTGATTTACTTCTTTGTCAGTAATGCATGCAGTGTTGGGATTTACTTCTTTATTGTCAGTGATGCATGCAGTGTAGTGATTTTCTTCTTTATTGTCAGTAATGCATGCAGTGTAGTGATTTACTTCTTTATTGTCAGTAATGCATGCAGGGCAGTGATTTACTTCTTTATTGTCAGTAATGCATGCAGGGCAGTGATTTACTTCTTTATTGTCAGTAATGCATGCAGGGCAGTGATTTACTTTATTGTCAGTAATGCATGCAGGGCAGTGATTTACTTCTTTATTGTCAGTAATACATGCAGGGCAGTGATTTGCTTCTTTATTGTCAGTAATGCATGCAGGGTAGTGATTTGCTTCTTTATTGTCAGTAATGCATGCAAGGCAGTGATTTGCTTCTTTATTGGCAGTAATGCATGCAGGGCAGGGATTTGTTTCTTTACTGTCAGTGATGCATGCAGTGTAGTGATTTCATTCTTTATTGTCAGTAATGCATGCAGGGCAGTGATTTACTTCTTTATTGGCAGTAATGCATGAAGGGCAGTGATTTGTTTCTTTACTGTCAGTGATGCATGCAGTGTAGTGATTTACTTCTTTATTGTCAGTGATGCATGCAGTGTAGTGATTTACTTCTTTATTGTCAGTAATGCATGCAGGGCAGTGATTTACTTCTTTATTGTCAGTAATGCATGCAGGGCAGTGATTTACTTCTTTATTGTTAGTAATGCATGCAGGGCAGTGGTTTGCTTTTTTATTGTCAGTAATGCATGCAGGGCAGTGATTTGCTTCTTTATTGTCAGTAATGCATGCAGTGTAGTGATTTACTTCTTTATTGTCAGTAATGCATGCAGGGCAGTGATTTACTTCTTTATTGTCAGTAATGCATGCAGGGCAGTGATTTACTTCTTTATTGTTAGTAATGCATGCAGGGCAGTGGTTTGCTTCTTTATTGTCAGTAATGCATGCAGTGTAGTGATTTACTTCTTTATTGTCAGTAATGCATGCAGGGCAGTGATTTAGTTCTTTATTGTCAGTAATGCACGCAGGGCAGTGATTTGCTTCTTTATTGTCAGTAATGCATGCAGGGCAGTGATTTTGTCTTGAAAAGAGAGAGGCTGAAACACGTTGACCAAGCATCTGGTAATCCTTATTTCGACATCTATATCTACTTTGAGCATGCTACACTATATTGATTATCTTCCCCAGATAAATCCATCTAGGAGCAGATCTTTCACAGTTAAATCCAGCTAGGAGCAGATCTTTCACAGATAAATCCAGCTGGGAGCAGATCTTTCACAAATAAATCCAGCTAGGAGCAGATCTTTCACAGATAAATCCAGCTAGGAGCAGATCTTTCACAGATAAATCCAGCTGGGAGCAGATCTTTCACAAATAAATCCAGCTAGGAGCAGATCCTTCACAGATAAATCCAGCTGGGAGCAGATCCTTCACAGATAAATCCAGCTAGGAGCAGATCTTTCACAGATAAATCCAGCTAGGAGCAGATCTTTCACAGATAAATCCAGCTAGGAGCAGATCCTTCACAGATAAATCCAGCTCGGAGCAGATCCTTCACAGATAAATCCAGCTAGGAGCAGATCTTTCACAGATAAATCCAGCTAGGAGCAGATCTTTCACAGATAAATCCAGCTAGGAGCAGATCCTTCACAGATAAATCCAGCTGGGAGCAGATCCTTCACAGATAAATCCAGCTAGGAGCAGATCTTTCACAGATAAATCCAGTTAGGAGCAGATCTTTCACAGATAAATCCAGCTAGGAGCAGATCTTTCACAGATAAATCCAGCTAGGAGCAGATCTTTCACAGATAAATCCAGTTAGGAGCAGATCTTTCACAGATAAATCCAGTTAGGAGCAGATCTTTCACAGATAAATCCAGCTAGGAGCAGATCTTTCACAGATAAATCCAGCTGGGAGCAGATCCTTCACAGATAAATCCAGCTAGGAGCAGATCTTTCACAGATAAATCCAGTTAGGAGCAGATCTTTCACAGATAAATCCAGCTAGGAGCAGATCTTTCACAGATAAATCCAGTTAGGAGCAGATCTTTCACAGATAAATCCAGCTAGGAGCAGATCTTTCACAGATAAATCCAGCTAGGAGCAGATCTTTCACAGATAAATACAGCTAGGAGCAGATCTTTCACAGATAAATCCAGCTGGGAGCAGATCTTTCACTGATAAATCCAGCTAGGAGCAGATCTTTCATAGATAAATCCAGCTAGGAGCAGATCTTTCACAGATAAATTCATCTAGGAGCAGATCTTTCACAGATAAATCCAGCTGGGAGCAGATCTTTCACTGATAAATCCAGCTAGGAGCAGATCTTTCATAGATAAATCCAGCTAGGAGCAGGACATCCACTAAAATCTCTGGATTTCCTCCTTTGGTCGCAGCACTAACCCTGCAGCACCCAGCTGCACTAATCTTGCAACACCCAACTGAACCTTGAGAATCATTTTCCATTCACTAACTTTCGTCACTTAGACTTATATTGCACCTACGAATGTATTTATCCTAACTTCAACACATCTTTTTCATCTTCTTTTTTTCATCAATGGCATCTTTTGGCAATTTCTGCTAAAAAAAAAAAAATCACATTATTTTTACATTTTTGTATTTGTATCCTTTGTTGAAGAATTATTTTTTTCTCTCTCACTATTTTGCACTATTTTTTGAGCTTTCAATCACATCCCCTTTTTTCTCCTACACCATCACTAATGAGGGATCATCTATAACTATATTGGACTCTACCTAAGTATACACTTGGAAATTTTACATCATATTTTCACTGAACCTGGGATTACAAATTACATTCAACTGATAGGAACAATTTGTGACTTCTCACTACACCACGGCCAAGACCCCGCTGGGCCCTTAGTGTCCCATTTGTGTACCAAGGTGGTGTAGTACTGCTTCAATGGTATACTTTCTTTAGTGGTACTTTTTCCATATATATATATATACAGTCATGGATAGGATTGCACAATCTTACTTGAGTAGTGCCACGGTGCTCTGCTAATATCAAATCAATACTCTCCAAGAAGCAGGCAGCCCACTGGTCTTTGCAGTAAAACTAGAATTTATTACATCAGTTTAAAAGATAACAAACGTTTCGGCACCGCATTGTGCCTTTGTCAATGTTATACAACAAAAAGTACAAGGACAGAGTGCACCCAAACACCCCAGATCAATTGACATACATTTAAAACAATCCCCTTAAATAGAAGATAGAAAATAACCCCACTTAGCCTTTGCCGCCAATCCTGTTACCTGTTCGTTCAAACAACTGAACGCTACGTCACGCTGACACGCTAGCCGTGCCTAGCGTGATGACACATAGCATGGCGTTGTCATGGCAACGTCCAAGGCGTTACGTCGACGAATCAGCCAGATACCAGGGGAGCACCAGAGAATAAACTGCGCATGTTCAGAACAACAGAGTTTCTTGAAGCGCAGCCGTTGCTATAGGCAACCAACATAAACAATCCAATTGGTAAGGCAAGAATCGCTCTGGATTTCCCAAAGTAAGTGGCTATGGCGGAGGCAGTAAGGGTGTGCAATCTTGTCATAATCTCCCATCACACATCAAACACAAAATATAAACCAGGTCACCCAACCTGTGTTTGCTATGTAGTAGGAAAAAAGGAAAGACATGTCACAACCATATGAGCAATATTAAAATTGACCAGAAAATTATGACAGAAATATATATGCAGAAAAAATTCAAAGTAATATGATTAAAAGGTAAAGACCATAATGGGACAAAATATGCACCAAAAGATCAGTGCACTGCCTAGATTTAAATCACAACGAGCCCATAGGAGTATGGTAGTAGTCAAACAGTGAGATATCCACAGAACCAAGCACTTGTATGGTCCGTAGCATGAGCATTAATAGAAAGGGCTAAAATCCAAAGTGGTATTAAGTCCCTTTGGGGTCATAGTTCCCAATTTGTGTATCCACCTGCTCTCACATTGGAGTAGTTTTTTTCCCCTGTCACCACCTCTTGGGTTTGGTGGGATATGATCAATCAACATCGATCTAATGCTTGACACCGGGTGTTTAAATTTTGCACAGTGGCATGCCACCGGTTGATCCGAGTCACCATCTTTCAGGGCTTCACGAATGGCGTGGCGATGATTTGCCATCCTGTCGCGGAAGGAAGTTATTGTTTTTCCTATATAAATAAGTGAACATGGGCAAGATAGCATGTAGATCACAAAGGTGCTGGTACAACTGAGACGATGGTTTATTTTAAACCGTTGGTTTTTGTGAGGGTGTTGGAAAGTGTCCCCTTTGCACATGCTGTTACATGTTGTACAACTCCCACAGGGGAAGCAACCTCTCTTGGATGACTTGAGCCATGTTTCCTTTTTATAGTGATTCACAGGATCAGCTTTCACCAGAATGTCCCTCAGGTTCCTTGCTCTGCGGTAGACCACCCTTGGAGCGGTCATCTTCTGAAAGGGTAACGTGGGATCCGTGCCCACCACTGGCCAGTGGCGGCGTGCTGCATTAGATAAACGTTCACAGCCAGGTGTGTACGTAGTGATTAGATTCAGTTGTTCAGGCTCATCCTTTTTAGGAGCCCTGGTGTCACGTAAAGTATCAGTGCATAGCACTTTATCCTGTATTTCGCAGATGTCTGTCATGGGATAACCCCTTTTGTGTAGTTTAATGCCCATTTCTTTTACTTGGATAACTTGTGAATGTGTCTCACTGTTGTTTCTCTTCGCCCTCGTGAGTTGGGAGGTGAGAATACCCTTTTTCTGGTGTCCAGGGTGAAAACTACTGGCGTGCAACAAAGAATTGCGATCAGTGGGCTTGGAGTACAATTTAGTACCAAATCGCCATCTGCCAGCATCATTCACCTTGAACAAATTGAGGTCCAGAAAGTTGACATTGTCTGTACTGAATTCAAGTTTAAAACGAATAGGGCTGGCCATGAGGTTCACATGTGACACCCACTCACGCAAAGATATTTCGTCACCTCTCCAAATCAGGAGAACATCATCGATGTAGCGGGTGTAAAAAGTCACCTGTGGATGTTCAAATGGCTTCATGAGCTCCTGTTCATACCATGACATGTAAATATTTGCGTAAGTGGGTGCCACATTAGACCCCATGGCTGTGCCAGCTACCTGAAGATAGTAACAATCCTCAAATTTAAAATAGTTCTTTTCTAGACAAATCAACAATAATTCACACAGGAACTCAATAGGAGGACCACTGTAGTAGATGTTATTTGTCACCATGGACCTGACCGCCTCCACCCCCCCAGTATGGGGGATCACCGTGTAGAGGCTGTCCACGTCCATGGTGACCAGGATATCATCCTGTCTAAGATCGACAAAGTCTGCGAGTCTCCTCAATAAGCAGGGTGAATCTTGTAGGTAAGCCCTGGTGTTCTTGACAATATCCTGTAGGAAAGAGTCAACAAAGATGGCAATATTGGTTAACACCGAGCCCCGGGCAGACACACCAGGGCTTACCTACAAGATTCACCCTGCTTATTGAGGAGACTCGCAGACTTTGTTGATCTTAGACAGGATGATATCCTGGTCACCATGGACGTGGACAGCCTCTACACGTGATCCCCCATACTGGGGGGGTGGAGGCGGTCAGGTCCATGGTGACAAATAACATCTACTACAGTGGTCCTCCTATTGAGTTCCTGTGTGAATTATTGTTGATTTGTCTAGAAAAGAACTATTTTAAATTTGAGGATTGTTACTATCTTCAGGTAGCTGGCACAGCCATGGGGTCTAATGTGGCACCCATTTACGCAAATATTTACATGTCATGGTATGAACAGGAGCTCATGAAGCCATTTGAACATCCACAGGTGACTTTTTACACCCGCTACATCGATGATGTTCTCCTGATTTGGAGAGGTGACGAAATATCTTTGCGTGAGTGGGTGTCAAATGTGAACCTCATGGCCAGCCCTATTCGTTTTAAACTTGAATTCAGTACAGACAATGTCAACTTTCTGGACCTCAATTTGTTCAAGGTGAATGATGCTGGCAGATGGCGATTTGGTACTAAATTGTACTCCAAGCCCACTGATCGCAATTCTTTGTTGCACGCCAGTAGTTTTCACCCTGGACACCAGAAAAAGGGTATTCTCACCTCCCAACTCACAAGGGCGAAGAGAAACAACAGTGAGACACATTCACAAGTTATCCAAGTAAAAGAAATGGGCATTAAACTACACAAAAGGGGTTATCCCATGACAGACATCTGCGAAATACAGGATAAAGTGCTATGCACTGACACTTTACGTGACACCAGGGCTCCTAAAAAGGATGAGCCTGAACAACTGAATCTAATCACTACGTACACACCTGGCTGTGAACGTTTATCTAATGCAGCACACCGCCACTGGCCAGTGGTGGGCACGGATCCCACGTTACCCTTTCAGAAGATGACCTCTCCAAGGGTGGTCTACCGCAGAGCAAGGAACCTGAGGGACATTCTGGTGAAAGCTGATCCTGTGAATCACTATAAAAAGGAAACATGGCTCAAGTCATCCAAGAGAGGTTGCTTCCCCTGTGGGAGTTGTACAACATGTAACAGCATGTGCAAAGGGGACACTTTCCAACACCCTCACAAAAACCAACGGTTTAAAATAAACCATTGTCTCAGTTGTACCAGCACCTTTGTGATCTACATGCTATCTTGCCCATGTTCACTTATTTATATAGGAAAAACAATAACTTCCTTCCGCGACAGGATGGCAAATCATCGCCACGACATTCGTGAAGCCCTGAAAGATGGTGACTCGGATCAACCGGTGGCACGCCACTGTGCAAAATTTAAACACCCGGTGTCAAGCATTAGATCGATGTTGATTGATCATATCCCACCAAACCCAAGAGGTGGTGACAGGGGAAAAAAACTACTCCAATGTGAGAGCAGGTGGATACACAAATTGGGAACTATGACCCCAAAGGGACTTAATACCACTTTGGATTTTAGCCCTTTCTATTAATGCTCATGCTACGGACCATACAAGTGCTTGGTTCTGTGGATATCTCACTGTTTGACTACTACCATACTCCTATGGGCTCGTTGTGATTTAAATCTAGGCAGTGCACTAATCTTTTGGTGCATATTTTGTCCCATTATGGTCTTTACCTTTTAATCATATTACTTTGAATTTTTTCTGCATATATATTTCTGTCATCATTTTCTGGTCCATTTTAATATTGCTCATATGGTTGTGACATGTCTTTCCTTTTTTCCTACTACATAGCAAACACAGGTTGGGTGACCTGGTTTATATTTTGTGTTTGATGTGTGATGGGAGATTATGACAAGATTGCACACCCTTACTGCCTCCGCCATAGCCACTTACTTTGGGAAATCCAGAGCGATTCTTGCCTTACCAATTGGATTGTTTATGTTGGTTGCCTATAGCAACGGCTGCGCTTCAAGAAACTCTGTTGTTCTGAACATGCACAGTTTATTCTCTGGTGCTCCCCTGGTATCTGGCTGATTCGTCGACGTAACGCCTTGGACGTTGCCATGACAACGCCGTGCTATGCGTCATCACGCTAGGCACGGCTAGCGTGTCAGCGTGACGTAGCGTTCAGTTGTTTGAACAAACAGGTAACAGGATTGGCGGCAAAGGCTAAGTGGGGTTATTTTCTATCTTCTATTTAAGGGGATTGTTTTAAATGTATGTCAATTGATCTGGGGTGTTTGGGTGCACTCTGTCCTTGTACTTTTTGTTGTATAACATTGACAAAGGCACAATGCGGTGCCGAAACGTTTGTTATCTTTTAAACTGATGTAATAAATTCTAGTTTTACTGCAAAGACCAGTGGGCTGCCTGCTTCTTGGAGAGTATATATATATATATATATATATATATATATATATTTTTTTTTTTTATTCGCATATTATTATCAAGTCTACTGTCACATCTTACCAGTATTTTTTGTATGTTGATAAACATGGATCCATGTTAATGTACTATTTGAATATTCCACATAGGTAACTTTGCATATTGCATAATATTTATTGTTTTAATTGTTTTAACTGTAAACATTTATTGTCATTAATAAATACACGTGTACTACCTATTCACATCCTAGCCCACTTGAGGTGCTCAGGCTACATCCGTATATTATCTCCAGACTAAAGGTACTGCCATGGGTTTCAGGTTGCCCCCAGCTTTGCCAATTTGGTCATGGGACGCTTTGAGGACTTTTTGGTTAACTTTCACTTATAAAATACATCCGGAAGAAATTGACTACCTAGATAAAGTCCTCACATGGGATGTTAATAATGTGGTTCAATCTAAAACCTTTTTTAAATTAGTTGATAGCAATAATTTTTTAGATTATCAGAGTAAACACCTAGGCAGCTGGAAAAGGAACATACCCTACAGCCAGTTTAGGCGTATTAAGCGCAATTGCACTTTGTTAGATACTTATGATGAGCAGTCACTCACCCTGAAAAACAGATTTATTGAAAAAGGCTATCCTCTGGCACTTATAGAAGAAGGGTATCTGAGAACTAGACAATTAGAGAGACGATTCTCAATCCTCCACCAAAAAATAGGTTAAATAATAAGTGCAATAGAGGAAGACTACCTCATTTATTACCAATTATAATTCCAACTATAAAGCCGTAAGGAAAATACTCAACAAGCACTGGTATCTCCTTAAAAAAGACCCTTTTCTTAAAGGAATATTAAAGGACCAACCTAACATAACATACAGGAGAGCCCCCACTATTAAGCAAAAATAGCCCCCAGTAAAATCATAATGTCTAAAAGAACTCCTAAGATAGGAGTGCCTACTAATAATAGCTTCCAACACAAAGGTTCTTTTAGATGTAGAATAAAAAGATGTAATATGTGTAAATATATTACACATGGGGCCACTACGACTTCAGGATATACTTATCAACTAAAGGAGAGACTGGACTGTAGCTCCAAGTCCGTAATATATTTACTCACCTGGGTATGTGGGACTCAATATATAGGTAGGACAATTAGGAAAATAAGAAGTAGATGGGGTTAACACTTTAGGAATGTTGATAATAGTGTATCTAGACACCATGTCCAGTGTCATTCTGGTTTTAACTGTCAGTTTCGGATCACCCCTCTGGAAAGGATTCCTCACAAACAGGGTACCAACAGGTTCAAAAGCCTATGCCAGAGGGAAACCTACTGGATCTATAAATTTGATACCCTCTTTCCAGCAGGGCTAAACGAAAACATAGATATGGCTGCATTTTAAACATCTGTATATTATATGTACTTTACCACTCAATGTAAACCTTGCTTTGTGTTTAACATTTCACCATCATCTTTACATGCAATACCGGTTAGTATGGGGTCCTATCATACCAGTAGAGAGGGTTTACAGTAGCCCCTTAATATTGAGAGGGTTGGCACCATTATTACCATTAGGAGTGTTATATCCTCCCCATGTTAGGGAAGGTAACTAGCGTATATCTATATGTAGGAATCATACATCTATTTAAATGTAATAGTATTAATAATAATTTTAGTATAGGGACCCTTTGATGGATATAGTTACGTATTAGTTATTAATGCCACCTAATGGAATCCATCTACTATTAATCATTATGTAAATGAGATGCAGAGTATGCCGCAGCTTTCTCCCCAAGCGTCACAGCCCTTAACGCCCGCTCAATCGGTGCCAAGTACTTCTTCAGTTTCTACTGCGGTCACGTTACAGGACATAGCTGCTGTTATGTCTTTTACACTTTCCGAGGCATTATCTGCCTTTCCCATATTTAAAGGCAAGCGCAGAAGGAAGGAAAACCACGTGGTCAATGCAGCTTCTGATACCTTGATGGCGATCTCAGATGTACCCTCCCAGGGCTCTGAATTGGAGGATATGGAGGTCCTATCCGAAGGTGAACTTTCTGATTCAGGAAGTGCCTTACCACTGACGGATTCAGAAGTGGTTTCTTTCAGGTTCAAACTTGAACACCTCCTCTTATTATTGAGGGAGGTTTTAGTGACTCTGGACGACTGTGATTCAATAGTGGTTCCTCCAGAGAAATTGAGTAAGCTGGACAGATACCTAGAAGTTCCTTCTTATTCTGATGTTTTTCCAGTTCCCAAGAGAACTTCAGAGATTATTGCCAAGAAATGGGAGAGACCAGGTATTCCCATCTCTCCTCCCGTTTTTAAGAAGTTGTACCCTATAGCTGACAATATTAGGGACTCTTGTCAGACGGTCCCTAAGGTCTAGGGTGCTATTTCTACTTTGGCTTAGTGAACTACTATTCCTATTGAGGATAGTTGTGCTTTTAAAGACCCTATGGATAAGAAGTTGGAGGGTCTCCTTAATAAGATCTATGTTCACCAGGGGTTGCTATTACAACCGGCGGCTTGCATTGTTACGGTTACCATTGCGGCTGCTTATTGGTTTGATGCTCTGGAAGAGTCTCTTAAGACTGAGACTTCTTTGGAAGAGATACAGGATCGGATTAAAGCTCTTAAATTAGCTAATTCGTTTATTACGGATGCTTCTCTGCAGATTACTAAATTGGCGGCTAAGAGTTCGGGTTTTTCCATCTTAGCATGCAGAGCCTTATGGTTAAAGTCTTGGTCTGCGGATGTGTCATCCAAGTCTAAACTTTTGGCTATTCCTTACAAGGGGAAGACCCTGTTCGGACCTGACTTGAAGGAAATTATTTCTGACATCACGGGAGGCAAGGGTCATCTCCTCCCTCATGATAAAAAATCCAAACAGAGAGGTCTGCAGAGTAATTTTCGTTCCTTTCGAAATTTCAAGGGAATCCCCTCTTCCTCTAAACAGGAAGGGAACTATTCACAAACCAAGTCTACCTGGAGACCCAACTAGTCTTGGAACATTGGTAAACAATCCAAGAAGCCTGCTGCTGCTCCCAAGTCAGCATGAAGGGCTGGCCCCCAATCCGGGACCGGATTTAGTAGGGGGCAGACTTTCCTTCTTCATCCAGGCTTGGATACGAGACGTTCAGGATCCCTGGGCAATAGAAATAGTGTCTCAGTGATACAAATTGGAGTTCAGAAATTCTTCCCCCAGAGGAAGGTTTCTTCTTTCACCATTATCTGCAGACCAGATAAAGAGAGGCGTTCTTACGTTGTGTAAGAGAACTCTCCTCCATTGGAGTAATCTGTCCCGTTCCAGTTCAGGAACAGGGACAGGGGTTTTATTCAAATCTGTTTGTAGTTCCCAAAAAGAGGGAACTTTCAGACCTATTTTAGACCTCCAGAGTCTAAACAAGTTTCTCAGAGTTCCGTTTTTTAAGATGGAAACTATTCGTACCATTCTTCCGTTGATCCAGGAGGGTCAATTTATGACAACAGTGGATCTAAAGGATGCATATCTTCATGTTCCTATCCACAGAGATCATCACAAGTTCCTGAGGTTTGCCTTTCTGGACAAACATTTTCAGTTTGTAGCTCTCCCTTTCGGTCTGGCCACGGCGCCCAGAATTTTCACAAAGGTTCTGGGGTCTCTACTGGCGGTTCTAAGACCGCGGGGCATTGCGGTGGCGCCTTATCTGGACGATATTCTAATCCAGGCGTCATCCTATCAACTAGCAAGGTCCCATACCGACATTGTGCTATCCTTCCTGAGAACTCACGGGTGGAAGGTAAATCGGGAAAAGAGTTTGTTAGTTCCTCAGACAAGGGTTCCCTTTCTGGGAACTCTAATCGACTCTATTTCAATGAAGATTTTTCTGACGGAGGTCAGAAAGTTAAAGATTCTGGACACATGTCAAGCCCTTCAGTCCAATCCTCGGCCGTCAGTGGCTCAGTGCATGGAGGTAATCGGATTGATGGTGGCGGCAATGGACATCGTACCGTTTGCACGTTTTCATCTCAGGCCTCTGCAGCTAAGCATGCTCAGGCAGTGGAATGGAGATTATACAGATTTGTCTCCACGAATAAATCTAGATCAGGAGACGAGGGACTCTCTTCTATGGTGGTTGTCGCCGGATCATCTATCCCAGGGGACATGCTTTTGCAGAACCTCATGGGTGATTGTGACAACGGATGCCAGCCTGTTAGGATAGGGAGCAGTCTGGAACTCCTTAAGGGATCAGAGAGTATGGACTCAAGCAGAATCTCTCATTCCCATCAACATCCTAGAGTTGAGGGCGATATTCAATGCGCTTCGGGCCTGGCCTCAGTTGGCCTCGGCCCAATTCATCAGATTCCAGTCGGACAACATAACGACAGTGGCTTACATCCATCATCAGGGAGGAACAAGGAGTACCTTAGCGATGACCGAAGTGGCCAATATACTTCAGTGGGCGGAGACTCACTCTTGCCATCTGTCGGCGATCTACATCCCAGGGGTGGAAAAGTGGGAGGCAGATTTTCTGAGCAGGCAGACCTTTCATCCGGGAGAGTGGGAGCTCCATCCGGAAATATTTTCAAACCTTATTCTCAGATGGGGTCGGCTGGAGTTGGACCATATGGCGTCTCGTCAGAATGCCAAGCTTCCGAGATAGGGGTCCAGGTCCAGGGATCCCCAGGCTGAACTGATAGATGCCTTGGCAGTTCCTTGGTCTTTCAGCCTAGCATATGTATTCCCTCCGTTTGCTCTCCTTCCCCGGCTGATTGCTCGAATCAAACAGGAGAGGGCATCAGTGATTCTCACAGGATTTGGTATGCCGATCTGGTGGACATGTCATCTCGGCCACCGTGGAAGCTTCCATTGAGGAAGGACCTTTTCTCATAAGATATGGCGCAAATATCTGTATTGGTGTGAATCCAAGGGATTGGAGAAGGGGTTATCAGCGAGTTCCTTAAGTGGACAGATCTTGGCCTTATCTATTTTGTTACATAAGCATTTGGCAGATGTTCCAGATGTGCAATCTTTTTGTCAGGCTCTGACTAGAATCAGGCCTGTGTTTAGATCAATTGCTCCTCCTTGGAGTTTGAATTTAGTTCTTAAAGTTCTTCAAGGGGTTCCGTTTTAACCTATGCATTCCATAGATATTAAGTTATTATCTTGGAAAGTTTTATTTCTGGTTGCTATTTCTTCTGCTCGAAGAGTATCTGAGCTTTCGGCATTACAATATAATTCTCCTTACCTTATTTTTCATTCGGATAGGGTGGTGTTACGTTCTAAACCTGGGTTTCTTCCTAAGGTGGTTTCAAATAAGAATATTAATCAGGAGATTGTTGTTCCTTCCTTGTGTCCTAATCCTTCTTCTCTGAAGGAACGTCTGTTACACAATTTAGACGTAGTCCGTGCTTTAAAGTTCTACTTACAAGCGACTAAGGATTTTCGCCAATCGTCTTCTTTGTTATTTTTTCAGGGAAACGTAGAGGTCAGAAAGCTACGGCTACCTCTCTTTCCTTTTGGCTGAAGAGTATCATCCGTTTTGCATATGAGACTGCTGGACAGCAGCCTCCTGAACGAATTACGGCTCATTCCACTAGGGCTGTGGCTTCCTCATGGGCTTTCAAAAATGATGCTTCTGTTGAACAGATTTGCAAGGCTGCAACTTGGTCTTCTCTTCACACTTTTTCTAAATTTTACAAATTTGATACCTTTGCCTCAGCTGAGGCAGTTTTTGGGAGAAAGGTTCTTCAAGCAGTGGTGCCTTCCGTTTAGGTTACCTGTCTTGTCCCTCCCTTTTCATCCGTGTACTATAGCTTTTGTATTGTATCCCACAAGTAAGGATGACATCCGTGGACTCATTGTGTCTTTAAAAAGAAAAGAAAATTTATGCTTACCTGATAAATTTGTTTCTTTTTAGACACGATGAGTCCACGGCCCTCCCTGTTCTATGAAACAGGTTATTAATTTTTGTAAACTTCAGACACCTCTGCACCTTGGCTTTTCTTTTCTCTTCCTAACTTCGGTCGAATGACTGGAGTGGGAGGGAAGGGAGGAGCTATTTGACAGCTCTGCTGTGGTGCTCTTTGCCTCCTCCTGCTTACCAGGAGACGTAATTCCACAAGTAAGGATGAAATCCGTGGACTCATCGTGTCTAAAAAGAAACAAATTTATCAGGTAAGCATAAATTTTCTTTTTTAGGAATCAGATATATTATCTCTCCCCTCAGAATGAGTAATGTATAGATAGACCACTAGTATATCACTTCTGTTATTGTTTATAGAATAGGTGATTTAGTTAGATATAATATAGATGGATCACTGGTATAAATCGTCTATTATTTTTAAGCACTTTATAATTGATACATGGATCGTCCATTTTTAGCACATTATAATTCCCTTATCACATCACTGTATTATTTGTATTTCACTACATCACATAAGGTACGTTTACCCCCCAAACAAGTTGCTACCTATACTTAACGTTTCATAAAATAAACATAGGCTCTATCCAGAAGGGGCGGTTATGACTAACGTCACATGACCAAATAGTACCGAATCGAGCCCCAATAGGTTAGACGTCAGGCTAAACGTCGGTCCTAAAGTGACGTATACGGAAATGTTCTCCGGCCCTAACTAGTAGCTATATGGTATTCGCTGTAAGAAGATCAAGGTATTTGACACAATTGTTTCCACACAACAACTTGTATGAAACAAATATCAACACATACTAATGAATACGACGTCTTCCTACACCCTATTCTGATTCAATAATGGATAGATCAATAAATACAACGGGCAGTAAATTTTACTGACGTGGATGTTAGAAGTAACTTTAATAAAGTAGCAAGTGAAATTGGTGGATATAGATACCTGGTTCTAATAATCCCCACTAGTAATTTATAGACAGCACCTTATTACTATATATGTTACACATACATATGTGAGTGAGTGATTGTACTACAGGAGTTTTTAGAAACAATTTGGGAATCATTTGGGTTATAATAGAGACTATATGTAGTAATACAATGTATGCTGTTGATATGATATCCACAATAAGGTACTATAAAGATGTTTTTAAATAATATGTATATGTATTGTCAATGTTTAGTTTTTGAATGAAATGATGTCAGATATTTTTAGATAAGCTGTCCACACTCCTAGCATCAGTAATTGAATTAATTATGCACACATACACCTGAGAGGTGTGTCAGCTAATAGAGGATAGGGATTGGTTACTTTAAGCCAGAATTCTGATGAAACAGACAGCAGTCTGAGAAACGCATAGCTATCTGTGTTTTTTTAATTATCAGTGTCATTTGGTTGACATCTGTGTTTCATATATACCATTAAATTGTGGAACTTTTCTGAGTCTGAGCTTATCCGATCCATTGAGGACACCGGAGAGACCGGTACACACGCTGTATACACTGCAAGTTCCCAGTCTGCTTGACTTAGCACAATTGGGTGCTGCTCCACTTGTGAGTATCTTTTTTTGGTATTCACATTATCCATTTGTACCAACTATATCACACTAGGGGGCGCCTTTGTTTTGTGATTCCTTTTCACAGTGAAAGTTTGTATCCAGACCATTTACCTGGCAAAGTGCTTACTCCACATTGGGTGTGACCAACAGATCATACATCATCTGAATAATACAGGAGGACATATGCACCTTTGCACTGAGTCAATACGAGCATTGGTGCTTTTGTATATATTGTATTACTTGCATATCTATTGTGTATATGTTTTACTATATTCAATATTAGTATACTACCATTATTGTTGTTTAGTCTTTGGTGTGTATATGTCTGTATATGCAATATTAGTATACTACCATTATTGTTCTTTAGTCTTTGGTGTGTATATGTCTCTATATGCAATATTAGTATACTACCATTATTGTTCTTTAGTCTTTGGTGTGTTTATGTCTGTATATGCAATATTAGTATACTACCATTATTGTTCTTTAGTCTTTGGTGTGTATATGTCTGTATATGCAATATTAGTATACTACCATTATTGTTGTTTAGTCTTTGGTGTGTTTATGTCTGTATATGCAATATTAGTATACTACCATTATTGTTCTTTAGTCTTTGGTGTGTATATGTCTGTATATGCAATATTAGTATACTACCATTATTGTTCTTTAGTCTTTGGTGTGTATATGTCTGTATATGCAATATTAGTATACTACCATTATTGTTGTTTAGTCTTTGGTGTGTATATGTCTGTATATGCAATATTAGTATACTACCATTATTGTTCTTTAGTCTTTGGTGTGTATATGTCTGTATATGCAATATTAGTATACTACCATTATTGTTGTTTAGTCTTTGGTGTGTATATGTCTGTATATGCAATATTAGTATACTACCATTATTGTTCTTTAGTCTTTGGTGTGTATATGTCTGTATATGCAATATTAGTATACTACCATTATTGTTGTTTAGTCTTTGGTGTGTATATGTCTGTATATGCAATATTAGTATACTACCATTATTGTTCTTTAGTCTTTGGTGTGTATATGTCTCTATATGCAATATTAGTATACTACCATTATTGTTCTTTAGTCTTTGGTGTGTATATGTCTGTATATGCAATATTAGTATACTACCATTATTGTTCTTTAGTCTTTGGTGTGTATATGTCTCTATATGCAATATTAGTATACTACCATTATTGTTCTTTAGTCTTTGGCGTGTATATGTTTTACTATATGCAATATTACTATACTACCATTATTGTTCTTTAGTCTTTGGTGTGTATATGTCTGTATATGCAATATTAGTATACTACCATTATTGTTCTTTAGTCTTTGGTGTGTATATGTCTGTATATGCAATATTACTATACTACCATTATTGTTCTTTAGTCTTTGGTGTGTATATGTCTGTATATGCAATATTAGTATACTACCATTATTGTTCTTTAGTCTTTGGTGTGTATATGTCTGTATATGCAATATTAGTATACTACCATTATTGTTCTTTAGTCTTTGGTGTGTTTATGTCTGTATATGCAATATTAGTATACTACCATTATTGTTCTTTAGTCTTTGGTGTGTATATGTCTGTATATGCAATATTAGTATACTACCATTATTGTTGTTTAGTCTTTGGTGTGTTTATGTCTGTATATGCAATATTAGTATACTACCATTATTGTTCTTTAGTCTTTGGTGTGTATATGTCTGTATATGCAATATTAGTATACTACCATTATTGTTCTTTAGTCTTTGGTGTGTTTATGTCTGTATATGCAATATTAGTATACTACCATTATTGTTCTTTAGTCTTTGGTGTGTATATGTCTGTATATGCAATATTAGTATACTACCATTATTGTTGTTTAGTCTTTGGTGTGTTTATGTCTGTATATGCAATATTAGTATACTACCATTATTGTTCTTTAGTCTTTGGTGTGTATATGTCTGTATATGCAATATTAGTATACTACCATTATTGTTCTTTAGTCTTTGGTGTGTATATGTCTGTATATGCAATATTAGTATACTACCATTATTGTTCTTTAGTCTTTGGTGTGTATATGTCTGTATATGCAATATTAGTATACTACCATTATTGTTCTTTAGTCTTTGGTGTGTATATGTCTGTATATGCAATATTAGTATACTACCATTATTGTTGTTTAGTCTTTGGTGTGTATATGTCTGTATATGCAATATTAGTATACTACCATTATTGTTCTTTAGTCTTTGGTGTGTATATGTCTGTATATGCAATATTAGTATACTACCATTATTGTTGTTTAGTCTTTGGTGTGTATATGTCTGTATATGCAATATTAGTATACTACCATTATTGTTCTTTAGTCTTTGGTGTGTATATGTCTCTATATGCAATATTAGTATACTACCATTATTGTTCTTTAGTCTTTGGTGTGTATATGTCTGTATATGCAATATTAGTATACTACCATTATTGTTCTTTAGTCTTTGGTGTGTATATGTCTCTATATGCAATATTAGTATACTACCATTATTGTTCTTTAGTCTTTGGCGTGTATATGTTTTACTATATGCAATATTACTATACTACCATTATTGTTCTTTAGTCTTTGGTGTGTATATGTCTGTATATGCAATATTAGTATACTACCATTATTGTTCTTTAGTCTTTGGTGTGTATATGTCTGTATATGCAATATTACTATACTACCATTATTGTTCTTTAGTCTTTGGTGTGTATATGTCTGTATATGCAATATTAGTATACTACCATTATTGTTCTTTAGTCTTTGGTGTGTATATGTCTGTATATGCAATATTAGTATACTACCATTATTGTTCTTTAGTCTTTGGTGTGTATATGTCTCTCTCTATATCTATCATTATACTCATTTCAGTTAATAGGTCACACCATAGATTTTTCGTATCCCTAGAGTTTGTGTGACAGGGTATCAACATTTTGAGAAGGGCAGTGATTTAGTTCTTTATTGTCAGTAATGCATGCAGGGCAGTGATTTAGTTCTTTATTGTCAGTAATGCATGCAGGGCAGTGATTTGTTTCTTTATTGTCAGTAATGCATGCAGTGTAGTGATTTACTTCTTTATTGTCAGTAATGCACGCAGGGTAGTGATTTAGTTCTTTATTGCCAGTAATGCACACAGGGCAGTGATTTAGTTCTTTATTGTCAGTAATGCATGCAGGACAGTGATTTACTTTTTATTGTCAATAATGCATGCAGGGCAGTGATTTGGTTCTTTATTGTCAGTAATGCAGGCAGGCAGGGATTTGGTTCTTTATTGTCAGTAATGCATGCAGGGCAGTGATTTAGTTCTTTATTGTCAGTAATGCACGCAGGGCAGTGATTTAGTTCTTTATTGTCAGTAATGCACGCAGGGTAGTGATTTAGTTCTTTATTGCCAGTAATGCACACAGGGCAGTGATTTAGTTCTTTATTGTCAGTAATGCATGCAGGGCAGTGATTTAGTTCTTTATTGCCAGTAATGCACGCAGGGCAGTGATTTAGTTCTTTATTGTCAGTAATGCATGCAGGGCAGTGATTTAGTTCTTTATTGCCAGTAATGCATTCAGGGCAGTGATTTAGTTATTTGTCAGTAATGTATGCAGGGCAGTGATTTACTTATTTACTGTCAGTAATGCATGCAGGGCAGTGATTTAGTTCTTTATTGCCAGTAATGCATTCAGGGCAGTGATTTAGTTCTTTGTCTGTAATGCATGCAAGGCAGTGATTTAGTTCTTTATTGTCAGTAATGCATGCAGGGCAGTGATTTACTTCTTTATTGTCAGTAATGCATGCAGGGCAGTGATTTAGTTCTTTATTGTCAGTAATGCATGCAGGGCAGTGATTTAGTTCTTTATTGTCAGTAATGCACGCAGGGCAGTGATTTAGTTCTTTATTGTCAGTAATGCACGCAGGGTAGTGATTTACTTCTTTATTGTCAGTGATGCATGCAGGGCAGTGATTTAGTTCTTTATTGTCAGTAATGCATTCAGGGCAGTGATTTAGTTCTTTGTCAGTAATGCATGCAAGGCAGTGATTTAGTTCTTTATTGTCAGTAATGCATGCAGGGCAGTGATTTACTTCTTTATTGTCAGTAATGCATGCAGGGCAGTGATTTACTTCTTTATTGTCAGTAATGCATGCAGGGCAGTGATTTACTTCTTTATTGTCAGTAATGCATGCAGGGCAGTGATTTACTTCTTTATTGACAGTAATGCATGCAGGGCAGTGATTTACTTCTTTATTGTTAGTAATGCATGCAGGGCAGTGATTTAGTTAACCCTTTTATTGTCAGTAATGCATGCAGGGTAGTGATTTAGTTAACCCCTTTATTGTCAGTAATGCATGCAGGGTAGTGATTTATTTAACCCCTTTATTGCCAGTAATCTATGCAGGGTAGTGATTTAGTCAACCCCTTTATTGTCAGTAATGCATGCAGGGTAGTGATTTAGTCAACCCCTTTATTGTCAGTAATGCATGCAGGGTAGTGATTTAGTTAACCCCTTTATTGTCAGTACTGTATGCAGGGTAGGGATTTACTTCTTTATTGCCAGTAATGTATGCTGGGTTGTGATTTAGTTAACCCCTTTATTGCCAGTAATGCATGCAGGGTAGTGATTTAGTTAACCCCTTTATTGTCAGTAGTGCATGCAGGGTAGTGATTTAGTTAACCCCTTTATTGCCAGTAATGCATGCAGGGTAGTGATTTAGTTAACCCCTTTATTGTCAGTAGTGCATGCAGGGTAGTGATTTAGTTAACCCCTTTATTGCCAGTAATGCATGCAGGGTAGTGATTTAGTCAACCCCTTTATTGTCAGTAATGCATGCAGGGTAGTGATTTAGTTAACCCCTTTATTGCCAGTAATGCATGCAGGGTAGTGATTTAGTTAACATAGCAGTGTTTAACATATTAAATGCCAGTAATGCACATAGCAGTGTTTAACATATTAATGCCACTAATGCACATAGCAGTGTTTAACATATTAAATGCCAGTAATGCACATAGCAGTGTTTAACATATTAAATACCAGTAATACACATAGCAGTGTTTAACATATTAAATGCCAGTAATGCACATAGCAGTGTTTAACATATTAAATGCCAGTAATGCACATAGCAGTGTTTAACATATTAAATACCAGTAATACACATAGCAGTGTTTAACATATTAATGCCAGTAATGCACATAGCAGTGTTTAACATATTAAATGCCAGTAATACACATAGCAGTGTTTAACATATTAAATGCCAGTAATGCACATAGCAGTGTTTAACATATTAAATGCCAGTAATGCACATAGCAGTGTTTAACATATTAAATGCCAGTAATGCACATAGCAGTGTTTAACATATTAAATGCCAGTAATACACATAGCAGTGTTTAACATATTAAATGCCAGTAATACACATAGCAGTGTTTAACATATTAAATGCTAATAATGCACATAGCAGTGTTTAAAGGGCCATAATACACAAATGTTGAAACACTTGAAAGTGATGCATCATAACTGTTAAAAGCTGACTAGAAAATATCACCTGAACATCTCTATGTAAAAAAAGAAAGATATTTTACCTCACAAGTTCCTCAGTAGCCACATCCTATTGTAATGGATTTCTAAGCAGCAAATCAGCATGTCTGTCCCGGGACAGTGGAAGGGTTGAGCCTTGTGCACTCTTATGTTATTTCCCTATTCAGTGTAAGGAAGTTTACAATGAGATCACAGTAAAAGAGTTCATGACCTCAGCACTGCTGATGCTGATTGGCTGCTGTTCATTTCTTCATTATTATTTTTTTTTACCTGCAGCTGGGCAGCAGCTGAGTATAACTTTTTACACAGAACTTACTCTGCTGAGCTGAGCAGATTGTGAGGTAAAATATCTTCCTTTTTACATAGAGATGCTCAGGTGATATTTTCCTGTCAGCTTTTTACAGTTATACTGCATCAGTTTCAAGTGATTTATCTTATGAGTATTATGTCCCTTTAACATATTAAATGCCAGTGTTGCACATAGCAGTGATTGTAACCTATCCAATGCCGGTAATGCACATAGCAGTGATTTGTAACCTATCCAATGCCAGTAATGCACATAGCAGTGATTTGTAACGTATCCAATGCCAGTAATGCATACAGCAGTGATTGTAACCTATCCCAATGCCAGTAATGCACATAGCAGTGATTGTAACCTATCCAATGCCAGTGATGCACATAGCAGTGATTGTAACCTATCTAATGCCAGTGATGCACATAGCAGTGATTGCAACCTATCCAATGCCAGTAATGCACATAGCAGTGATTGCAACCTATCCAATGTCAGTAATGCACATAGCAGTGATTGTAACCTATCTAATGCCAGTGATGCACATAGCAGTGATTGTAACATATCCAATGCCAGTGATGCACATAGCAGTGATTGTAACCTATCCAATGCCAGTGATGCACATAGCAGTGATTGTAACCTATCCAATGCCAGTGATGCACATAGCAGTGATTGTAACCTATCCAATGCCAGTGATGCACATAGCAGTGATTGTAACCTATCCAATGCCAGTGATGCACATAGCAGTGATTGTAACCTATCCAATGCCAGTAATGCTCATATCAGTGATTGTAACCTATCCAATGCCAGTAATGCATATAGCAGTGATTGTAACCTATCCAATGCCAGTAATGCATATAGCAGTGATTGTAACCTATCCAATGCCAGTAATGCACACACAGCAGTGATTTTTAACCTATCCAATGCCAGTGATGCACATAGCAGTGATTGTAACCTATCCAATGCCAGTAATGCACATATCAGTGATTTGTAACCTATCCAATGCCAGTAAGGCATATAGCAGTGATTGTAACCTATCCAATGCCAGTAATGCACACAGCAGTGATTTGTAACCTATCCAATGCCAGTAATGCACATAGCAGTGATTTGTAACCTATCTAATGCCAGTAATGTATATAGCAGTGATTTGTAACCTATCCAATGCCAGTCATGCACATAGCAGTGATTTGTAACCTATCTAATGCCAGTAATGCATATAGCAGTGATTTGTAACCTACCCAGTGCCAGTAATGCACATAGCAGTGATTTGTAACCTATCCAATGCCAGTAATGCACATAGCAGTGATTTGTAACCTATCTAATGCCAGTAATGCATATAGCAGTGATTTGTAACCTATCCAATGCCAGTAATACACATATCAGTGATTTGTAACCTATCCAATACCAGTCATGCACATAGCAGTGATTTGTAACCTATCCAATGCCAGTAATGCACATAGCAGTGATTTGTAACCTATCCAATGCCAGTAATGCACATAGCAGTGATTTGTAACCTATCTAATGCGAGTAATGCATATAACAGTGATTAGTAACCTATCCAATACCAGTAATGCACACAACAGTGATTTGTAGCCTATCTAGTGCCAGTAATACACACAGCAGTGATTTGTAACCTATCCCATGCCAGTAATGCACATAGCAGTGATTTGTAACTTATCCAATGTCAGTAATGCACACACAGCAGTGATTTTAACCCTTCAGTGCCAGTATTGTACACACTGGAGTGATTTTTAACATGCAAGCACATCAGTGATTATTATTACAGGTAGAAACCCCTTTATCCAAACTACTTGGGACCAGGAAAGGTTTTAGATTTCTGAATCATTTGGATTTAGGAATATTTGCATATATTCCTTTAAATGTTCCTTGAAGACTTTTTTGTTCAGAGAAGCCGACCACCCAACTCAATAATAAATTAATTTCACTTACCTAACATTTCCCTCATCTAACTCTGTATTTACATGTTTCTCAATCTTGCAGTCCTCACCTCCTGTTTCTCAACCTCCTACCCTTCTAGATTGTAAATTCCCACGGGAACAGGGCCCTCAATCCCTCCTGTATGTGTTTGTAAATTTTGTCCTGTCTCTTACAAGTCTTGTATTGTTTTATTTAAATGAATTGCATCCATGGACAGCGCTGCAGAATATGTTGGCGCTATATAAATAAAGGATAATAAATAATAATAATAATAATAATAACAATAATAACAATAACAATAATAACACTAATAATAATAACAATAATAATAATAACAATAATAATAATAATAATAATAATAATATATATTTGCATTTGGATAGGGGATGGGACTAAGTGTAAACCACATCTTAAGCCATTTAGGTAATATTTACTTGTCATAATTCAGCTTATACATGTAACCTAAACTGGCCCATATTTAGTTCAGCACCCTGGGTAGTGCTTGCCGATTGATGGCTAAATGTAGCCAGCTCCTAAGCTTACATTCCTGCTTTTTCAAATAAAGATACTAAGAGAATGAAGAAAAATTGATAATAGGAGAAAATGAGAAAGTTGCTTAAAATTGCTGCTCTATCTGAATCATGACAGAAAAATTTGGGTTCAGTGTCCATTTAAACTGCTTCTCTGTTATTCTGTGTTACTTCTTCACAGGTGTAAACATAAAAGAAGGAATTTCACGCCCTGCTTATCAGTTCTACAAGGAAGTACAGTAATGTATTGAAAACGACCTTGTAGGTAAATCACCTCATTTCTTTCTTTTTTTGTACAAACACAGAATATATAAGGAAGCTAAGTACAGTACAGAGCACATTGTATAGTCAGGGGCTGTGCACCCCAACATCATCTGCAGCGTACAGCTGTGTCACCAACTTGCTCCCAACTCACTTCCTCTTTACAAGCCGCAGCAGGAAAATGACAAGGGAGTTGCCCAAAATACCAGAAAATGCTTCCTCCCCCCTCCTGCGGCCGACCTGCAGCCACTGCTGGAAATTACTTTATTATTCTTACTGTCATTTTTATTGTTAATATATTATTTTTAGAGTTATTGTTATTTATTATTACTATACTTTTATCTTTGTTACCCATGGACAGCGCTGCGGAATCAGTTGGCGCTTTATAAATAAAGAATAATAATAATTATTAGTGGTAATTATTAGTGTTTCTGTAATTGTAAATATACATTATTATTATTAATAATAAAAATATATTATTATTATTACAATTATTGTTAGTAATTATTATTGTTACTGTAATTGTTATTATTAATATATTATTATAATATTATTATTTCTATTATTATTATTATTATTATTATTATATTATTATTGTTATTAATTATTATTAGTAGTAGTAATTATTAGTGTTACTGTAATTGCTATTGTTAATATACATTATTTTTATTAATTATGTATTATGTTTATTATTATTGGTAATTATTATTATTGTTATTAATTATTAGTAGTATATTATTGTTACTGTCATTGCTATTATTATTATTATTATTATAATATTATTTGTATTATTATTATTATTATTGTTATTAATTATTATTATTAGTAACTATTATTGTTACTGTAATTGTTATTATTGTTGGTAATAATTATTATTAGTAGTAATTATTATTACTGTAATTTGTATTATTATATTATTATAATATTATTATTTGTATTATTATTATTAGTAACAATTATTGTTACTGTAATTGTTGTTATTGGTAATAATTACTATTAATAGTAATTATTATTGTTACTGTAATTGTTTTTATTGGTATTTATTATTATTATTAATATATTATTTTATTATTATTATTAATATATTATTATTTTTATTATTATTAATAAAAACAAATAGTTATTAAAGGGCCAGTAAACCCACCAAATAATGTTATATAATTGTGCACATAGTGCATAATTATATAACATTAGGTTAATGCCAGCTTTCTAAATCAAAGTATGTCACAGATATTTTCCGACGAAAATTTATTTTACAGACTGCCGCTCCTGGCTCTACTGAGTGGGTAGTTTTTTTTCTAAACGCATCAGGCACGCTGTCTAGTCAGAGCCGGCTCGATTGCGCCATTAAAATGAATGTAGTTCGCTCCCGCTCTGGTCTGCTAGCGGGAGTGAGCTACATTCATTTTAATGGCGCAATCGGTAACTTTTCATTTGATGAATGGAATCTAAAGTTTACATATACCCACAGTGCCACTGAGGTCTCCTTTCTGGATTTGTATATCATTAATGTTCATAATGAATTGAAATCAGCTACCTTTTGTAAAGAAACAGCAGGAAATGCATTGCTCTCCTTTAATAGTAATCACCCCAGAAATCTGATCCAAAATATACCCTATGGACAGTATCTCAGACATAGAAGGAACTGCACTGACTTTGAGCAATTTAAAGATGAGGAAATAAATTTAAAAAAACGCTTCAAAGAGAGGGGATATTCCCAACAAAGTTTGAAAAAAGCCTTTGACAAATCCAAAAATAAAAGCAAAGATGAATACTATATGGTGACATCAAAGATGACTGTAAACCAAACCAAGATCTAACCAGATTTATAAGTACATACAAAAATAGATGGCAGGATATACGTGCCATTCTTAAAAAAAACATTGGTATGTCTTAATGGCAGATTCTACTATTTCGAGGTTTGTTGGGAATACACCCTTAATGACCCCAAAATGAGCTCCTAACTTAAGGGACAGACTAGTATATAGCACCTAAAAAAACAAATGATGGAGATTGGCTAAGGGGCAAAAAGGAGAGAAGGTAACCTTAGGTGCTCACATTGTTCAGTATGCAGCAATATGATAGTAGGCAAAGATTTTGTTGACAAAAATGGCACTTATAAAGTTAGGGGTCATATCACCTGTAAAAGTGAGGGTGTTATTTACATGTTTGTTTGTGACTGCCCAATGTACTACACAGGTAAAACCTACAGAGAACTAAAGGAGAGGATTAAGGAGCACAAGAAGGACATACAAAATAAATGTATCAAGAGTAGTAGTGTAGCAAGGCACTTTTTAGACCGCCATTCAAGCAATAGGAATATTTTGAAATTTAAAGGTCTTGAAATTGTTGATTTGAAAAACAGGGGAGGAAATTTGGATAAAATCCTGTTGCAGAAGGAGTGCAATGGATATATAACATTAAGAGCCTCAAGCCAAATGGGCTAAATGAGGATATAAATTTTGCACCATTTTTGGGAGACTAAATTATTCTCAAATTTTGGTTTCCTTTAGGGAGTACGTCTGTGTTTTACTCAATTATGTTAGCTAGATATTGGACACTGAGTAAAGATATGGGACACCTGCCCCTTTGCTGACAGACGCTATATGGTATAGGGAATCAAAATGAGATAACTGAGCTCCACCCTAACATGTAACGCATTTGTATCTCCTATTTTCCCTAAAATCTATCTCTTTTATATAATTATGATCTGCAATATTCATTTATTTTGAAAGAAAAAAATAATGAGATTGACCATTCACTTTCATATTAGCTCTTACATATTTGCCAAACAAAACCTTTTAACTGAGTTGGTTCTATATGTATAATGAAATAGCGAATAATGTATATATTGTATATTAATCAGCAAATCAGTATAAAAATTGTACAACTAACATTTCACCAATGGTTAAACTAATAGGCAGATTCTCATACTTTTAAAAGGTAAAGGGCTGAGGGCCCAAACAGATTCAAGCCAGATGAAGCCTTGATACACAAAGGTGAAACGCGCATAGCTGTGTGTTTGTCGGTGGTGAGATCTGCTGTTCACCGCCGATGGTAATTCTCAGTCCGTTGCTGTTGTGGCTGATGGTTCCCCTGAAGGCGTGCAATATGCACTAAGTGCCTTCCTTCGAAAGCTATATGTTCCTGTTAAGCTACCAGAAAAGTGGTTGGATTCCCTTCAACTCCTATTGATTCCCATAATTCCCTGAGACAGGCTGACCAGGCGGTCATGTGAGTATAAAAGTCGGGCTGCATCAAACTTCAGTGCCTTAAGACTCACAAAGATATAAAGGTATGAGCTTTTAACTTTACTACAAGAAAGTTACATAAGGGAATATGGATTACAAATGTTATTGGTAAAACGGCTTTACCTATTAACCCAAGAAGGGACTGACTAAACCTCTGTGGATGGCTGATACATTCAGGTCTTTAACTAGTACACACAATATTGCCGGTTTGCAATAATACAGTATAACTAAGTGTGTAACAAATTTAGAAACAGCATCTTTCTATTGGAACATTTATATCAGCTCTTTGGCTACAAACTGTGAAATTGATTTTGTTATACATTTTATTTAACAGTATTTGACTATTGTATCATGTACTGCTGATTTGTTCTTGTTGGAATTATTTAATTGCAGTAAAATACCTGTTGCTAGACAAATAGTGGTCTATTTATCTTTTTTCTTTTCTCTCTCTCATATATATATATATATATATATATATATATATATATATATATATATATATATATATATATATATACTCACCGGCCAATTTATTAAGTACACCTTGCTAGTACCGGGTTGGACCCCCTTTTGCCTTCAGGACTGCCTTAATTCTTCGTGGCATAGATTCAACAATGTGTTGGAAACATTCCTCAGAGATTTAGGTCCATATTGGTCCATATTGACATGATATCATCACATGATATCATCACGCAGTTGCTACAGATTTGTATGATGCAAATCTCCCGTTCCACCACATCCTAAAGTTGCTCTATTGGATTGAGATCTGGTGACTGTGGATGCCATTGGAGCACAGTGAACTCATTGTCATGTTCAAGAAACCAGTTTGAGATGATTTGAGCTTTATGACAAGGTGCATTATCCTGCTGGAAGTAGCCATCAGAAGATGGGTACACTGTAGTCATAAAGGGATGAACATGGTAAGCAACAATATTCAGGCAGGCCGTGGCATTTAAACAATGCTTAATTGGTACTAAGGGGCCAAAGTGTGCCAAGAAAATATCCCTCACACCATTACACCACCACCACCAGCCTGAACCGTTGATACAAGGCAGGATGGATCCATGCTTTCATGTTGTTTACAACAAATTCTGAACTTACCATCTGAATGCTGCAGATAAAATAAAGACTCATCAGACCAGCCAACGTCCCTTTATTTTAACTTTATCGCAGCGTAGGGCCCCTCCCACTTCCTCCAGCCTCCCCTGCTGGGCCACCCACCCGCCACCGACTCCCCCCTACACCTCCCGCCAGCACCAGGAGAAGATCTTTACAGACGGTGATACACACAGTGTCACTGTCTGTAACAATCAGGCATCTGCCTTCATATAGAGGCGTAGCACTGATCGCGCTCCGGCTCCATATGTGGCAGATGCCTGAAGCTTCAGGAGTTCCAGATCTCAGCCGAGATTGCTGGAGCATCCTGAAGCGACTAAGTATATATACGTGTTGCAGTACGATAGCTAAAGTACTTCACAATGTATATATACGTCAGATTGGGTGAAGGGGTTAAACTTCTATATTGTATGTGAATCATGAACGTTTTATTTTGACTGTCCCTTTAATATTGCTCTTTTGTACGCTGGGTTGGTTTCTTTTGCAAGATGTACTGAGTCCACGGATTCATCCTAACTTGTGGGATATTGTCCTTCCTGACAGGAAGTAGCAAAGAGAGCACCACAACAGAGCTGTCTATATAGCTCCCCCCTTAACTCCACCCCCCAGTCATTCTCTTTGCTGGCTCTAAGCAGGAAGAGTAAAGAGAAGAGGTGTTAAACTGTTAGTTTTTATTTCATCTTCAATCAAGAGTTTGTTATTTTTAAATGGTACCGGTGTTGTACTATTTGCTCTCAGGCAGGACATAGATGAAGATTTCTGCCTGGAGGATGATGATCTTAGCATTTGTAACTAAGGTCCACTCCCACATGAGCTGAGGAGTACAGATAAACTTCAGTGTGACGAACGGTTTCTTGCTGTACAACAATGAGGTATGTTCAGTCATATTTTCTGCAGGGACTGTGTTAACTCAGAAAGGCTGACAGTATCCCCATTAGGGGAAGGGTAAGCAGTAATCCTAGTGTTATCAGAGGTTTTTACTAGCTTGCATAAAGGGTTCATTTCTCTTACTTGGTGTATTCAGTCCACTGATTCATCCTTACTTGTGGGATATTCTCAATCCCTACAGGAAGTGGCAAAGAGAGCACACAGCAAAGCTGTCCATATAGCTCCCCTCAGGCTCCGCCCCCCCAGTCATTCTCTTTGCCGCTCTAACAAGTAGCATCTCCACGGGAGGGTAAAGAGTATGTGGTGTTAGATTTGTAGTTTTTATTTCTTCAATCAAGAGTTTGTTATTTTAACCCCTTAATGACCGAGAACGTGCAGGGTACGTCCTCAATAAAAAGGCAGTTAACGCCTGAGGACGTACCCTGCACGTCCTCGGTGTGGAAAGCAGCTGGAAGCGATCCTGCTTGCTTCCAGCTGCTTTCCGGTTATTGCAGTGATGCCTCGATATGGAGGCATCCTGCAATAACCTTACATGGCCATCCGATGCAGAGAGAGCCACTCTGTGGCCCTCTCTGCACCGGACATCGATGACCGGTATCGTTGGTGGGTGGGAGCCGACTTAGGAGGCGGGTGGGCGGCCATCGGTGTGCCGCGTGACGTCAAGGGGGGCGGGATCGGGGGCGGGACCGTCTGGGGGCGCGCGCGCGTGCACTGAGGGTGGCGGGCGGGCGCGTGCACGGGGCGGGAGCGGGTGGGAACCGCTACACTACGGAAAATGTTTTAATAAAAGTGGCCTAATCTTGTTTGTGCAAAAGCACAAAAAGAGATTGTGGAGGGGTGGGGGGTTGGTTTTGTGTGGGGGGGAAGCTACACTACAGAAAAGTTTAACAAATGTTAAAAAAATAACATTTTTTTCTTCTAAACTGGGTACTGGCAGACAGCTGCCAGTACCCAAGATGGCGCCCATTAAGTTAGAGTGGGAGGGTTATAGAGCTGTTTGGGGGGGATCAGTGAGGTTGGGGGCTAAGGGGGGATTGTACACAGCAGCATATGTAAATATGCTTTTTTTTTTTAAAAAAAAAACAAAAAAAACAAAACAAATATAGCTTTTATTTTAGTACTGGCAGACTTTCTGCCAGTACTTAAGATGGCGGGGACAATTGTGGGGTGGGGGTGGGAAGAGAGCTGTTTGGGAGGGATCAGGGGGTCTGATGTTTCAGGTGGGAGGCTGAGCTCTACACTAAATCTAATATTAACCCTGCAAGCTCCCTACAAGCTACCTAATTAACCCCTTCACTGCAAGCCATAATACACGTGTGATGCGCAGCGGCATTTAGCGGCCTTCTAAATACCAAAAAGCAATGCCAAAGCCATATATGTCTGCTATTTCTGAACAAAAGGGATCCAGAGAAGCATTTACAACCATTTGTGCCATAACTGCACAAGCTGTTTGTATGATTTCAGTGAGAAACCTAAAATTGTGAAACATTTAACGTTTTTTTTTAATTTGATCGCATTTGGTGGTGAAATGGTGGCATGAAATATACCAAAATGGGCCAAGATCAATACTTGGGGTTGTCTACTACACTACACTAAAACTAAAATTACCCCAAAAAGCTCCCTACATGCTCCCTAATTAACCCCTTCACTGCTGGGCATAATACACGTGTGGTGCGCAGTGGCATTCTAATTACCAAAAAGCAACGCCAAAGCCATATATGTCTGCTATTTCTGAACAAAGGGGATCCCAGAGAAAAATGTACAACCATTTATGCCATAATTGCACTAGCTGTTTGTAAATAATTTCAGTGAGAAACCTAAAGTTTGTGAAAAAAATTGTGAAAAAGTGAACGATTTTTTTTATTTGATCGCATTTGGCGGTGAAATGGTGGCATGAAATATACCAAAATGGGCCTAGATCCTTTGGGTTGTCTACTAAAAAAAAAAATATACATGTCAATGGATATTCAGAGATCCCTAAAAGATATCAGTGTTCTAATGTAACTAGCGCTAATTTTGAAAAAAAAAAATGGTTTGGAAATAGCAAAGTGCTACTTGTATTTATGGCCCTATAACTTGAAAAAAAAGCAAAGAACATGTAAACATTGGGTATTTCTAAACTCAGGACAAAATTTAGAAACTATTTAGCATAGGTGTTTTTTGGTGGTTGTAGATATGTAACAGATTTTGGGGGTCAAAGTTAGAAAAAGTGGGGGGGTTTTCAATTTTTCCTCATATTTTATAATTTTTTTTATAGTAAATTATAAGATATGATGAAAATAATGGTATCTTTAGAAAGTCCATTTAATGGCGAGAAAAACGGTATATAATATGTGTGGGTAAAGTAAATGAGGAAGAGGAAAATTTCAGCTAAACACAAACACCGCAGAAATGTAAAAATAGCCTTGGTCCCAAACGGACAGAAAATGGAAAAGTGCTGTGGTCATTAAGGGGTTAAAATAGTGCCGGTTTGTACTATTTACTCTGAGGCAGAAAGTGATGAAGATTTCTACTGAGAGGAAAAAGATATTAGCATGTTGTAACTTAAATCCATTGCTGTTTTCACACAGGACTATTGAGTACCGGAGAACTTCAGTTGGGGGGAACAGTTTGCAGGCTTATACTGCTTAAGGTATGTTCAGTCATTTTTTCTAACAAGACTTGCTAGTGCTAGAAGACTGACAGAAACCCCATGAGGGAAGGTAAGCCATTTTCTGAGACACAGTATAGAATGATGGCTTCAGTTAAGGGCTTTAATACTGACAGACACTGTGATGGGCTAAATCGATTACTTTATTAGGGTAATCTTATGTTTATTAAGCATTTTTAGACGTTGAAAACACTTTTTGGGGACTTTTTTACGCCTGGCATTTTGTAAGACAGCTAATCTGACTCAGAAAGGCCCCATACCTCTGGAGTAATGAATGAGGGGGCCTCATTTTCGCGCCTCAATTGCGCAGTTGATTTGCAACACAGCTCCATGCAGCTTCATGTGCAGAGCCTTAAGAGTACAGGAGGACTTCAGGGAGGCTTAATTTACACCTGCAATTAACCCTAAAGGAAGGTAAAGCCACAGCAAAGACTGTGGCATCGTACTGTAGTGGGTTAAACCGGGTGTTTACTTCATTTTGCTCCGGTTTGGGCATTAAGGGGTTAAATGATTTGAAAATTTGTGTGCAATCATTTCAAGGCATTAGGATCGGATGTTTTTTGATGATTTGGTAAAAAAGTGTGTGACTTTTATTATTTAAAGAGACAGTAACGTTTTTTCAAAAAGTATTTTTTTCAATATTTTAGTGTTGTCTGAGTCTGTCAAACATGTCTGAGCCTTCAGATAGACCTTGTTCTTTATGTTCAAAAGCCATGGCAGTACCCCCATTACATTTATGTTTAAAGTGTGCAAAAACATCTAAGCATTTTAAAGATCATCCAGTGACAATTAAAAATGCTGCCCAAGATGATTCCTTAACGGAGGGTAATGAGGATAGTCCTTCTTCCTCCCCCCACGTGTCTACACCAGTTACGCCCGCGCAAGCGATGAATAGTACCTCTAGCGCATTGGCCCTATTACTTTACAACAATTAGCAGCAGTAATGGATAATTCACTTGCAGCATTTTTATCCAAACTGCCAGTTTTTCCAAGAAAGCGCGATAGCTTTGGATAATTTATCTGTAGTACCCTCACAAAACTCAGAGGTAGCAATGAGGGAAGGTCTGTCTGAGGGAGAAATTTCTGACACAGGAAAAGTTTCTCAACAGGCAGAGTCAGATTCCTTAGCGTTTACATTTAAGCTGGAACACCTCCGCGTCCTGCTTAAGGAGGTGTTGGCTACGCTGGATGATTGTGACCCCATGGTGGTCCCTGAAAAATTGTGTAAAATGGACAGATTTTTAGAGGTCCCTGTATACACTGAGGCATTTCCGATCCCAAAGAGGGTGGCGGATATTGTGACTAAGGAGTGGGAGAGACCAGGGGTACCCTTTGTTCCCCCACCTATCTTTAAGAAAATTTTCCCCATAAACGACCCTAGGCGGGACGCGTGGCAGACGGTCCCTAAGGTAGAGGGGGCTGTTTCAACACTGGCTAAGCGTACAACTATACCAATAGAGGACAGTTGTGCTTTCAAAGATCCTATGGATAAAAAATTAGAAGGATTGCTGAAAAAAATTTTTGTTCAGCAAGGTTTTCTGCTTCAACCAATTGCTTGCATTATTCCGGTAACTACTGCAGCGGCTTTTTGGTTCGAGGCCCTGGAGGAGTCGCTCCAGAGGGAGACTTCATACGATGAGGTCATAGATAGAATTCATGCTTTAAAGCTGGCTAATTCTTTTATCACTGATGCCGCTCTCCAATTAGCTAAACTAGCGGCGAAAAACTCAGGTTTTGCCATCATGGCGCGAAGAGCGCTTTGGCTCAAATCGTGGTCGGCGGATGTGTCGTCCAAAACAAAACTGTTAAATATTCCCTTCAAGGGGAAAACCCTATTCGGCCCAGAACTGAAAGAAATTATTTCAGATATCACTGGGGGCAAGGGCCATGCCCTTCAACAAGATAGGCAGTTTAAGGCCAAAAACAAGGCTAATTTTCGCTCCTTTCGCAAATTCAGGAGCGGACCTGCTGCAACCTCTGCTGCCGCAAAGCAAGATAAAGCTTTCCAGCCCAAAGTAACCTGGAAACCCTTGCAGGGCTGGAATAAGGGTAAACAGGCCAAGAAGCCTGCTCCTGCTACCAAGACAGCATGAAGGGGTAGCCCCCGATCCGGGATCGGATTTGGTAGGGGGCAGACTTTCTCTCTTTGCTCAGGCTTGGGCAAGAGACGTTCCGGATCCCTGGGCATTAGAAATAGTTGCTCAGGGGTACCTTCTAGAATTCAAGGATTCTCCCCCAAGGGGAAGGTTCCACATTTCTCATTTGTCTTCAGACCAAACAAAGAAACTGGCGTTCTTACGCTGTGTAGAAGATCTACTAAAAATGGGAGTGATACACCCAGTTCCAATTGCAGAACAGGGACTGGGCTTTTACTCAAACCTGTTTGTATTTCCCAAAAAAGAGGGAACTTTCAGGCCAATCCTGGATCTAAAAATTCTAAACAAATTCCTCAGAGTTCCGTCTTTCAAGATGGAAACCATTCGGACAATCTTGCCGATGATCCAGGGAGGTCAATATATGACTACCGTGGATCTAAAGGATGCGTACCTACATATTCCTATCCACAAAGATCACCATCAGTTCCTAAGGTTTGCCTTTCTGGACAAACATTACCAGTTCGTGGCCCTTCCTTTCGGGTTGGCCACCGCTCCCAGAATTTTCACAAAGGTGCTAGGGTCCCTTCTAGCGGTTCTAAGACCGCGGAGCATTGCAGTAGCACCTTACCTAGACGACATATTAATACATGCGTCGTCCTTTCACAGAGTCAAGGCTCATACGGACATCGTTCTGGCCTTTCTAAGGTCTCACGGGTGGAAGGTGAACGCAGAAAAGAGTTCTCTGTCCCCGCTCACAAGGGTTCCCTTTCTGGGAACAATAATAGACTCGGTAGAAATGAAAATCTTTCTGACAGAGGTCAGGAAGTCAAAACTGCTGAATACTTGCCGAGTTCTTCATTCCATTCCTCGGCCTTCCGTGGCTCAGTGCATGGAAGTAATTGGTTTAATGGTTGCGGCAATGGACGTAGTCCCTTTCGCCCGAATCCATCTCAGACCACTGCAGCTGTGCATGCTCAAACAATGGAGTGGAGATTACACGGATTTGTCTCCTCAAATTCAAATGGATCAAAAAACCAGAGACTCTTTTCTCTGGTGGTTGTCTCAAGATCACCTGTCTCAGGGAATGAGTTTCCGCAGACCAGAGTGGATCATTGTCACGACCAATGTCAGTCTGGTAGGCTGGGGTGTGGTCTGGAACTCCCTGAAGGCTCAGGGACTATGGTCTCGGGAAGAATCTCTTCTCCCGATAAACATTTCGGAGCTGAGAGCGATATTCAATACGCTCCAGGCGTGGCCTCAACTAGCAGAGGCCAAATTCATCAGATTTCAGTCGGACAACATCACGACTGTGGCGTACATCACTCATCAGGGAGGAACAAAGAGTTCCCTAGCGATGAAGGAAGTATCCAAGATTATCAAATGGGCGGAGGATCACTCCTGCCATCTATCTGCAATTCACACTTTCCATCTGGGGGAGTGGGAACTCCACCCGGAGGTTTTTGCTCAGCTGAATCAGCTTTGGGGCATTCCAGAGTTGGATCTGATGGCGTCCCGTCAGAACACCAAACTTCCCCTTTACGGATCCAGATCCAGGAATCCCAAGGCGGCATTGATAGATGCATTAATAGCGCCTTGGTCATTCAGTCTAGCTTATGTCTTTCCACCGTTTCCTCTTCTCCCTCGACTAATAGCCAGAATCAAACAGGAGAAGGCTTCTGTAATTCTGATAGCGCCTGCGTGGCCACGCAGGACTTGGTATGCAGACCTAGTGGACATGTCATCGGTCCCACCTTGGAAACTGCCATCGAGGCAGGATCTTCTAATTCAAGGTCCTTTCAAGCATCCAAATCTAGTTTCTCTGCAACTGACTGCTTGGAGATTGAACGCTTAATCCTAGCTAAGCGGGGTTTCTCTGATTCAGTTATAGATACTCTGATACAGGCCAGAAAGCCTGTCACCAGGAAAATTTACCATAAGATATGGCGGAAATATCTTTGCTGGTGTGAATCCAAGGGTTACTCATGGAGTAAGGTTAGGATTCCAAGGATATTGTATTTTCTCCATGAAGGTTTGGAGAAAGGTCTGTCAGCTAGTTCCTTAAAGGGACAGATATCTGCTCTGTCTATTCTGTTACACAAGCGTCTGGCAGCTGTACCAGACGTTCAGGCGTTTGCACAGGCCCTAGTTAGAATCAAGCCTGTCTACAGACCTGTGGCTCCTCCATGGAGTCTAAATTTAGTTCTTTCAGTTCTTCAAGGGGTTCCGTTTGAACCTTTGCATTCCATAGATATCAAGTTATTATCTTGGAAAGTTTTGTTTTTAGTAGCTATTTCTTCTGCTCGAAGAGTTTCAGAATTGTCTGCTTTGCAGTGTGATTCACCCTATCTGGTGTTCCATGCAGATAAGGTTGTTTTGCGTACTAAACCTGGTTTCCTTCCAAAGGTGGTTTCTAATAAGAATATTAACCAGGAAATCATTGTTCCTTCTCTGTGCCCTAATCCAGTTTCTAAGACGGAACGACTGTTGCACAATCTTGATGTGGTTCGTGCTTTAAAGTTCTATTTAAAAGCAACTAAAGATTTCAGACAAACATCATCCTTGTTTGTTGTGTATTCTGGTAAGAGGAGAGGTCAGAAAGCGACTGCTACCTCTCTTTCATTCTGGCTGAAAAGCATCATCCGATTGGCTTATGAGACTGCTGGAAAGCAGCCTCCTGAACGAATTACAGCTCATTCCACCAGAGCTGAGGCTTCCACATGGGCTTTCAAGAATGAGGCTTCTGTTGAACAGATTTGTAAGGCAGCGACTTGGTCTTCACTGCATACATTCGCCAAATTTTATAAATTCGATACTTTTGCTTCTTCAGAGGCTATTTTTGGGAGAAAGGTTTTACAAGCAGTGGTGCCTTCCGTTTAGGTTACCTGACTTGTTCCCTCCCTTCATCCGTGTCCTATTGCTTTGGTATTGGTATCCCACAAGTAAGGATGAATCCGTGGACTGAATACACCAAGTAAGAGAAAACAGAATTTATGCTTACCTGATAGATTACTTTCTCTTACAGGTGTATTCAGTCCACGGCCCACCCTGATATTTAAGTCAGGTTCAAATTTACTTTACAATCACCACTGCACCCTATGGTTCTCCTTTTTCTCCTAACCATCGGTCGAATGACTGGGGGGGTGGAGCCTGAGGGGAGCTATATGGACAGCTTTGCTGTGTGCTCTCTTTGCCACTTCCTGTAGGGATTGAGAATATCCCACAAGTAAGGATGAATCCGTGGACTGAATACACCTGTAAGAGAAAGTAATTTATCAGGTAAGCATAAATTCTGTTTTTTTGTGGGCACTCAGTTTGTTATGTGAATTTGGGACAAACGTTTTTGTGTCTGGGAGTAACGTTTTCTGTTTTATGGGACATTTGCTTGAGGGTTCTTTGGGGTTGTTTATAACCCACCTGGCTTTCAGGCAGGGTTTGTTAGTTTTGTGTAGGCCCCAGCAACATCGAGTGAGGTGGGCGGGGCCTTCATTTACAAGCAGCAAGCAACTTCTCCTGAGGTCCTGATAGTCTTCTCAGGGACTAATTGAAGCTTTAAACCCCATATTATCGCTTCCTAAAGGCAGGCTGTTTTTTTCATTTGGGGGTCTATTGCTTTTTTACTTGTGGTGCAATCCTTCTAAAGCTTAGTGGGTACACTGTTAAAATTTCGGAATTTTTGAAGCAATTTTAACCTGTTTTGCAGTTTGTGTATGCCTTTTTTTTCTCTTAAAGGTACAGTACCGTTTTTGCTAATTGTGTTTTTTTCATTAAATAAAGTGTTTTCCAAGCTTGCTTGCTTCATTACTAGCCTGTTAAACATGTCTGACACTGAGGAAACTCATTGTTCAATTTGTTAAGAAGCCATTGTGGAACCCCCTCTAAGAATGTGTCCCAATTGTACTGATATGTCTATAAATTGCAAACAGCATATTTTGACTTATAAGAATTTGGCATTAAATGATGCTCAGACAGAAGGAAATCAGGTTTCGCCATCTAGTTCTCCCCAAGTGTCACAACCAGTTACGCCCGCACAAGCGACACCAAGTACTTCTAGTGCGTCTAATTCTTTCACCTTGCAAGATATGGCTTCAGTTATGAATACTACCCTCACAGAGGTTTTATCTAAACTGCCAGGGTTGCAAGAGAAGCGCAGTAGCTCTGGGTTAAGAACAAATGCTGAGCCTTCTGACGCTTTAGTAGCCGTATCCGATATTCCCTCACAATGTTCTGAGGTAGGGATGAGGGATTTGCTGTCTGAGGGAGAGATTTCTGATTCAGGAAAGATGTTCCCTCAGACAGATTCAGATATGACGGCATTTAAATTTAAGCTAGAGCACCTCCGTTTATTGCTCAGGGAGGTTTTAGCTACTCTGGATGATTGTGACCCTATTGTCGTTCCAGAGAAATTGTGTAAAATGGACAAATATTTAGAGGTTCCTTTTTACACTGATGTTTTTCCGGTCCCTAAGAGGATTTCGGACATTGTTACTAAGGAGTGGGATAGACCAGGTATTCCGTTCGCTCCCCCTCCTGTTTTTAAGAAAATGTTCCCCATTTCTGACACCATAAAGAACTCATGGCAGATGGTCCCTAAGGTGGAGGGAGCTATTTCTACTCTGGCTAAGCGTACAACTATACCTATTGAAGACAGTTGTGCTTTCATTGATCCTATGGATAAAAAGTTAGAGGGTCTCCTAAAGAAAATTTTTGTTCATCAGGGTTTTCTTCTTCAACCTATAGCGTGCATTGTTCCGGTAACCACTGCAGCTGCTTTTTGGTTTGAGGCTCTAGAAGAGGCTCTTCAGATGGAGACCCCACTAGATGATATTTTGGACAGAATTAAGGCCCTTAAGTTGGCTAATTCTTTTATTACAGACGCCGCTTTTCATCTTGCTAAGTTAGCGGCAAAGAATTCAGGTTTTGCCATTTTTGCTCGAAGAGCGTTATGGCTTAAGTCCTGGTCAGCTGATGTGTCATCTAAATCTAAGCTTTTGACCATCCCTTTCAAAGGTAAGACCCTATTCGGGCCTGCACTGAAAGAGATCATTTCAGACATCACTGGAGGGAAGGGTCATGCCCTCCCTCAAGATAAGAAGACAAGGACTAAACAAAATAAATTTCGTTCCTTTCGAAACTTCAAGGGTGGTCCCGCTTCCTCTTCCCCTGCTGCAAAGCAAGAGGGGAACTTTGCTCAATCCAAGCCAACCTGGAGACCTAACCAGGCTTGGAACAAGGGTAAACAGGCCAAAAATCCTGCTGCTGCCACTAAGACAGCATGATTGGGTAGCCCCCGATCCAGGACCGGATCAAGTAGGGGGCAGACTTTCTCTCTTTGCTCAGGCCTGGGCAAGAGACGTTCAGGACTCCTGGGCCGTAGAAATTGTAACCCAGGGGTATCTCCTAGATTTAAAAGATTCTCCTCCAAGGGGGAGGTTCCATCTTTCTCAATTGTCTGTAAACCAGAAAAAAAGAGAGGGGTTTTTACGCTGTGTAAAAGATCTTTTTACCATGGGAGTGATCTGCCCAGTTCCGAAAACAGAACAGGGGCAAGGTTTCTACTCCAATCTGTTTGTGGTTCCCAAAAAAGAGGGAACCTTCAGACCAATTCTAGATCACAAGATCCTAAACCAATTCCTAAGAGTTCCATCCTTCAAGATGGAGACCATTCGGACTATTTTACCAATGATCCAGGAGGGTCAATATATGACTACCGTGGATCTAAAAGATGCGTATCTACACATTCCTATCCACAAAGATCATCACCAGTTCCTCAGGTTTGCCTTTCTGGACAGGCATTACCAGTTTGTGGCTCTTCCCTTCGGGTTGGCCACGGCACCAAGAATCTTCACAAAGGTGCTTGGGTCCCTTCTGGCGGTCCTAAGGCCAAGGAGCATAGCAGTGGCGCCTTATATAGACGACATGTTAATTCAAGTGTCGACTTTCCAACTTGCCAAGTCTCACACTGACTTAGTGTTGGCCTTTCTAAGATCTCATGGGTGGAAGGTGAACGGGAAAAAGAGTTCTCTTATTCCTCTCACAAGAGTTCCATTCCTGGGAACTCTGATAGATTCGGTGGACATGAAAATATTTCTGATGGAGGTCAGGAAATCAAAGATTTTAACCACCTGCCGAGCTCTTTGTTCCATTCCTCGGCCGTCAGTGGCTCAGTGTATGGAGGTAATCGGACTTATGGTAGCGGCAATGGACATAGTTCCGTTTGCTCGCTTGCATCTCAGACCACTGCAACTATGCATGCTCAAACAGTGGAATGGGGATTATGCAGATTTATCTCCTCAGATAAATCTGGATCAAGAGACCAGAGACTCTCTTCTTTGGTGGTTGTCACAGGATCACCTGTCCAGGGGAATGTGTTTCCGCAGGCCAGCGTGGGTTATTGTGACGACGGACGCCAGCCTACTGGGCTGGGGTGCAGTCTGGAATTCCTTGAAAGCACAGGGTTTGTGGACTCAGGAGGAGGCCCTCCTACCGATAAATATTCTGGAATTAAGAGCAATATTCAATGCTCTTCAGGCGTGGCCTCAGCTGGCTTCGGCCGGATTCATCAGGTTTCACTTGGACAACATCACGACTGTAGCTTATATCAATCAGGGGGGAACAAGGAGTTCCTTGGCGATGATAGAAGTTTCCAGGATAATCCGATGGGCAGAGACTCACTCTTGCCATCTATCAGCGATCTATATCCCAGGGGTGGAGAACTGGGAGGCAGATTTTCTAAGTCATCAGACTTTTCATCCGGGGGAGTGGGAGCTCCACCCAGAGGTGTTTGCTCAACTGGTTCAGCTATGGGGCACGCCAGAATTGGATCTGATGGTGTCTCGTCAGAACGCCAAACTTCCTTGTTACGGATCCAGGTCAAGGGATCCTCAGGCAGTACTGATAGATGCTCTAGCAGTACCCTGGTCATTCAACCTGGCTTATGTGTTTCCACCATTCCCTCTCCTTCCACGTGTGATTGCCAGAATCAAACAGGAGAGAGCTTTGGTGATTTCGATAGCGCCTGCGTGGCCACGCAGGACTTGGTATGCAGACCTGGTGGACATGTCATCCCTGCCACCATGGACTCTGCCACTGAGACTGGACCTTTTGATTCAAGGTCCATTCAAGCATCTAAATTTAATTTCTCTGCAACTGACTGCTTGGAGATTTAACTCTTGATTTTATCAAAGCAGGGTTTCTCTGAGTTGGTCATAGATCCTTGATTCAGGCTCGAAAGCCTGTCACCAGGAGGATCTATCCTAAGATATGGCGTAAATATCTTTTTTTGGTGTAAATCCAAAGGCTACTCATGGAGTAAGATCAGGATTCCTAGGATTTTGTCTTTTCTCCAAGAAGGATTGGAGAAAGGATTGTCCGCTAGTTCCTTAAAGGGACAGATATCTGCTTTGTCTATTCTGTTGCACAAGCGTCTGGCAGATGTCCCAGACGTTCAGGCTTTTTGTCAGGCTTTAGTTAGAATTAAGCCTGTGTTTAAACCTGTTGCTCCGCCATGGAGTCTCAATTTAGTTCTTAAAGTTCTTCAGGGGGTTCCGTTTGAACCCATGCATTCCATAGATATTAAGCTTCTATCTTGGAAAGTTCTGTTTCTAGTTGCTATCTCTTCAGCTCGAAGAGTTTCTGAACTATCTGCATTACAATGTGACTCGCCTTATCTTGTTTTCCATGCTGATAAGGTGGTTTTGCGTACCAAACCTGGGTTCCTCCCTAAGGTTGTTTCTAACAGGAATATCAATCAGGAAATTGTTGTTCCTTCTCTGTGTCCTAATCCTTCTTCTAAGAAGGACCGTCTGTTGCACAACTTGGACTTGGTTCGTGCCTTGAAGTTTTATTTGTAGGCAACCAAAGATTTTCGCCAATCATCTTCTTTGTTTGTTGTCTATGCTGGAAAGCGTAGAGGTCAAAAGGCTACGGCTACCTCTTTCCTTTTGGCTGAAAAGCATCATCCGTTTGGCTTATGAGACTGCTGGACAGCAGCCTCATGAAAGAATTACAGCTCACTCCACTAGAGCGGTGGCTTCCACATGGGCTTTTAAAAATGATGCTTCTGTTGAACAGATTTGTAAGGCTGCGACTTGGTCTTCGCTTCATAACTTTTCCAAATTTTACAAATTTGATACTTTTGCTTCTTCGGAGGCTATTTTTGGGAGAAAGGTTTTGCAAGCAGTGGTGCCTTCTGTTTAGGTTCCTGTCTTGTCCCTCCGTTCATCCATGTCCTAAAGCTTTGGTATTGGTATCCCACAAGTTAGGATGAATCCGTGGACTCGGTACATCTTGCAAAAGAAAACAGAATTTATGCTTACCTGATAAATTTCTTTCTTTTGCGATGTACCGAGTCCACGGCCCGCCCTGTCTATTCAAGACAGATAGTATTTTTTATGTAAACTTCAGTCACCTCTGCACCTTATAGTTTCTCCTTTTCTTCCTTGGCCTTCGGTCGAATGACTGGGGGGTGGAGTTAAGGGGGGAGCTATATAGACAAAAAGGTCTTAAGGAAACGTTTAAAGGAGGACAGGTTAGGGGAAAGTCTGAGAGCTCAAGCAAGTGTGTTCCAGAGGGTTGGTGCTGCACAAGAGAAGTCCTGTAGTCTAGCATGAGAGGAGGTGATGGTAGAGGACGCAAGAAGCAGGTCATTGTTGGATCTTAGGGGGCGGGCTGGAGTATATTTGTTGATGAGTGAGGACAGGTAGGGTGGGGCAACATTGGTAAGGGGCTTTGTAGGTCAAGGTGAGAATTTTGAATTTAACTCTGCTGTTAATGGGGAGCCAGTGAAGGGACTCACAGAGAGGTGCAGCCGATACAGAGCATCGAGAGAGGTGGATTAGCTTAGCAGAGGCATTTAGGATGCATTGAAGGGGAGAGAGGCGGGAGAGAGGGAGGCCAGTTAGTAGGTTATTACAGTAGTCAAGTCAGGAAATTACCAGGGAGTGGATTTGCTGTTTAGTAGTTTCAGCGCTCAGAAACGGATGAATTATGGAGATATTGAGAAGGTGGTTGCGGCAGGATGAAGAGAGCAATTGGATGTAGGGAATGAAGGACAGATTTGAGTAGAGTGTGACTCCAAGGCAGCAGACTTGGGGTGATGGGGAGATAGTGGTGCCACCAACAGTGATGGAAAAATTAAAAACTGGAGTAGAGTTATAGGGGGCATTAGAAGTAATTCGTTCTTGGACATGTTTATTTTTAGGTGGTGAGAGGCATCTAGGAGAAAATACCAGATAAGCAGTTGCTGATGTGAGAATTGACAGAAGGAGAGAGTGCAGGGGTGGAAAAGTAGATCTGGGTATCATCAGCATAGAGGTGATAGCTGAAGCCATAGCTGTTGATAGGTTTACCCAGTGAAGAAGTGTAAATAGAGAAGAGTAGAGGACCCAGGACAGAGCCTTGAGGTACTCCAACAGACAGAGGCAATGGAGAGGAGAGTCACCAGCAAAAGAGATGGAGAAGGCTCTGTTATAGAGGTAAGAGTGAATCCAGGAGAGGGCATTGTCACAGAGACCAAGAGAGCTGAGAGTCCGTAGGAGAAGGAGATGGTCAACAGTGTCAAAGGCAGCAGAGAGGTCAAGTAAGATGAGTATAGAGTAGTAGCCTTTGTTTTTAACAGAAAGGAGATTGTTAGTAACCTTGATGAGGGCAGTCTCAGTTTAGTGTTGGGGATGGAAGCCAGATTGCTGGGGTCGAGCAATGAGTTGGAGGACAGGAAGTGGGTTAGGCGATCGAAAACTAGTTTTTCAAGGATTTTTGAAGCTAGCAGGAGCAGTGATATGGAGGGGGGGGGTAGTTTGCAGGGAAGCTAGGGTCAAGGGACCCTAGCTCTCCTGCAAACTACCACCAATGTATGTATGTATATATGTGTATTTATGTGTATATATTTGTCTATATAAGTGTATATTTGTGTTTATATGTGTATATAAGTGTATTTATGTGTGTATATATATGTATACATGTGTATATATGTGTATTTATGTGTATATAAATGTATTTATGTGTTTATATTTGTGTATATATGCGTATCAATGTATTTATGTGTATATAAGTCTATATATGTGTATTTATGTGTGAATATATGTGTATGTGTATATATATATATATATATATATATATATATATATATATATATATATATATATATATATAGCCCTCAGTTTACGCCGGGGTTAGGTTCCAGAAGGAATGGTTGTAAATCGAAACCGTTGTAAATTGAAACCGAGTTTATAATGTAAGTTAAGGGGAAGTGAGGGAGTTAGATTCCAGGCCCCTCTCAAATTGTCATAAGTAACACCTAATACATTATTTTTAAAGCTTTGAAATGAAGACTTTAAATGCTAAACAGCATTATAAACCTAATTAAATAATCACACAACAGACTGTATCATCAAACTAAGTTTAATGAACAAAAACATTTTTTTACTTGCATTTTTCTGCAAACAGTTCTCTGCATTGTTAGCATGTTAGAAAATATTGGGTCTGCACCTATTCTATACATTTCAATCTGGAGTGATTAATTAATAGGCAGTTAGGCACCCTCACCTCAAGCAGCTGGGCAGGAAGATAATAGGGAAGTGGCTGCTAGATCTTGTTGCTTGAAAGCTGCTCTATAGCTAAGGTCTGTTCTGTGTACACAGATTAATTTCAGTCTGCTAAGTTGCATAACTTTGCTGCAACACAAGCTGACTGCTCCACCTACTGGCTATTTTAATCAGTGCACTGCTTTTCAATGCTTTTCAATAGCAGTCACATGACTGAAAAAAAAGATTGTTATTCTGAAATGGCGCAAATTTAACCAGCGTAAACCGGGGGCCACCTGTACATGTGTATTTATGTCTATATAAGTGTATATATGTGTATTTATATCTATATATATATATATATATATATATATATATATATATATATATATATATATATACATGTGTATTTATGTGTATATATGTGTATATATTTGTGTATCAATGTGTATTTATGTGTTTATATATATATATATATATATATATATATATATATACATGTGTATTTATGTGTTTATATTTGTGTATATAAGTATATATATTTTATATGAAAAGGAACGGGAAAGAAAAAAGAGGGAACAGAGAAGGGCACCACAAGGATAGAGATGTCCTATAAATTGTTTAAAAAATCATATATTATTGTTAGCAATAGGTGCTGTACACAGAAGAGAACAATGCGAATGAAGGAATAAACCTTCAGAGAAGTGTGTAACCTAAAAAGCACTCAACATCTCAACATTAGCCAAAAAATAATAATCATTGTATAACAGAAAGTCCACAATCTATAATATAGTGCAATGACAATTGGAAACACACTAAATATAGAATTACCCTGTAAGGGGAAAGTACGGTTAAAAAATTAAACTTTATTGAATATAAGTTAAAATGGGACAAAAATCATTAAAAACAAGTGGTATAGATCTATCCTGTAGAGAATCAAAAATACTCTAGTTCTATATGGGTAGAGATTGTAAATGTGCTAAAATAAATTAGTACACAATCCAAAAGAGAAAAGTGTTTGGCACCTCGCCGGATTGGTAATTATTGACAGTGCAATACTACTGACCAAAAATTGTATGGGTATCAAGGGGTAACAAGGTAACTAGGTATAACCAATTCTTGTACAAAATGTATATGATGTTTGACCATAACGTACCCTGATCAGATATTATGTGCCCCTGAAAATTAAGGCTAGAACCACTCGTGTTACCACAATATATAGAACTTCCTAGGATATACTTTGAATCAAAATTAGAGGTTGTGTAGTAACAAAGTTATTCAGTTTTCTTTCTGCTGATAGCACTGGGCAACACTTATTTTAGCTTTATTATTGATATGTGTTTGACTTTGATGGTCACTTGTGCTTGTGCATATGGCTTGTTTAATAGCTGTACTCGTTCACAAATAGATCCTCAAGTATCTGCCATTATATGGTCAGTAGGTGATCAGATTTTATGTGCCCCTAAAAATTAAGGGTTAAACCCCTAGAATTACCACAATATATAGAACTTCCTAGGATATACTTAGAATCAACATTAGAGGTTGTGTGAAGCAGAGTTATTCAGTTTGCTTTCTGCTGATAGCAGTGCAGTGTAAGCTGATCAACATTTTAGCTTTATTATTAATGTGTATTTAACTTTGATGGTCACTTGTGCTTGTGCATACTGCTTGCTTAATAGCTGTGCTCATTCACAAATAAATCCTCTAGTATTTTTTATTCTCTACAGGATAGATCTATACCACTTGATGTTTTTAATTATTTTTGTCCCATTTTAACTTACATTCAATAAAGTTTAATTTTTTAACCGCTACTTTCCCCTACTACTTTCCCCTTACAGGGTAATTCTATATTTCTCTTGTTAAGTGTATCCAGTCCACGGATCATCCATTACTTATGGGATATTCTCCTTCCCAACAGGAAGTTGCAAGAGGATCACCCACAGCAGAGCTGCTATATAGCTCCTCCCCTCACTGCCATATCCAGTCATTCTCTTGCAACTCTCAACAAAGATGGAGGTCGTAAGAGGACTGTGGTGTTTTATACTTAGTTTATTTCTTCAATCAAAAGTTTGTTATTTTTTTTTTTTTTTTGTAATTATATTTTTATTGGATGAAAGAAATTATGACAATACATTGTGGTACATTTCAGAACAAAATGAGTACATGTAGGCATGTCAAATTGTGCTGTACAAGAGCTTAACATCCTATATTGTAGTTTTGAAGGTTATCAAACAACTTATACAACTTACTAAGAAATATAAAACCAAAAGTCGGTCACCACATCTATGCGAACACTGAAGATTCTCAATCCATCTCGATATAAGAATATAATGATTTATACAATGTCTGTAAGATTTCTAACCGGGCTCTCTTCTCCCATTTGCTATAAATTTGCTCCTAATTTATATATAATAGTTAATGTGCGTGCATTCGTGTTTCCCAATAGAACTTTACATTGTTAAACATTTCCATATCTTTTCTTATAAAGTAGCCATATTCTTCTAATTGGATTGTATGATTCATTGACGCCTCCCAGGCCTCATAAGTGGGGATTTCTTGTGATTTCCATTTAGTAGCTATTAGGGATTTAGCAGAATTTAGAGCTAATTGTATTAATTTCCTACGTATCTTGCATTTGCATTTTGGGAGTAAGTTTAGTAATGCTGTTGTGGGTTGCATTTGATACTCATCGTTTTGATTGCTGACAGATTTAATAAATTCCCCTATCTTAAGCCAGAAAGGTTGCAACTTGGAGCAGGACCACCAGATATGTATCATGGAACCCCTACCTCCACACCCCCTCCAGCACATATCAGAGGCTGTTGGGTATATTGTCTTGATTCTCGCCGGGGTGAGGTACCACCTTGTCAGGATTTTAAAATTTAATTCTAAGGCTCTAGCAGATGTTGAGGATTTTCTGGTATTCTGTATAATATATTTCCATTCCTGTTCATTTAGTTCTCTCCCTAACTCCCTTTGCCATCTGCCCACATAATTAGGAACTTTGGTTAATTCACCAAGTGACAATGCCTTTTTGGCCCACGCCAAAGTGTGACACAGGGGTTGATTACTGAGACATTGTTGTTCGAACAAAGTGGGCTGTCTAGTAAGTCTTTCCTTATCTGGGGAGGTGGTCAGGAAGTGCTGAAGTTGCAGATATTTCAGCCACCTCGAGAAAGCTCCCCCCATTATGTCCCCAAGATCTGTTCTCGGCTTAAGTTTACCGCTAGTTAAAAATTTATGTATGGGCGTTGTATAACCTATTTCCCAATCGAGCTGCCTACTAAGTTTTTGTTCTAAGCCTCCATGTAATTCTGCATTATGTGAAACTGGAGACATTGGGGACCTAAGGGACGATATACTATTTTTGCCCGCTATAGTGCTATCCCAAATGTCGAATACATGCTGATACAGTGGATATGTTTTAATCCAAGTTGGGCGACTCTTTCTTTCTATCCAGCACAGCACCCCGGGAGAAGGGGCCTTCAGAATATGGGAATCCATTGTCACCCAGGCCTTATTGTCCGCATTTCGGTGCCAATCTAATATTTTTTGTAAGCATTTTGCTTTATAATATAATTCAATATTGGGGAGTCCTAGACCTCCACTACTTGTAGGTCTATACATTGTGGACTTAATGATTCTTGGTTTAATTTTACCCCATATATAGGTATTGAACAGTTTTTGGAGTTTATTGCGGAATGGGATAGATAGCGCAATTGGTACAGTTTGGAGCATATATAGAACTTTGGGCAATGCGGTCATCTTTACTGCCTGTATACGGCCCCACCACGAGATCGATTTATCGCTCCATCTATTTAGGTCTTTAGCTAATTCATTGTATAAGTTTTGGTAGTTTTTCTCGAATAGGGTGCTGGGCCTAGGCGACAAGTGGATCCCCAAATATTTAATGGCTTTTTTCTGGGGAATGAAAGGGCATTTCTTTAATAATTCAGAATATTCTTTACTTGGCATAGCGATATTTAAAATTTCCGATTTTTGATCGTTCAATAGGAAATTGGAGAAAACTCCAAATTCCTTAAACTCCCTCAGCACTTCTGGGATCGACTCAGACGGATTAGATAATGTGAGTAGCACATCATCGGCATAAAGCGACAGTTTATAGTTATTTTGTCCTATTTTTATTCCTGAGATTTGCTTGTTTTGTCTAATTTTATGGGCCAGAACTTCCATACTCAACACAAACAAAAGGGGGGACAAAGGACATCCCTGTCGGGTTCCATTCTGAATGGAAAACTTATCAGATAATATATTATTTGCTTTCACTTTAGCTGAGGGATTGTGATATAAACTAAAGATTCTTTTTATAATTGTATCCCCAAATCCCATTTTCCGTAATATTGCTTGTAAAAATCTCCAATCTAGGCGATCGAACGCTTTTTCAGCGTCAGCGGAGACAATCACCATTTCTAGTTTATTAAATTTAGCGTAGTCAATTAGTTGTAATGTTCTAATGGTGTTGTCTCTCGCTTCCCTCCCCGGGACAAAACCTGCTTGGTCCAAGTGGACAATTTGGGGTAAAATTTTATTGATACGCCCAGCCAAAATCTTTGCGTAGAGTTTGAGGTCTGTGTTGAGTAGAGATATGGGTCTGTAGCTGCTTGGTTGATTAGCTGGCTTGTTTGGTTTAGGGAGTACGGAAATATAGGCTTCTAAACACTCTGCCGGGAAACTCCCCAATTCATCAATGTATTGAAATGCTTTTAATAAATGTGGGGCTATAAGTGTTTTGTACATTTTATAATAACTATTCGAAAAGCCATCTGGGCCAGGGCTTTTATTATTGGGTAGCGACTCAATAGCGTCTAAGATCTCTTTCAGTGTGATTGGGGAATCCAGGGTATCCGCCTCTTGTGCTGAAATTTTAGGTGTATCAACCGAATCTAGATATTGATTAAGGGCTTCTAAGTTTCCCGTTGCATCTTGATTCGCTATATTATATAATTTAGCATAATAGTTACCAAATACATTTGCTATATTTTTCGGCTCCGTCTCAGTCTGTCCCTTATCATTTTCAATTTTGAAAATATGGGCCTGGTATATCTTTTTTGCTAGGGATTTAGCCAACCACGTACCAGCTTTATTGCTGTTGTGAAAATACATTTTTTTAAGATAGAATGCTTTGTTGTTGGCATCTTTTTGTAGTAGTTTTCGAAAGGCAACTCTGGCCTCGCACACTAACCGTGTGAGAACATCGTTTGTGGGGTTGAGTTTATGTCGCTGTTCTGCTATCTTTAAATTAGAGAGTAGTGTTTGAAACTCTGTGTCGTATTGTTTGCGGAGGGTTGCTCTTTGTTTGATTAGCTCTCCCCTGATAGTTGCTTTGTGTGCTAGCCAATTATTCATATTATTTGTGTCTCCTGAAGTGTTGTGTCGAAAAAATTATTTTATATGTTCGCTTATCTGATTTTTAATAGGTGGATTATGTAATAGAGTAGAGTCCATCCGCCACAAAGGTTGGCGTTTGGGCATTGAGGGCCATTTAAGTTCTAGGGTAATAGAAGCATGATCCGACCATGATATCGGCAGAATCTCTGTGTCAGAGGGTAGAGCTATATTATTATGGTCTAACAGCCAGTAGTCTATTCTAGAATAAGAATGACCCGGGTGTGAGTAAAAGGAATAACTACGGGTTCTGGGGTGGTGTAGCCTCCAAACATCCATCAGTAAAAGGGTATCTAGTTTTTGGAGGAGCCCTGTTCTATTTTTCTGAGTTATTTGGCTTTTCCCTGTGGAGCAATCTATAAGTGGATTCAGAGTGATGTTTAAATCCCCGCCCACTAATACCACCCCTTTTCGAACTTCTCCCAATTTGGTTAAAGCCTTATTTAAGAAAGCCCGCTGTCCTGTATTAGGCGCATATATATTCATCAAGGTTAGCTGAGTGTTATATAATGTACCCACTAGTATTAAGAACCTGCCTTCTTCATCTGAGTATTGATCTAAAATTTGGAAAGGTACATCTTTGCTTATTAGAATGCCGACCCCATTCTTTTTACTGACGTTAGAGTTGAAGAAATTTTGAGTGTAATATTTGGAGTATAGTGTTGGTTCTCTATGTTTGGGGAAGTGAGTTTCTTGTAGAAACACTATCGATCCCTGGGATTTTTGAAACCACGTCAGGGCGATTGATCTCTTGGTGGGGGAGTTCAAACCTTTACAGTTTTGTGATATTAATTTTATATCTTGAGACATTGATTAGGACCTAGTTTACATATGCGTTCAATCGGGCGGACAATACAATAATACCTCATATATAGTGGTGACCGACAATACATAAAAATCAAACATAACTTGAAAACAATATATAACAATTTCAACATTGGAACTATAAACCTCATTGTCAGTATCATTTTCTCTCTTGAGATATAGAAACAAGAGGAAAAAGGAAAAAAGAAAAGAAAAAGAAAAGAGCAGGGGAATCCAAAGACCATATTAGGTCTAGACACAGTTGGGGAACAAAGTAGAAAAGTTACACTCACTGTTTGTAAAATTTTTCTATTGTAATTCTTTTTTTTGTTTTGTTTGTTTATTGATACTTTCAATACCTATATTGAATAGTTATTCAGTAGGCTCTAGAGACTATGGTGATTGATTATGAGTGCAAAATCTGTCAGTGATATCAACAATAAAAATTTTTTTAAAAAGAAAAGAACAAACTATAACTGCAATTGAGTCCACATTTAAGTCTTTAGTGTTTAAAGGTAATACCTGTTCCTGGAGGGCTCTGAACAAAACAGCATAAGAAACATCAACAGAGTTACCTGAGCAAATGAGAATCAGCCTCTTCAAGGCAGAGGTGAACCAGAGGGTTATTTTCAAACCCCTGGTTTCTCCAAAAGATCTATGCTTTATTTACAATGCAATGAGTCAACCATCCTCAGAGTCCTGTGCTGTAGATGGACCACCTGTGGCAGGAGCCCTTGGACGTTTTCGCTGGACAGTTTGCCAGCGTAGTCTTTGTTGTAGTGGGTTGGATTCCACTGGGGCCCTTGTTTCATGCAGAGATGGTAAGGAGGGTTGTGATATTCCAAGTTGAGTGCAAAAGGTTTCCAAGTCGTCGACTGATTTGTAGATATGTATGCGGTTGTTTTTCAACACTTTAACACTGAAGGGAAACCCCCATCTGTAAGGGATTCCGTTGTCTTGGAGATGCTGTGTCAAAAATCTTGTTTCTTTTCTATTCTGTAGCGTGAGTGGGCTAAGGTCAGAGTAAAGTTGTAGCTGGTGTTCCTGATAGGATATGGATTTCTGTTGTCTCGACTCTTTCATTATCCTCTCTTTATCCGAGTATTTATGGAACTTTATGATTACATCCCTTGGGGGATCTTTTTCTTTGGGTTGTGGACGTAATGCCCTGTGGGCTCTATCAAGTGGTATCTCATTATACTCAGATTCTCGTAAAATGGTTTTGAACAAGTCTTGGAGGGAGGAGTGCAGGTTTTCAGGGGAAATCCTTTCTGGCAGTCCTCTTATCCTTATGTTCTGTCTCCTCCCTCTATTGTCCAAATCTTCCAATTTTTCCTGCAGGAAGGATATTTGTGATTCTTGTGCCAGGAGTTTTCTGTTTATTAGATCCATATCAGATGTCTGAGTTTCTGTCTGTTCCTCCAGATACTCCACTCTATTTCCAAGCTCGTTAACTTCTTTCCTCACCTCCGCCAGCCCATCCTTAATCATGCGACCTACTTGTTGAATGAATGAGGTGAAATCTCCTTTCGTGGGAAGATCTTTTAGATCAGCTCTGGTGAGTGGGGTATCCATCGCCACATCTTGATGGATTTCTATCTCTTCTGGGGTCTGAGATGAATCATCATCTTCCATTGTCAGCGCCTGTGTCGTTTTAAAGAACATACTCATCTTATTGGGGTTATTTTTTACATTTTTGTCCCCTTTAACTGACCTCCTTGATGCCATATTTGAGGTCTTAGCGGGTGTTTAACAATACAGCTTTCCTCCCCAGGATATAGGCTTTTGTCATGAGAGTACAGCTTAAATTGAAGGAAATATTATGTTCCAGGTTGTCATCAATTTTCCCTTTCCTCCTTTCTCTCCTTCACTCTCCCTCTCTCTCTCCTTCCTTTGATTTTCTTTGCTTCTCTCTCTTTCCCTCGCCTCTGTTCTCTATGTGTTCCCTTTTCAGGTTTATGTTGTTTGGTTATATGTCTTTTGAATTATTTTATAGGTTGTAGCCAGAGCATGAAGCTGTAATCTCTCTTTGCTCTCACAGCAGTGTATTCTGCGTGAACAGTAAAGGCCTCTGGATGATTAGGTGAAAGGGAAAGAGAACAGCCCAAACCTTCTCCCAAACCTCTCTTAAAATGAGCCAGCTTATTAAAATCTATCCGGGGAGTCAGTCATTTGGGCGCTATGCAGTGGGGAGGTAGGTGTCAGACCTTAATGTGCAGATTATCAGATCCGGTACCACGAGGTCAGTGTGTATAGGCCTACCGCTGTGTCTGACACAGTGGCTCCAAAACAGCTCCTATTAGCCGTGTGACCAGCAGCGCTAGTTGTAGCGGGGGACTTCCCACCCGGTGCTTGTGGCAATAAGCTCCGTATGGCATGTATTTATGTTTGCAGCGGTGAGGGTAAGTCTGATCGCTTGTATTTTGCTGCGTGTAAAGATGGCGCTCACCTTTCACTTGCGCTAACGACGTGATGGCCGCCTCCTGTAGCTTCTTATCGATACCCGGTCTGTCAATACGCCGGCTCACTCGATTAGTGAACGGGTGATTGCTTTTTCTTGGGAGTGACACCTAGATTGACTTGCGGTTAACGGTCCTGTCACTATGGCGAATTTAGCTTCCCTTATAGGTAAAGGCTGATTGCTGGATGACTGTGCTCCGTTACAAACAGTGATTGTTTTGATACTCACACTTTGTATTAGCTTTCTCTGTTCTGTGGAGTTCGGTGATGTTGCAGAACATATTTCTTTGAGTAAAGCATGAGTAAATAAGGTTTTATGCCCCAACTGTGTCTATTGATTTACAGAGCTTTAGTACTATGCGACCATTTCAGTCCATGGTCGGCTCCGCCCCCTCTCCAAAAGTTTGTTATTTTTAAATGGTACCGGAGTGTACTGTTTATCTCAGGCAGTATTTAGAAGAAGAATCTGCCTGCGTTTTCTATGATCTTAGCAGAAGTAACTAAGATCCTTTGCTGTTCTCACATATTCTGAGGAGTGAGGTTACTTCAGAGGGGGAATGGCGTGCAGGTTTTCCTGCAATAAGGTATGTGCAGTTAATATTTTTCTAGGGATGGAATTTGCTAGAAAATGCTGCTGATACCGAAGTAATGTAAGTAAAGCCTTAAATGCAGTGATAGCGACTGGTATCAGGCTTATTAACCCCTTAGTGACCAGAGCACTTTTCCATTTTCTGTCCGTTTGGGACCAAGGCTATTTTTACATTTCTGCGGTGTTTGTGTTTAGCTGAAATTTTCCTCTTACTCATTTACTGTACCCACACATATTATATACCGTTTTTCTCGCCATTAAATGGACTTTCTAAAAATACCATTATTTTCATCATATCTTATCATTTACTATAAAAAAAATTATAAAATATGAGGAAAAATGGAAAAAAACACACTTTTTCTAACTTTGAACCCCAAAATCTGTTACATATCTACAACCACCAAAAAACACCCATGCTAAATTGTTTCTAAATTTTGTCCTGAGTTTAGAAATACCCAATGTTTACATCTTCTTTGCTTTTTTTGTAACTTATAGGGCCATAAATACAAGTAGCACTTTGCTATTTTCAAACCATTTTTTTTCAAAATTAACGCTAGTTACATTAGAACACTAATATCTTTCAGGAATCCCTGAATATCCATTGACATGTATATATTTTTTTTTAGAAGACATCCCAAATTATTGATCTAGGCCCATTTTGGTATATTTCATGCCACCATTTCACCGCCAAATGCGATCAAATTAAAAAAAACGTAAAATTTTTCACAATTTTAGGTTTCTCACTGAAATAATTTACAAACAGCTTGTGCAATTATGGCACAAATGGTTGTAAATGCTTCTCTGGGATCCCCTTTGTTCAGAAATAGCAGACATATATGACTTTGGAGTTGCTTTTTGGTAATTAGAATGCTGCTAAATGGCGCTGCGCATCACATGTGTATTATGGCTAGCAGTGAAGGGGTTAATTAGGTAGCTTGTAGGGAGCTTGCAGGGTTAATTTTAGCTTTAGTGTAAAGATCAGCCTCCCACCTGAAACATCAGACCCCCTGATCCCTCCCAAACATCTCTCTTCCCTCCCCTACCCCACAAATGTCCCCGCCATCTTAAGTACTGGCAGAAACTCTGCCAGTACTAAAATAAAAGGTATATTTGGGCTTTTTTGTGCATTTTTTGTTAGCATATTTACATATGCTTCTGTGTAGGGATCCCCCTTAGCCCCCAACCTCACTGATCCCCCACTAAACAGCTCTCTAACCCTCCCCCTCTGACTTAATGTGCGCCATCTTGGGTACTGGCAGCTGTCTGCCAGTACCCAGTTTAGAGAAAAAAAAATGCTTTTTTTTAAATAAAATATGTCCCTTTTCTGTAGTGTAGCTTTCCCCCCCCCCCCAAGACCAACCCCCCACCCCTTCCAGATCCCTTAGATGGTAAAAGTAAAAGTTTATTTCATTTTTTTTTTACTTTTACTTTTTTACTTTTCTGTAGTGTAGCGGTTCCCACCCGCTCCCGCCCCGTGCACGCGCCCGCCCGCCACCCCCCGTGCACACGCGCGCGCCCGTGCGCGCCCCCGACGGTCCCGATCCCGATCCCGCCCCCCGTGACGTCACGCGCAACACCGATGGCCGCCCACCCGCCTCCCAATTCGGCTCCCACCCACCAACGATACCGGCCATCGATGTCCGGTGCAGAAAGGGCCACAGAGTGGCTCTCTCTGCATCGGATGGCCATGTATGGTTATTGCAGGATGCCTCCATATCGAGGCATCACTGCAATAACCGGAAAGCAGCTGGAAGCGAGCAGGATCGCTTCCAGCTGCTTTCCACACCGAGGACGTGCAGGGTACGTCCTCAGGCGTTAACTGCCTTTTTTTTGAGGACGTACCCTGCACGTCCTCGGTCATTAAGGGGTTAATAGAGATACATACTCTTATAAAAGTGTATTTTAAAACGTTTGCTGGCATGTTTAATCGTTTTTTATATATGTTTGGTGATAAAACTTATTGGGGCCTAGTTTTCTCCACATGGCTGGCTTGAATTTTGCCTAGAAACAGTTCCCTGAGGCTTCCCACTGTTGTAATATGAGTGGGAGGGGCCAATTTTAGAGCTTTTTTGCGCAGAAAAATTACAGACACAGACATCCAGCTTCTTCCTGCATGATCCAGGACTTCTCTGAAGGGCTCAAAAGGCTTCAAAAGTCGTATTGAGGGAGGTAAAAAGCCACAGTAGAGCTGTGGCAGTTGTTGTGACTATTTAAAAAACGTTTTTGTCATTTATTATTCCGTTTTGGGTATTAAGGGGTTAATCATCCATTTGCAAGTGGGTGCAATGCTCTGCTAACTTGTTACATACACTGTAAAAATTTCGTTAGTATAACTGCCTTTTTTCACTGTTATTTCAAATTTTGACAAAATTTGTGTTTCTTAAAGGTGCAGTAACGTTTTTTATATTGCTTGTAAACTTGTTTAAAGTGTTTTCCAAGCTTGCTAGTCTCATTGCTAGTCTGTTTAAACATGTCTGACACAGAGGAAACTACTTGTTCATTATGTTTGAAAGCCATGGTGGAGCCCCATAGGAGAATGTGTACTAAATGTATTGATTTCACCTTAAACAGTAAAGATCAGTCTTTAAATGTAAAAGAAATATCACCAGAAGATTCTGACGAGGGGGAAGTTATGCCGACTAACTCTCCCCACGTGTCAGACCCTTCGCCTCCCGCTCAGGGGATGCACGCTAATATGGCGCCAATTACATCAGGGACGCCCATAGCGATTACCTTGCAGGACATGGCTGCAATCATGAATAATACCCTGTCAGAGGTATTATCCAGGTTGCCTGAATTAAGAGGCAAGCGCGATTGGTCTGGGGTTAGGAGAAATACAGAGCGCGCAGATGCTGTAAGGGCCATGTCTGATACTGCGTCACAATATGCAGAGCATGAGGACGGAGAGCTTCAGTCTGTGGGTGACATCTCTGATTCGGTGAAACCTGATTCAGAGATTTCTAATTTTAAATTTAAGCTTGAGAACCTCCGTGTGTTGCTTGGGGAGGTATTAGCTGCTCTGAATGACTGTAACACAGTTGCAGTACCAGAGAAATTGTGTAGGCTGGATAAATACTATGCGGTGCCGGTGTGTACTGATGTTTTTCCTATACCTAAAAGGCTTATAGAAATTATTAGCAAGGAGTGGGATAGACCGGGTGTGCCTTTTTCCCCACCTCCTATATTTAGAAAAATGTTTCCAATAGACGCCACTACACGGGACTTATGGCAGACGGTCCCTAAGGTGGAGGGAGCAGTTTCTACTTTAGCAAAGCGTACTACTATCCCGGTTGAGGACAGTTGTGCTTTTTCAGATCCAATGGATAAAAAATTGGAGGGTTACCTTAAGAAAATGTTTATTCAACAAGGTTTTATTTTACAGCCCTTGCATGCATTGCGCCTGTCACGGCCGCGGCGGCATTCTGGTTTGAGGCCCTGGAAGAGGCCATCCAT